>NW_006441386.1:2811132-2855269 GCF_000325575.1 Pteropus alecto
TATTAATAATCTCCAGGGTACTGGGAATTTTAATCCTACATCTATACTAATACACAGGGACCTAACAAAGCTTTTGTGCTTTCATTTTAGCCTCATTATGGAGTATCCTGATGGGCCAAATATTTACTTGCAGATATTCTTCTTGGGTAAGAATGAATCATTTGCTTCTCCTGGTTTGGTGAATCGTACAGTTGCTGGGGTACTAGGCAGGCAGCTAGAATGTCAGAGAATTCCTTAGCTTTTCTGAAAGCATTCTTATTGACCAACATTTCTGAATTTTCACCCTTGGTTTGGTCTTAGTTTTTCTCCCCATCTCTTCTATTCTATCAGAGTGGAGTGGCAAACTCTAATATGGCCATTATCGTAGCCTTCAACTCTGTGGCTTTACGAATCAAATGAACACACAAATGGTCAACTGCTACACACATGCCAATTGCTCTGATCATATACTGCTGTCATACAGGGAAAGGGCAAGTCTGCACGCCCACAAAGATCTGCTAACTCCTCTCTGGTCCTGTATAATCTCCATTCACAGACCATTACTGCAAATTAATTAAATGAGCAATTTCTTCTTTTGCTCTAAACACAGCTAATCTTGAAGGTTTCTTTAGAGAAATGTATCCAAGAAAATGTCTGACATGTATTACCTGGTGTTTCTTGGCTCACCTCTGGACACTGTCATGAGGGCATAAATTTCCTTAGGGGGAACAAGACACTGATTTGGTGAGCATACATTCAATCACTTGAGGGCTAAGACTGTGCCCTTACACCCCCAAGCTCCCAACATCATCATTCCGTCTAACGCCCAGGACAGTACTCTTAGGCTTTATATGTAATAGATGGCCAATAAACAGTGGTCAGATCAATGAGTTAATGAATAAATAACTATATCTCTGCCAACTAAAACAGAAGACAATGAAGACATTATCTCAAAAATAAACTAAACTGTAAAGTCCTTTCCACAAACTGCTACCTGTTGATTTCACAGAATACAGAAACCCATCCTCATAAGGCTAACGACAGAGCACATATAAATTCTCTTGAAAATTGATTACTAACTATAATACCACATCAACCATTGTGGTAGCTACTCTCTAAACATGGCCTCTAATAACTCTGTGCATGCCATTCTTCCATGAGAAGGTGGAACCTATGTTCTCTACTCTGGAATCTGGGTCGGACCTGTAACTTTGACCAATAAAATGTGGAGGAAGTGATGTTCTGGAACTTCAGAGCTTACTTAGGTGGTTAAAAAGGCCTGGCAGCTTTTGTTTTTCTTCTTGGAACCTGGCCTCCATATTGTGAGGAAGCTCAAGCAGGCCCACATGGGTCAGGACCCAAGACCTAGCTGAGTTTCTAGCAAACAGCCAGTAACAACTTGCCAGTCATGTGAAGAGGCATCTTGGGGTGGCAGCAGTATAAGCCCAGCCCCAGCTGAGCTTGCTTTAGCTGATGCGGTGTGGAACACAGAGAAGCTGTCTCTGCCCTGACCAAATTGCAAACTTGTAAGCAAATAAATTTTATGTTTTAAGCTATTAAATTTGTAGCTTGTTACAAAGCAATAGGTAACATCCATCTCGATCAGCCCCAACATTCAGAAAAAGGGAGAAAGTGACACATGCCAGGATGAGACACATCCACAAGCATCACCTTTTGCTTTCTCTGCCTTTGCAAGGGAATGACAAGGACCTTAAAGTTAGAGAAAGTATATTACTGAACTAAAGACAAATTACAGCAACAACAACAAAATCCTGAAATAAGAAAAATGTCTGCTAAAATAAGGATAAGTTTTCTACTTGATAACTTAGAAGAAAACTTAACATGACAATGTTAATGAAAGAATAAATCTGATCTCCCCCCTTCCTTTTGCAGGCTGTGAATGTTTGCAAAACTAAAAAGTCGTTAGTAATCCCTTCTTTTATCTAAAACAGATTGCTGTTTTAAGCACAGCCTCATGAAGCTGCAGGTTCAAAGGATCTTGAAACTGAATTAGCATAAAATCTGGAATTCTCATTTCCACCAAATGCACAGCTGCCATCTGACAGCTCTTCTGTGATTTTGGTTTCAAATAGAAACTGAAAGTCGCTGAGGTGGCGTGGGCCACAGGCTCCATGCTTTCAATCCTCGCTTCCTTCCACGTACTCAGACATTCCGTAGAGTCTTAGAGGCTGACCCAAAACCTTCTGCAATCCACTGTGTAGCAGGGAAGCTGCCCGACAAAACCAGTGGGGGAAACCAAAAGCCAGGGACAGTTTATAGGTAAGGAGGGCTGGGGATGCTCATATGATATGACTACTTTGCTGATACTAGGACTATTAAATATGTTTAAGTAAACTCACACACATGAAAAAATCCAACTGAATCTGTTGGGACTGAGTTGAGGGCAGGTGGAGGAAAGTACCCTTTCTCAGGTTTTGCATTACAAATGCCAAGAAACCCACACTCCACAAGTAAAATTGAAACACTGGCAGGTATGTTGATTCTCTTTCATGATTCACTTAACTCTGCCTCAGTTTTTTCCTTAAGTAACAGAGACTCTAAGCAACCACACTTAATTCTGGACACACTTAATTCAGGAGGCTGCTTTGCCTACTGCTGAAATACCATCACCTCTGGGACAAAAACTTATACTTTGTATAGGAAAGGGAAAAAATTTTTTTAAAAAGATACTATATATCTGATCCCCCTGAGGAGTACATGTGCTAGGAGAGGATTTTCTCACCCCAGTAGAGAGGGTGGATTTGTCCAGAGCCGTCCCAAACTTCTTCCTCTGATCCCTATAGGATCAGCTACATGAATGAAGTGACAGCTGGTGGGGGCCGCATGAATAGCACATGAAAAGCAGGTTGCAGCCGCACAGGGAGTGAGAGGCATGGCCTTCTCCTCCTTTTCTCACATACCTCCTGCCAGGCCTGCCAGATTCTCCCTGTCCACCACACCCCACTCAGAGCCATCTGCTCCTGATGTTAACTTAACATCCACCAGTAAGACAAGAGATGGGGAAGGGGCCTGTGTGGGCCAAGAGTGGCAGGTGAGAAATTCACAGGGAAGTGAGTGTGGACCTTAAGGGTTCACTTTCACCCAGGATTGTGCCTCCTTTGAAGTTCCTCTACTGTTAGGTTATAACTTTTCATATTCTCCAGGAGAAAAAAAAAAATTTAGTGAGCATCTGGTATTTATACAGACTCTTAGAGGGAGTTGACGGATTTAATTACAAGTGTTAGTAAAACAGGAAAATTGTAGCCAGGCTTTCAAATAGCCACTCGCCTTTAAGTAACAAGTCTTTCCTTTGTGCTGCTGGTAAAGAACACAATTTATTTTCCTAGCAATGAGTTTTCTTGGAGAAGGGGAGGCTGGTAAAAAATACAGTTGTTGGCTGGTAGCTTTATTTTAATTTATGATGTTGTCTTTCTTATACAAAGATCAAGCTACAAACAACATTCTACTAGGCTGTGTGCTCTGAGTTGTTTTTCCATTTGCGCTCGTGGTGATGGATTTTCTCTGTTACCAGTGCTCACTTGAGCTGACGACATGCACTTGTGAAATGACTGGCTGGGTTTATGGGTACACAATAGGCTAGGAAAAGGAGTACAAATAACTGACCTATAACGAGGACTGGAGAACTGACCTGGTCCTCACTGACAGCAGGCTCTACTGAGTTTTAAATACTGGTTGCAGGGCTACTGCAGACCATGACAGGGACGTCTAGGTGCTGAAAGAGTACTGGACCAGATAAGCAAAGCCAGGAGACCTAGGTCTTAGAACAGGCTCAGTTCTTTGGGTAAGTCACTGAACCATTTCTTCATCATTCAAACGCATACATGTTGGGATGAATAATCTCTCACTCTTTGCTGTACATGAGATCTTCTGATTCTAAATGCTTTAATATCTAGATTATAAGCAGAATGGTCACTGTGTTAGGAAATAACGTTTTCTTCTTTCCATTCTCTTGGAGTTTACATTATTAATTTCTAAGTAGGGTGTACTGTTCAACTTATCTTTTCTGCCCTCCTCCTCGAATTTCATGATAAATCAATGAAATGTCAGAAGTACGCTATGTCTTGCATTTAATCCTTCCAACTGGTAAGTACAATTGAACTTCTTCATCAAAACAGTCAAGGCACATGTGAGCCTCTTGAGCTCTGTGCCTCTGTCATTTGGGACCACGGGCCCATTAAACACATTTGTCAGCTTTGCGTTTTAAAAGCAAAACCAAAAGGGTAAATGTGTCATCACGCACTCTTTAATCTGAAATCCACAGGGAAAGGACTTCAGAAAGAAAGGGGGAAAAGAATACACATACCCTCCCCTAACCCTCCACCCCTCAAATCAGAACACTGCTAAATTCAAAGCTGGGTTTTGTTTTAATCAGACCATTCCTAGCCAAGGCAATGTGCAGGCCACATTGGGAACCAATTTAGTCATTTCTGATTCTCAACAATCAAATAAAACAATAAATAGCCTGAACTGGGCTTGAAGGGGAAGAGGACCACATGTATTTCCTCTCAGGATTTTTTTTTTTTTTTTAAACATGAAAGTTTGGCTTGAAAAGAACTTATTGCACAGACACATGTGGCCTCAATAGGATAGATCTTTAACTGATGAGACAGATTCCAGATTCAAGCACACAATATCAGGATTTAAATTCTCAGAATTTAGTAATGGAAAGTTTGGGTCACATTAAGGGCTGTGGGATCCAGGGATAAGATTTAGTTTTAAATTAGCCTCTTGGGCAGGCTGAGAATCCCCTTAAGAAGCACCATATGTCTCAAAGTCCACCTCTTTCCTTCTCTCTTGGCAATTCCCATCTGATGGGCCAGAAAATTCCTGGCTTCAGACTACTTCCCTGTGTATTTATTGTTGACTCCCATCCTTAGAATTACCTTTTTTATGCTCTCTTTTAAAATATCTTCCAAGTTTCTGTTTTGAAAAATCTCAAACTTACAGAAAAGACAAAAGGCTGGTATAAATAACACCCCAAACCTTCACTTATATTCCTCGATTGGCAACATTTTTGTCACCTTTATCTCTTCTTACTGAACTGTATTAAGACACACATACCATGGGGTATCTATTCATTTATCTACTTAGACAGTGTTTGTATGAGAGAAAGGCAACTCTCCAAGCTTTCCTTCTAGTGCTTTCTTCATGGTTGCTAATCTAAGTGCTTAGCATGTAAGACTCTGGGCCATGTTTACCGGTGGACAGAGTCCTTGTATGTTGAAAAACCACAATTTGTTTAAAAAGTCTGCACATGCCTGGTTCTTCATTCTGCTTCCAGGACCTGAGATGACTAAGCTCAGGGCACCTGGAACTTGCTGTGGGGTTGGCGGCCAATCAATAGTAAAACTAGGCTGAGGGAAGAGGAGAGGGTCTGCTTTCATGGGGAACCGCAGGCACTTACTTGTACTAGCACAGACTGCAGAGAGGCTTGTTTATGGGTATTGGCATTCACCCCACTAACAACAAAGTAATACTTGACTTTTTCTGTAATCGTTTTCTCATCTATAGAATGAAAAGTATAATGTACCTACCTCAGAGCTGCTGTGAGGATTAAATTAGCTAGAACAGTCCCTAGCACATTGTGAGCACTCAATAGATATACCTATTATTACTGCTATGGTTATTGTTCCTTATCTATCTTGTTCATTCGGGTTCCACTTTGAAGGAGAGTTGGTAGGGAAGGCTAGATTTGGACACACGTTTGGCCATGTTAGCTTCTTGCTCTCATCAAAACCTTTCCTTAACTCCAATAGTTTGTGGCCTATATATGATAAATTTTTGTACTAATGGCTTTCATACTAAAAGCCAGTCATTCGGTTGGTAATGAAAGATACTTTTACTGAATAAGGACTATGTGCCAAAAAAAAAAAAAAAAAAAAAAAGCATGTTAATTGCCCCTAAGGAACTTACAATTTAGGAGAGGAAAGAAGACATGTGTATAACTAGAAGGCAGAACATGATGGGTGTCCTGGGAGGCCTCAAGAACAGTAACCTGTTCATCCAACGGGAGAAGGCAGTTGAAATGGTAAAAAATGAGAAAAAATACTGAAGAGGCGAGGAAGTGAGATAAAGCAGGCAGGAGTGAGGGATGCTGAGATTTAAAGCTTGAGCAACTAGTTAAAATCAGGAACATGGAAGCAGGAGGGAGCTTACATATAGGAGAATATAAAGAAATTGCTTTGGACAAGATGACTCTAAAATATTGTGAGAAAAGCCCAGCTGTGATCAAAAATTCAAGACTGGAACACAAGGGAAAGGGCTCAGAATCATATACAGGTGGGGGTGTCCTCTACAAAGAGATGAGGGGATATGGCTGCCAAGAGCAAAACTGTGGAGTGGGAAGAAACAGAGTCAAGAGTAATACCCAGACAGCATCCATGCTTACTGGGCCAGAGAAGGGACCATAGAAAGAGCAGAGTGAAAGGGGGAACTGAGAAAGTATCACTACAGAACCAAGGAAGGGCAGGGTTTCCAGAAGGAGGCGAACTCAAAAATGGCAACTGCTTTAGAGGTCCTGGAGGACAAGGGCTGAGAAAAGACAGATGACTTGGTAATTTATGAGATCTCTGGTGGACAACAAGAGATTCGCAGGAGAATGAAGTAGGAGCTAGATTACATACAACAAGTTAATAAGTAAACAAAGTGGTAAGAAAATAGAGGCAGTAAGTACAGACTATTTTTGAGAAATATAATGGAGAAGGACTGGAAAGAAATAGAAAAGAGCACATTTAGGGCACGAGTCTGTTTTCAATTGTTTGTAGCAAAAGGCAGGAACATGGACAGCACCGTGTAAACCACTGCAAGCAATTTAACATGCCCTCTCCATACATATGCACGTGCGCACACACACTCATATATCCATCCTATATACCTTCTTTAAAGAGTAGCCATTATTCCAAATCAGGAGTAAAGAATCCAAATGTTACAAACTTCACATTCATAGACCATTTTGTCCACGGTAAGTCAATGAAAGTACAAATAGAAAGAAACCTCAATAGAATTATGGTAGTTTGAAAACGTGGTTGCAAGTCCTTTGACACTTTCCCATCAAAAGGTGAGGTCCATCTCCCTCCCCTTGAACTCGTGACTGCTTCAACTCAGTGACAGAAGTGGCTCCGTTTCCGGGGCTAGGTCAGAGGAAGCCTTGGCGTTTCTGCCTCCATCTCTTGGACTGACTGTTCTCTGGGAGTGCCCCTTCAGGAAACTCCTCCCAGCACCCAGCTGCTGTTCTGTGAAAAGGCCAAGCTGCGTGGAAAGGACTGGTGGAGGTGCTCCACTGGACAGTCCCAGCCAAGCTCAGCCTTGAGTCGGCCCCGCCCAGGTGTGGGTCATGTGAGTGAAGACATCTCCACATAACTCGAGCCCAGCCACTCAAGTCACCCGGACATCCTAGAGCAGAGACAAGCCATTTCTGCTATGTTCTGTCCAAGTTCCTGACCCACTGAATCTGTAAGCATAATAAAGGGGTTGCTGTTTTACACCACTAGGATTTGGAGTAGATAACCGGAACAAACATGTTTTAAATGTGGATTTTCTGCTTTGTTATGGGCATTGTCCATAATAAAGTAGTTCATTTTAGAGGCTGTTTCCATGATGGGTGGGAGGATTAATTTGAAATACTTCTGTAGCATAGGCCACAGCTGAGGTGCAGGGAGAACTTAATAACAGGATAAAACTTGACAATCTGAATTGTGGGATGCAGGAGGTAAACCAACTCACCTACGTGCAGCTCTTACTGTGTCACTTTTAAGAGAATCAAGAAATGCAAAAGAACCTGATAAATATTTTCCACGACAAAACACAATTGGTTGCAAAGGGATCCAGCTCTGTTCCTCATTAGTTACCCTTCACTTGTCAGACAAGCTCTGTATCTCACTGAAATCCATGGTGGATTCTTTAGTTTGTTGGGAAATGTGACTATACGTTTCCTTTCTATGGCGTGCTTTCTTGAACCTTCTTTTAAATCTAGAGTACATGCTTAGCTCCCTCTTCCCACAGGAAAAGGAGGTTCAGCTTCCAAAGAGAGGTAAAAGCAGGTCACAGCAGCTGCTTTTGAAGTGGCTCCCCAGCAGAGGAGGTGGAGAAGGCCAGGCTGCCATTATCAGTGGCTACCAGGTGCCCCGGGATCACATTAGGTGATAAAACACTTGGCTGACACCAGAAAAAAGAATCATCACTCCTCCTCCTCTTCCCTACCCTCACTCCCTCGCTCCCTCTTCTTTTTTTAAAAGGAGGCTTTTTACCCTCATTAAATGAAACCTTATCTCTGAAAGACTGCAATCCTCAGCAAATGACAAGTGCGCCTAATCTCATTTTCTGACAAGTGATTCTGACAGCACCTTCCTTTTGATTTCTGAGACATGTAGTTAGACATATATTAATCTGTCAGTCATCATCCCTAAGAATAATTAAAAAAAGAGAGGAAGAAAGAAATGAACATTTGTGATTATGAAGGCAAGACAAGAAGCTAGGACACCTATTTTAACTGATGCATGAACATTCCTTTCCCAGGCTCTCCTCTCCCCTTCTGGCATATGGAACATCCATAGAGGGTAGCTGGAAGTTGCCTAATCAAGGGGCCTATGGAACAGGCATCCACAATTTCAGGTAACGTGGACCAGTGGAAAGAGACTTTGCTCTGGTGTGAGGAAGACAAGGTTCAAATTCCTGTCCTATCACAAAATGGCTATGTTGATTACATGAGATCTTTAATCTCTGCACCTCAGGATCCTACATGGAGAATATGGCTCATAGCCTCTATTTAGCTATAAAGATTAAATCATCTTTATCTAATGCACAGTAGGCACCCAATAAACAGAAACACTTACCACTACTGTTATTTCTAGAAAAGGAAGATGTCGCATTGGGAGAGCAGGAGGAAATGCAAGATGTACCCCTTTCCCCAGAAGGTAATGTGTGTAGAGGGTGTTTTATAATAGCATGGTAGCTCTCACAATGACTGCCAGGAAGAACCGTATCAAAACTGGTACCACACAACTATTTAAAACCCAGCCTATCATGCATTTTGTTCCTAAACCATGTCCATGGTAAGGACCTGAGACACCCTGTTTCTTGTTTATAACTCAAAAGTTGATTCTTAACTCCATTACTGAGGCATTTGTAAAGGGAAATGTATGTGTGAGTTGTTTCTGAAGAGTAGGGGGAGTCACGGGAGCCAAATATGTCTCGGGTCACTTGAGGGTGAACCAAGTCAATGTACTTGTATGGCTGAATAAAGGCAGACCTGATATTTTCTAACATCTTTCATTAGTCGATACTTGTACTGGGTGATGTGAGCGATGTATGCTTCTTTTTCACTCAGAGTGGCAAAGACTTGTGAAGTGAAAATGAAAAGGCCCTCTAGCTTTACCTCAGAACTGAAAGGGAAGGAATATGTCCTTTCAGTTGGGGCTTCTTTTCTGAGAGCCATGATAAATGACCACTGATGCAAAGCAGATCAATGGCAAAGCAAGGCTGTTCTCCTTTGTCATTTATTTGCAAGATCATGCAAAGGCTTGCCAACACTTTCTGGAGTTACTGAGCCTGAAAACAGGATCTAGAAAGGTCTTCTCTAGTACACCACCCTAAGAGATGAGCATCTGGATATAAGCTTCAATTCCTCCACCCCCTGCCCCAAATAAGACAAAACAAAAACACCTCACTACTCTTCCAAGACACTCATAGGATTTATTCCATCTTCCAGGGACAGTTATTACATAAATGTACTTATTCTTTCTTACATAAGTCAGAGAACAAAGGGATGAAGAAGAAAATGGACAATTAAGAGTTAATGCTGAGTCATTTTCACTCACCTCTTCGATATTAAGTTTGGCTCCTTGAAAAGTAGATGCCTTCTATGACACCTCTTTTTTTATATTTCTCTTCTCCCTCTTTCTTTTTTAAATCTGAATGCTTGTCACAGGTCTGTCTTCATGGCTTTATAGCTTATTGATAAGAAAATACAGGTAGAACTACAGTTATGGCTAATGTAGAAGCAGTTGGGACAGGACAGACTGGGAGAATGAAAAGTCCACACTCAGGCGAAAATTACTCTGCATAATCAAAAATGGGGGGAGGGGATAAACTTCTTCTCTCTTTCTCCTCCACTTCTCCCATCCATGCATCCCAGTGCTGTGCTAACTGGATACTAATGGGCCCCCAAGGATAAGGAGTTTCAGTATAAGGGTGGAAATATAACTGATGAAAAACTCTGGAGGAAAGGCAACAGAATTTTGGCTTTAGCAAAAGTGAACTAGAAAGTCTCTGAACAATGGAAAGCCTCCTTGAAGAAACCTGTTCTTTATGTAAACTGCTTCACATTTGTTAACTAAGATTTTAATCATAAGGAAAATGAATCAAGAGAACAAGTAACCAGGCCACTCGCAACCCATGTCACCCATGGGGACATATCTGAGATGCATCCAATGCCATGCTAGGGCTCATCAAACATGGCCTTGAGTCAAAAGTCCTGGTTTGCACTCTGACCAGCCCTGTCGCTTCCCTGCTCTAGGTCTCATCGGTCACATGGGCTTTGTAATACCAGCCCCTCTCAGGATCTTTACTCTGAGGGTTATCCTTAAAAAATACCTATACATTTAAAAAGCACTATAGCAACTCCAAAGGAAGTTTGGAGTACATTTTAGGTACATAAATTATTGTACCTTTGGTATATATTTATACGTCAAAATGTTGAGTGTTACTATCATTGCTGTGTTCAAAAAGATATCCTCAGAACCCGAGGGAAGGTTACTTTATAAGAGAAAAACTACACTTAAAAACAAAATATAAAGAGCGAGACTGGCTAACTGCAGAAGTAGCCCAAGAAATTGTCCATAAAGTCATGGCTGAAGAGGTCTAGAATGACCCCAATTCAACCTAAGTGACTTTAATGTATATTCAAGGAGTCATGATCCAAATGTGATTAGGACTAAGAAAAATAAAATTGACTCAAATCATCCTCTCATCTGTCTAGCCACCCATCATTCTATGTGATCTTCTGTCTGAATATCTGCCCATTCCATTCCTCCATCCCTCTGTCTCTCTGTCCCTCCTTCCCTTCCTCCATCCATCCAATAAACATTTATCTACTCAATGTTTAACAGGAAAAATACAGAATACTTTGCACCAGTGTACAAAGATAAGTAAGACATGGATTCTGCTCCCAGAGAGGCCACATTCCAGTACTGGAAAATAGGTATAATCAAAAAGTAAAGAAGATTTCCAGTTAAGATGGAGGATTAGGTAAATGTTGTGCTTGCCTCCTCTCATGACCACATCAAAGTTACAACTAAACCACAGAACAACTATCACTGAGAATAACCTGAGGTCTAGCTGAACAGAAGTCCTACAACTAAGGATATACAGAAGAAGCCATCTTGAGACTAGTAGGAGGGGTGGAGATATGGAACAGGCTGGCCCCACACCTGCATGTGGTGCATAAAAATTGGGAAGAACATCTCAGCTGCACAGGTTTCCCCCAGAGGAGCAGCGGATCCCAACTCCATACCAGGCTTCCCAACCCAGGGTTCCAGTGCCAGGAAGAGACGTCACCACAACTTCTGGCTGTGAACACCTGTGGGAATGGGACTGAGTGAGACGGAGGGCTGCAGGAGTACCTCTTAAAGGGCCCAAGTGTGAACTTACTGTCTGACGGACTCACTCACCCTGAGCTTCAGCACTGGGGCAGCAACTTGAAAGGCGCCAGGGACATAAAGGAAGGAACTGAACTGTCTGGCTTCAGAGTGAAGGCTGAAGGGGCAGCTTTCTCCCAGACCGAAGTGCTGGCAGAACCCATTGTTCCTTCGTTGAGTCCTCTCTTGCCCGAG
Source organism: Pteropus alecto (assembly GCF_000325575.1). Lineage (NCBI taxonomy): Eukaryota > Metazoa > Chordata > Mammalia > Chiroptera > Pteropodidae > Pteropus > Pteropus alecto. Next base: position 2,822,961 of record NW_006441386.1, read on the forward strand.
GTGCAGACGCAGGTGCACCCTATCTGAGTCTCCATCAACTTGGCTAACACTGGCCACCCCACCCTGGTGATTCCCTGAGACCCTGCCCCATCTGACTGTGGGCCTACCCAAGTGGCTTGCAGTGGATTTTCCATACAAACAGCCTGTCTTGACTCATGCTGTGGACTTTCCTAAAATCTCTCAAAGGTTCACAAATTCCAAACAAGCAGCATCTGGCCTCTGCGTGCCATGCATCCCTTGCTGAGCAGCTCCAAGGTCAGCACTAGCAGTAGCTGGCCTCAGTTCGTGGCTTGGCCTCTCGAGGTACTTCCAAGCCCAGTGTGGGTGGTGACCATCTGTGGATTGCTTGGTGGTTCACACCAGGTGGCCCCGGGCAGGTGACAGGCTGCAGCTGAACTTGGCTTATGGCAGGGCCCCTCCCAGGAGGCGCTGGGGCTGGTACATCCAGCGGCCTACTTCAGACTGAGCTGAAGCACCACCTGGGGCCACATCCAAGGACAACACACTGAAAGGGCAGGCACCAGAGCCCTACTAAAACAAATCCTGCTCCATAAGGTCAGCCATTGCACAACAGCTCCTCCACTGTAGACACCAGCCAGTACTCACAACCAATCAGCCTGAGGATCAAACCCTCCTATTAATATGCAAACAGCAACCAAGACTCAGCTACAACAGGAGGGCACACACAACTCACACAAGGGACACACGTGGAGCACCTGGCTCAGGTGACCAGGGAGACTGTACCATTGGGTCCCACAGGACACCTACTACATAAGGCCATGCTACTAAGACCGGGAGATGTAGCAGCCCTACCTAATAGATAGAAACAAACACAAGGAGGCTGCCAAAATGGGGAGACAAAGAAACATGTCCCAAATTAAAGAACAGAACAAAGCTCTGGGAAAAGAACTAAAAAACATGGGGACAAGCTATTTACCAGATACAGAGTTCAAAACACTGATTATAAAGGTGCTCAATGAATTTAGGGTAGGAGTAGATGAACTTAGTGAGAACTTTCCAAAGAGATAGAAAACATAAAAATGGGGATAGAAAACATAAAGAAGAATCAGTCAGAAATGAAGACTACAATAACGGAAATGAAGAATACGTTAGAGGGAATCAACAGTAGATTAGATGAAGCGGAGGATCAAATTAGCAATTTAGAAGATATAGTAGCAGAAAACACCCAATCAGAACAGCAAAAAAAAAAAAATTAAGGTAGTTTAAGGGGTCTCTGGGACAACATCAAGTGTACAAACATTCACATCACAGGGATGCCAGAAGCAGAAGAGAGTAAGAAATTGAAACCCTATTTGAAGAAATAATGACTAAAAGCTTCCCTAACCTAGTGAAGGAAATAAGCATACAAGCCCAGGAAGCCCAGAAAGTCTCAAACAAGATGAACCCAAAGAGGCCCACACCAAGACACATAATTAAAATGCCAAAGGTTAAAGTCAAAGAGAATCACAAAAGCAGCAAGAGGAAAGAAATTAATTACCTATAAGGGAGCTCCCATAAGACTGTCAGCTGATTTCTCAACAGAAATTTTGCAGGCCAGAATGGACTGGCATGAAATATTCAAAGTGATGTAAAGCAAAGACCTACTTGATCAAGATTACCCAACAAGGCTATCATTTACAATTGAAGGACAGAGAAAGAGCTTCCCACACAAGAAAAAGCCTCTAAGAGTTCGTCAACACCAAACCAGTCTTACAAGAAATGTTGGAGAAACTTCCTGAAGAAAAGGAAGAAAAAAAAAAAAAGATCAAAAATATGAATAAAAAATGTCAATAGCTACAATTACTTTAAATCTAAATGGCTTAACCACTCCAATCAAAAGATAGGGCAGCTGAATGGAAAAGAAAACAAGACCCTTACATATGCTGCCTTCAGATCAAAAGACACATTCACAGTAAAGGGATAAAAAGATATTTCATGAAATGGAGGGGAAAAAAAGCTGGGCCAGAAATATTTGTACTATAAAAGAATAGACTTTAAAACAAAGGCTATAACAAGAGACAAAGAAGAACCTAGTAATCCCACTTCAGGTATTTATCCAAAGAAACCCAGAACACTACTTCGAAGAGACATATGAATCCATATAGTCAGCGCATTATTATTTACAAGAGCTAAGATATGGAGGCAACCTGTGTGTTCATCAATAGATGAATGGGTAAAGAAGAGGCAGTACATATATACAATGGAATATTACGCAGCCATAAAAAAAAAAATGAAATCTTGCCATTTGTATCAACAGTGATGAACCTAGAGGGTATTGTGCTGAGAGGAGTAAGTCAGACAGAGAAAGAAAAATGTCATATAATTTCACTTACATGTGAAATTTAAAGAACAAAATAGACAAAACAGAAACAGACTCATAGATACAGAGAACATTTTGATGGCTGCCAGGGGGAGTGGGTAAAAGAGGAGAAGGCGTTAATGAATACAAATTGGAAGTTACAAAATAGTCATGGAAATGTAAACTATAACATAAGGAATATAGTCAATAATGTACTAAGTGTGTATGATGTCAGATGGGTACTAGATGTATTGAGGTGATCACTTCATAAGTTATATAAATTTCTAATCATTATGTTATACACCTGAAATAATGTTAATATTATATGCCAACTGTAATTGAAAAATTTAAACATTATTTTAAAAAGTAAATAAAGTGCTGTAAGTGTAATAATAGAAGTCATTGCACACGACTGAGGTTCACACCAGATGGAATGGACAATTCTGCCTATACCTCTTATTCTTATAGTCCCAGTTCACCAAGGGATCTGATTATAATCTGGCTTCCTTGTGGATTATCTTCCAGGAGCAAATGTGCCAACTAGGGCACATAAGTCATTCTAGTTGGGTTGGTGATTATACTCCTCATTGTAAACAGAAAGATTTGTGTTATAATTTAATCAGTCTCCCTAGAGACTGATTAGCACAATCACCTCTGAGTTTCTAGGCTGGACTGGCCCAATCAAGCAACTGCCCCTCTGTGAGGTTGGGCTAGAACTGCCAGCTGAGCTCCCATCTAATTTTTTATCTTACTGTTCTATAAATACCAGAGTAGGGTTGTTTTCACTGGTGGGGGAGCTTCCTCCAACTGAGCCCCACTCTTTCTTAAGTCAGTGACTGTTCTCTCTTCACCTTCCCTAAAGCTGTTCCACCAAAACAAAGGAGTGACACTGGCCTTTAACACTGATGTGGCTAACAGGTCTCTGCCAAGTACCTCTTGATTAACAAATTCAGTGGCTCTGTCTCTCCCTTTTTTATAATGACAATGAACAATTATTGTCCTCTTATTTCTTCAAGAGATGTTGCCTTCTCTTGATTCCCTTATCCTGTCATATTGAGATTCCTCAAGATACCCACTTTGATGCCTTTAGAAAGAAGGAAGCAGGAGCCTTTCTTCCCAGTTTTCCAGCTTCTACTGTAATTTCCAAGCAAATGGCCTAACCTCCAAACCCTCAGTTCCATATTTCTCCAGCATCCTAGACCCATGTTTACAACTCATTTGTGGGGTAGTGGCACTGAATGTCCCATCGGCACTTCGAAATCAAATTTCATAAAACTGAACTCATCGGCATTTCCTGTGGACTGTCAGTGTTCTCACCCAGTCCATCCTCCCACCCCCAACTCCAGACCCAGTTCACCAGATCCTCTGGATGCTCTCTTCCCCATGCCTCTCACCATTTCTTCCCTTCCACCCTCATTGTCATGGTTTTCTTTCAGGTTCTCGGCCTGTTGGGATACTTTCCGTATACTGATTGTCCCTTCCCAGCCTAGTCTCTTTTCACCCCAGTCAAGGTTTCAGACAGGCCAGGGCCAAGGTAGAGCTCTGTGTCAAATCATCTGATACTTCCTTCCAGGATGGCAATACTAAGCGGCAGGCCAGACAGAGACTGGCTTTCAAATTTCACCTCTGTCCCGCCAAAGCTGTACAGATCTTGGACAAGGTATTTAAGTTCTTTGAATGAAGCTCCCTTTTCAGTCATAGGGAGGAGATTACTTGCTATACTCCATGATGATAGGAGGGGACTGGTATTTGGTTAGGTGGAAAGCAGAGCCTTGAAATATGTTGGTATCTTGCTGACCTTCCTTGACCTGCAGTGCCTAGCCTGGTTTACTGTACATAGAAGGAACTCAAATATTTGCGTTGCCTTTGAAATAAGGGACTGTATTTTAGCAAGTCCCAAGGAGAGGAAGATATTACTAAGGGCTAGAGCCATCCTTTTAAGGGATAATTTTCCTTTCTTCAAGCAGTTACCATGATTGACAATCTTTCCCTTTGACCATTGCATCTAAGTCATTTTATCAAGCCTGATGAGTAAGCTGCCCACTGAACACCCATCTGGGAAGGAAGTAGACCCAGCAAGGCTACAAGTCATCTCTGTGTGAGTGAAATTTTTTTGTGATTCTCTATTAAGGCCCCTTCAGTGTGGCTGCAATCACTCTACAATCAATGGCAGGCCATAAAACAAAGAGGTCAAAAATTTTTAATAGGATTGGAGTTGCAGAGGGTAGAGGAGGGCAGAAGTTTAAAGGAATGTGGTTGTTTATTATCTTATCGTAAGGGCAACTCAATAACCACCATTGAGAATCTGAAAAGCTATAAAGGCAGTGCCCTTATTTATGGAGGCCATAGCCAAGCATGTACATGATAAACTGTCTGCCCTGGTCTGTGACTGGACACAGGGGAAGGACCCAATGTCTCTCCTAGGTCACGTCTAGCTCTCAATTCTGTGAAACCTTGTCAACCCATGGGCTATAGCCGGGAATCAAGTACTCTGGGTAGATGGGTCTAAAAAGCTTCCCTCTGCTCTGATGGCTCAACTTGACAGCAAGAACTTAGCCCAATTTCCTTTCCTCACTCAGTAATAATGGTGACAAATCTCATTCTCAGATTAAAATTTTCAGCCTTCTTACTCAACACTTGCAGCTTTCTGACATATGCACATGAGGATCAGGGCTGATATGTGGATGGAATCAATTATAATTTGATTAAGATAAAACAGAAAAAAAGGAAGTAATAACAATCACCATTTTATTTATAAAGGCCTTCCTTCCTCACCCAGGCTCTTGGTGTGCAGAAAAGGCAATTAAAACAGGGCTCAATTAAAAATACCATAAAACAGAAATCAAATAAAATATTAAAAAGCCAAATGCCATTATTAAATAAGTGTTTGTAAGAGGAGGTCCTCAGACAATAACAAAGATTCTAGAGAGAGCAGGAAATCGTCCTCCTGGCGGGGAGGATGCACACTTGAGGCAAACCCACAGTGAATGCCACTTTGTTTTTAGCACAAAACCTGTGTTTTATTGAAAAGTTAAAAAAACAAAACAAAAGGCTCCCCTTGACCACTCTACAAGTGTGCAACTCATATTCATTTTATATTTCCAATTCTTAAGTACCCTGTGCCCCTCCGTGCACCTGCTTTGCTTCAAGAAGGGACACCCCCCATTAATTTGCGTGTGATGCACCAGGCGTCTATTTGAATCTAATTGTGTTCGCTCTCCTGCCCAGTACAGTGCTGACGCATCCTCAGTCTTCTTGTACCAAAGAAGAATGCGTTAAGAATCACGTTGAAAATGCTGTAATTATGGCTCTTCACGCAGTGACCTCAAAGGAGGGACCAGGAACTGTCTAATTCTGACTGTAACTTTTATTAAGAATTTGAAAAAGGAGTTCTTGTCAGGATGGCAGGGTAGGTAAATGCTGTGTTCGCCTCCTCCCATGACCACATTAAAATTACAACTAGAGAACCATCCAAAGACTAGTAAATAGTGTATGTCAACGATAATTGAAAAAATAAAAACATAAAAATTATTAGAAAAAAAGAATCTAAAAAGAAAAAAATTATCTGCAGGCCAGTATAATGTACAAAGTAGAGAGATTTAGGAGACTTGGGTTTTAGCCCTGGTTGCGTGACCTTGGGCCAGTCAGTTAAATTCTCTGAGCCTCAGTTCTCTCATCTACAAATTAAGAGGGCTGGACTAACTACATTAAGTCCCTCTCAGGTCTAAAACTCTCTGCTCCTTTACATCTATGTAAACAGTGCTCAGGCATTTTCTCTGGTGAACTCTTCTATACCTCTGTAGAGTAGACGAAAGCCAGAAAAACAAGATCGTTAGAAGTATATAATCTGAATAACTAGAAGGGATGCAATTAAAACCAGGGTTCTGTTCCCACAAACACAGCCAAGGATCTTCTCATAAAAACACTATGGTAATTAATGAACCTGCAAGCCCCCGGTTGCCGCCCTCCAGGCCCTGCCAGGCTTCGCTGAGAGACTGACTCAGAACCCAGGCTCATGTCCTCCCCGCTCAGACAGCAAATCTCGCTCCTGACTGCTGTTCGGATGTGTTTTAGCCCATGGCTTTTTGTGAGAGAGGAGCATTTTTAAGTCATGCAGGGGCATGACTACATTTCTGGAATTTAAAAAAAATCATTAAAACAATGAAAAGAAAATACAAGGGGCCTGCTGGTATCGGAATATTCCCCCATCTCTACTACAGCCTCCTCTTTCCTCTTTGCCTTCAGGAGATTACCACAGAACAGATACCAAATTGGTTCCTTGGGAACCTAGCTCTGAGAATAGTCCTCCTCTCCTGAGCTGCTACCCCCTCCCCAGGGAAGCGTGCTTCGCTGCCCAAATCCTCCAGGGTTGAGGCGTTCCGTGGGCTGGGCCAGCGCCTGGCACTGTTCTTACAAGAGTGAAATCTATTTTCAGATTTCTCCACTTTTAACACCCTTATGTCATGCGTTCATCCAGACTGGCCTCGCAGACCAGAAATTATATTCGTCCTGTCAACTAGCTAACCTGATAAACTTATGGTGGCACAGCCAGGGAATTTGAGGCCACCTGGGGACAGCCAGGGAGGTCTGCTTTAGCAGAATATGCCTGTCAGGATCTGTAGATAATATAAAGGAAAGGTGTTCTCAATCACATTACAAATGAGGACCAGCAGGAGAAGCCTGAGAAAGATAGTGAGTTCTCAGACATCTAGAGAAAATTCATTCAGGGCAAGAACCATATTTGGTTCTCTCTGTAATCTCCAGGGGTTGACCACAGGGACCTGGCACTCTCTGAGGGTCCTCCGCCTCTGGCGGTCTGAATTCGATGACTGAAATTTGATTTCAGAATTTTGCCACTCCAAGTGTGGTCCAGGGACCCGCAGCATAGGCACCGCCTCGGAGCGTTTTAGAAAGGCAGAGTCTCAGGTCCATCCCGGACCTGCTCAGTCCGCATCCTCAGGTTAGCGAGAGCCCCGGTGACTGTAGCACACTCAAGGTGGAGAACTACGGCCTAGCCTCCTGAGAGGGGGCAGAGAGGTGAGTATGAGCGAAAAACAGCCATGGCGGTACATTCAGAACTAACCAGGAGGAAGAAAGCAAGATCAGATTTGGACTGCATTCAGATTTACAAATTTGATCATGCTAAATACAAAACCTGAAATTTAAGCAAGAGCCCAAAGGTGTCAGGAACAGGTGTCCTCATTTACAAACTCAGCCATCTGTGTTATGTCAGCAGAATTTCGCTTCGAATTGGAAAATTAGATTCTACTGTTCCCAAAGTTCTGAAGATGCCTCAGCAATGGGTCAACGAGCTCTTTCCACGGTCCTTTGGTGATCTGCCAGCTGATAGATCTCAGACACCAGTTTGTGCCCGGCCTAAGCCTGGTTGGATTTTCTGCCCAGTATTTGTTAGTGAGAGGCTAAAAAAGGAAAAGAAACGTGAAGGCGATTTCTCTGGGGGTCTTGGGCCGCTCTTTCAAAGTCGCACAGCGAGGAACTTCTTTATTGGTTTTGCTTTTTTAGGCCGGATTAATAAATCCCGGTTTCTTTCCTAGCACAGGTATATTTTTCATTCGCTGCTGATGGTAGAAAGCCTCCTGCTCACATCTGTATTATAATAAATGCATTATAAATGAGTAAGTAGGAAACAGTAAGGAAATGATGTTTTACTTTTAAATGCTAATTACGAAGCCCTGGTGCAGTTAATGTGCAGGGTGTTCTGTCAATTTTTAATGTTTACGCCAAGTGTAGTCTTCAATTTAACATGAGCTTTTAATCCTTTGAGTACTAAATTGCCTTTTAATGCTTGCAGAACAACATTGTGTTTGCACAAAGTCAGGTCTGAAAAATGTATTTAGTACAAGGTGTGTTGTGGGAAGGCAGAGAGAAAGGGGGAGGAGAACTTTTTTTAAGATGGCACCGGAACACAGCAAGAGCCAGCATCCTGCTCCCTTCAAGAACATCATTTCTGATTCTTTCTGAGGGTGCTGGGAGTGCTGCTCGCTCTCCTGTTGCCCATTTAACCCTGCAGAGAAAGCTTCTGACTCCCAGGGGCAGCCAGTCCCAAGATACACCCTGCGCCATCAAAAAGACCACAGCAAAAACATGCAAAGAAGGGGTGCTGATGCCTTCTGACTGCCTTCCCGGCATACACCAAACTGGATCGTCGAGGGTGTGCAGGAATTTGCTACAGCCACATTCATACCAAAAAAAAAAAAAAGAACTATGAAAAAATGTGTCCATTTCCTGTTAATAAAAGGACTAAAGATTTTAAAACAGTAAGAGGGGCAGAAGAAAGCACAGAAATATAGATTATGGGACAGACGACAAAGCCAGTGGGGTCTCGGGACTTTCTTGACTCTGAGCCCACTCCCTGGGTCAGGGGTTGGCCAACTTGCTGGCTTCTTCCAGTGGTGGGAACCACACCCAAACCACTGTCTGTCCTGTGATCTAAGTCTCATCTTCCAGAACCTACTTCTTCACTCTCGAAACATCAGGCTAAATTCCTCACTGCTTGTCAAATACATTCAGTCCTTTAGAGCTCTGCATGAAAAGAGCAGTGACTTAGTATGGTACTGGACACTGCTACGCACTTTACATACGTTAACTCATTTAATTCTGTCAGTGGCTATAATACTATTATTATGACCCCTAGTTTGCAGAGGAAGAAACTGGTAAATAGAAGAAGCTGAGTAACCTGCCTAAACTCACATGGCCAGTAAGAGGTGAGTCTAGGACTTGAAACTGATTTCAGGGTCCCATGCTGCCCCCCAATCTCTGGTGAAATGCCCTCCCTGGCACCTTTTACCAACCAGGGTCTCTCCCACCAGGGTATCAGCAGCTTCTGTTCAGATGCCATGTGCTCTCCGTGGAGCTATTCTTGACTGTGACTCTCTCTTCCATCAGCTACGCCCATTCTGGCACCTGGGTTGCTACACTGTTATGGGTCTGAATTCACACGGTATCAAGTGCTTCTGTTGCTGGATCTGTGCCACCACATCAAAGGTCTGTGGTTCTGCTCTTTCCAGGGACCCCGGCTCCTCCCCCCACCCCCCGCCTCCACGACTGTGTCAGAGGCCTTTGGTACAGCAGAAGTGGTGCCCTCTAGCCTTGGGGACAAAAGCTTCATCAGAAATCCAGTTTAGTGTTAGTGAATCCAATGAAATTGCTGTTTTGAAGCACAAAAATAGTTGAATATCAGCAATTTCATGTATTTCAAGGTATCCCTGGCTAGGCCTCAACGTGGGGTCAGTGGATCCAGCAGCAACACCCATGTCGCCCCCATGCCATGCCCCTGACTGCTTCCGAGCCTCCCAGTGCAAAATGCTCCCAATAGCAAAGTCTGGTGCTCCCTCCCCCGACTGGAAACCAGTTTCGGGAAGAAAGTGTTCGTTTTCAAATGTTTTCCTTTGGTGATTAGACATTCAGAAAGAACAATGGCCACAAACACACTCAGTAAACAGCCTAATGATTAAATAATATATTACTAAAATTTGAATATAAAAAGACCATCTTAACATGTGAAAGCTAATGGGCATGCTTGACAAACTTCAGTACAGCTGCTCAGACAGAAAGCGAACTGAAAAGAGAGATAAATTATGAGGTTTCGTCAGTATATAAGTTCAACAAAAACACAAAATACCACATGGAGTCCCACAGCTGTCATTCACTCCAGGGTGAGTGCCGCATGAATGGACACCTTAAACATTGGTTTTTATGAATCTATTCCACGGTCGGCCATATAATAATTTGATGCAACACCACGTGTTAGCGTTCCAGGTACAAGTACAAATGACTGAAGGGACAAGGCCGGTCTGGAATTATGAAAAGACAAGAAGAATCACAGGGGTTTTTTTTGTTTTTTGTTTTTGTTTTTTGTAAACCGAAGAGAAGTTTTTGAGATCTAGTCCATTGCATGAACCAAAAATGTCAGTAAAGGCAGAATGGCAGTCTGTCTGTCTTGCTTTAGCTGGCCCCCTTCTATTTACCTTCGAACCCAACAATTTCATTACTACCTTAGTGCAGTCAAAAGAAAACGACAGACTGGGTATTTGGGTTCAAGTCCAGGCCCCACAACTGACAGTGTGACTTAAGATGAGACCATGTGTCTCTGGTGGTAAAATGGTGACACTCACTTTGAGATGTGACAGTGAATAATTTTCCACTAATTACCCATCAAACTCATGATCCTTCTTCTGCAGTACTGAGTTGTCACGGTTCATCTTGCCCATCAAAAGACTATATTTCCTGGTCACTCCCATGCCCTTTGCAAATAGTTAGAGCCACATGACTAGTTGTTGGCAACGGCACATGAGCAGAGGAGAAGTGTGTCAATTCTGGGTCTCCTCTTCCTTGGTCAGGTAGATGTAGAAAAGTAGGAGGCTTAGAAAATGGCAAAGCCACACGATAAAAAGAGCTGAGTCCCCAAATCACTGAATGGAGGACAGTCATGTGCCAACCAGGAATATCCATGTCAAGACTGTTAGACGGAATAGAAATAAACATCGATTATATTTATGTCTCTGTTTATTTTGGGTTCTACTTATAAAAGGAGCTGAATTTATTCTAATGAATATATAGAACCTCCCGTTATGCTGAAAAAAAAAATCCCTATATTGTTCCATAGAATTTACTATCCTCTACCTGTAAAATGAGGATACTTGTTTGAAAATTACTATAGACCTCCAGATGAAAAGCAGCGGGGAGTAGCGAGCAATAATGGCAAAAAACAGCAACCTTATCTTCCATAACTAGGCTCAAGACTCAATACTTAGCGGAAAAAACTGATGTCAATTTACTTTATTCAAAATAACAAACTGACAAAGTTGAGAGCCTAATCTGCATTCTTGCCCTCTGACTGCTAAACCCTACAGTGCTGCGGACGGGCGAGGGAAGAGGAGAGGCAGAAGGTGGGAAAGAGCTTACCTACCCCCGTCTGGTAGCAAGGTACTGCCCAGGAAGAGTTTTTAAACACCTGCCTACTCTCTACTACAGAACTTCCTCCTAGGGAAAGGCTGCTAGAAAATGACATTATTATTTCCTCATTTGGGATAAATTGTTTAGGTATGTTGGCAATGGTGCCAAAAGAGAGATTTATGAAGTCCTGTTTCTCTCTCTCGGCCCCGAGATGCAGTTACAGCTCTTGCTGTAACGTTAGGGATTACGGCTTCCTAACGGATCACTGCCCACAAGCATTATCCGCCAGGTGACCTGCTGGGTTTAGAAATGAGGGCTGTTTCCTAGGCAGTAATTAGGATTTCCCTTTCCTTCCTTCAGGATTTTTCTGCCTCTCTAGGGTCCATGTCCACAGCCTGGCCCCCGTTTTAAGGAGGCAGGTGCCCAGCCCCAGCACACAGCTGCCCAAGCTCCGCCCCCCATGAGGAACAGACAGTATTCCACAGTGGGCTGGGAGAGCAGTGCAGCCCTTCCCACTCGGGGCCAGCTTTCAAAGGGACAGTTGTGTCAGCGGAGCTGCGTGGGTACCGTGAGAAGGGTTGGCAGCTCCCATCTGGCACACATCTCCTGCTTCAGGTGTCGGTCTCCCCACTGTCTGCTCTCATTTTCAATCTGGTTCATCAGGCAAATGCTCGGTGGAACCGCAAGAAAAGGTTCCAACTTTACCGTACCCCGGGAAATGTTATTTGGCAGAGATGGGACTGGCTTTCTAAGAGTTGTTAGACTCCATGTTTTATGTATAACAGGAAAACTGTCAACCAGAAGTTTCCGAAAAGCCATCCATGTACCTGAAATGAAGGGTTAACCTTATGTCAGTGCCTTGGCCTGTACAGAGGGCACTGCTTCTGCAGCAAAGCTTGGGTACACACTCCCAGGCTTGTTGATCAAAACTGCTCTAAGCCAACATTTACTGACTTCTGGATGTACAGAGAGCAGTGTCTCATTTGATTCTCACCAAAATAAGATACCCCTACTCCCACTTAGGAAAGGTGCCCAAGTTCACATAGTCATCGGGTTGTAGAACTATAGCTCCAGCCAAGATCTGAGTCCTTCCCCCGAAATGTGTGTGTACTCCAGGACCCTCTCACACTGCCTCCCCTCTTTTGCCCCATGGGCCAGCAAAAGCAACTACTCCCAATCCACTCCCCAAGTCCTCCTGGGCATTCTTCTCCATTTCCAACTTCCCTTATGCATTTCCCAGTGCAATGCCTTCCCCTATTCCCTGCAGCCTAATCCTAGTTGGGACCCACCCCCTCCCCGAAGCCCACCCAAGAAATACTTTCCTGAAGAAGGCGGCCTCAGGCACCATCAAGCAGAATCTGTGTTTCGCTTCTGGTACACCCTACATCCTGCCTGGTATTTCATTTACTTCTGTCTTGTCCTAGCTCCCCTGTCAGGTTATGATGTGGCATTCCAGAGTGCCAGCTGACCCAGGGTCAAACGGCAGCTCTGAACAAGAACAGCGAAAGTCCACTCTTTGTACTTACATTCTCGCGAAGGAGAATGAGAAATACAGGTAAACGAATCAATAAGCAAGGTAACTGCAGACTGTGACATGTGTCATGTGTCATGAGTGCCTAATCGAGACAGGGGATGGCCAGGGAAAGGCGAGAAGGTTTCATTTGAGCAGAAGGGTGAGAATGGACCTCGTCTCCACAATAAGACACAGGGAAAGCTTTGCAAGAGGAGAAAAACGGACAAGGGCAAGGCCCAGGTGAGGAGGGAAGAGTCTGCCTTTGCCCAGGGAGTGTGGCCAGAGAGTAGGGAGAGAGGGGGAGACTGAGGAAGAGGTCGCAGGGGCAGGCAGGAGTGGGGATCACATGGCAGAGTCGATTTTATTCAAGGTCACTGGAAGACCTCTGGACATTTCAAGCAGGAAGATGCCATGAACTGACTTCTCTTTTTTGTTTAAAATCGTGCTGGGTCCTGTGTGGAGAATGGGTTGGACAAGAGTAAACAGTGAAATGGAGATCAATGATTTAATAATTAAATGCCAGTCTTTGGCACACAGTAAGCCTTCAATATGTATGCCGGATCCCTCAACGAGAGAGAATAATGCAGGCTAAGAGGGAAGACTTTTCCACTCATCTGCTGGGCAGCCTGGTGTGATCAGGAACAAATCATAACATGGCAAAGTCCTAACTCCCTTAAATGTAAAATAGGGTTAAGAGACCCAATACCTGCTTCACCCAGTGAGGACAGAAGGAGAGGAGGCATCAGCCTGGAGCCGGTCCCACGGGGAATGCTCAGGGCGGCGTTAAGATTCATAGAAGAAACTGGAGTAGCTGTGGGGTAGGAGGTAAGAGGTGAAGCTTCCTTCTATTTCACCTCATTGTGCTCTGAACGGTTCCTGTCAGGCTGCAGGGGTTTCGCACATACCCGCGTACCTGGGGTCAGTGAAACACTGGATTGCTCTCTCGTCTCTCTGGATCTCTGCTCACTGAGACACTGTGCACGAAGCTGGGTGCCTGGATCCACCACACAAACAGCAACTGGGCCCCAGCTTGGCAGCACAAAGTTTGAGACCTCAATGTGGGGCGCTTCTAACCTCTTTAGAAAAAGGCGTGTCGCACTGAGAGTTCATTTACCTGGAGTGACGGGCAGGAACTGTGAGAGCGAAGACACCACCGAGGACTCTACGCACAGCCGTAGCACTGTGCAGAGCCAGGTACTGCATGCGCACTTTATGGGTGTCATTTCCTGCCACTTGCCATCCTCACCCCCACCCCCTCCCATGTAGCACCGACCACCATTTGACATTACAGTAAATCTCGGTAAGTTTGTTTTCCTCCTGTCTTCACAAAGGCAGGGCCTCTGGGCTTTTTTCCTCAGCTGAAGCCCAGTTCTTGTAACAGTGCCGGCCACAGTGGCCTCCCAGTGAACAGAAATGAATTGGAATGGAGTCCTCAGGAGGCAGGCGCTCTGAACACTACTGAGGTGGTTGGTTCTACCATCTCATACGGAAAAGGAAGCTGAGCTCAACGAACATGCCCAAGGTCACACAGCCAGCGAGTGACAAAGCTCTGGGACCTAAGAGGCCATCAGCTTGCCAACCACGTCTCGAAGCAGGAAATGACGGCGGGGGCGGGGCGGGGGTGGCAGGCAGGCAGGGCAGTAGTTCTAAACCTGTGCTGCACACAGAATCACCTAGGTGGAGGTGGAAAGTAAAAATCTTAATGCCCAGGCCACCTCCAGGCCAGTGAAATCAGAATATGAGTAGGGCCTATGAGTCAGGACTTAGAGCTTCTCAGGTGATCCCAATGTGCAGGCCCGGCCGAATAGCACATCTTGAGAGTGACCCCAGCAAATGCTCAGGAATTACAGGAGGGAATATTGGCTGCAGCTGGGGTGGCCAGGGAGCAAAAAGACTACAAGAAGGCCACTAGCCAAGCTGACAGTGACCCTTCCTCCCCACCCATGCCTGCCTCCAACTGCTAATCCCCAATAATCCCACCCTTGCCCTCAGCTAAGGTAAATCACAACAAGCCTCCTGGTCTTCCTTGGAAAGACCAGCAGCCAGGCTCCCTCAGAAGCTTTAAGTATGTACAACAGCACTCCGACAACCCCCGTGGCCCACCAGGGAGCAGGCTGGAAAACCAGTTTAGATTCGCAAAGAAGCTGGTATTAAAATCGCTGAGAGCTCTCTGGCTCAGGCAGCCATGCATGTTAGGGCCTGTGAATAATAAAAGGGGAGCTTGTAATTCTACTAAAAAATGAAATTTCCCTATTTCTGCAGAATAAACAAAAACAAAATAACACATTAGCTCTGCAATATGTCTGTGCTTCAGGGCTTCAGACTGCTATTAAAGTTGGATTTTGTCCATGACAGATTTCACTCCCCTTGCACCCCAAGTAAGAAAACACGCAGCCTTACGACAAATTTCCTTTTCTTCCTATTTTCTTTCTGCATGTGGTTTATCCATACTAAACTGTAGAAGTTGCCTAGACACTGGGTTCTTCTTTGCAATTCTTTGCCTTTCAGCCCTGAGACATCTCTTAGGGCATTCTTAAGAATCCTATATGATAATGTTGAAATAAGCACCCTTCACAATCTAGGGAGATAAAAAGAACCCCCTCCCAAGCCTTGGCCGTATGAGGTAACTGAGAGAGAGTTATAGAGGGGCTCCTGGCCCTAAAGTTGCCTAGACACTGGGCTCTTCTTTGCAATTCTTTGCCTTTCAGCCCTGAGACATCTCTTAGGGCATTCTTAAGAATCCTATATGATAATGTTGAAATAAGCACCCTTCACAATCTAGGGAGATAAAAAGAACCCCCTCCCAAGCCTTGGCCGTATGAGGTAACTGAGAGAGAGTTATAGAGGGGCTCCTGGCCCTAGGCTCAAAGCAATCAGCCCCCAGGGGCTGGATTCTGCAGCAAGATGGATCAAAGGCTCATAGGTGGCAGCAGCCAGCACTAAGGCGGCAGCAGAGCTTTGAAGCTCTTATCTGAAGAACCCAAAGCTACTTCGTCTGTGCATGAGTACGTGTGCAAAGGTGTGTCTTGGGGTGACAAGAGGAGGGAGGTCTTCGGCTACTAGCACGGGTGCCCCTAGTGCCCTCGACAGATCCCTAGGGTTTCCACAAACAGGTCAGTCCTCCTCAGATTGAAGGCTGAGATGTTCCCTCAAGTTCCTGCCACCCTGTTTTCAAAAGGAGCGCTACTATGTCTACAGCAGGCAGTGAGCGAGCTCAACTTCGTGTTCAACCATCCTGGGCTCCTGGAGGACCAGGAGAGCTGAGGCAAGTGGAACACTCTCATTGTAGTCAAATCATTCTCATCTCTGCTTTAGGGGAAGCTGATATTTAAAGGAAGCATGACTTTCATGGTTTTCCAAGCCTCTCTTCCTCTGCTGGGCAGAGAGAGTATGGTGACTCAAAGATATCTGTTAAGCGGGGAGAAGGGGACCAAATAGGCTTGGATGTGCCATATATTGAACCACCAGTCATTTGTAAAATGCAGGGCTCGGGGGAAGCAATCCTCCAAGGGCTTTAAGGGGACCAAGTTCTCAAGTTCCTTCCCGCCTGTCCCCAGAAACACGAGGTTACTTGTTCATATGTGGTCAAGTACGACTGGGATGACTGGAATACCAACTTAGCTACTTCATACTGGGATCCCTTGCCACAGCTGGGATGAAAACAAGCCTTGATGACAGCTAAGGGTTAGGTTACACAGCCCAGAACCCTTGATGAAGAAGTGGCGCTAGGGGGGAAAAATAGCAGCAAATTAGGCACTGGGTAATATTCCAGGGACGGCTGCACAAGTGGCCTGGGCTGACAGAGCAACTCAACATCTAGCTTTGATATCTTGATAGGTTTTTAACAAATTCTCCTTCAGTTATCCAGCTGCTTAGCTAATCAGATATTATTACCTCCTTTGTGCTTCCCCTCCCTGCTCTCTCTTTCTATTTATCAGGACTGCCCTGCTATAAAAAGAGCTCCATAATGATCCCTATCTAAATATTTCACTTCTAATACAAAGGCCTGCGTTTTGCATTCCAGAAAGACTCTGCAGCTCACTCTGCTAAGAAGTAGCTCCCCTGCCTCTTTGGAAAAAAAATAAGCCGATTTTAGTGGTACATGATCTCCATGTAATTTTCCTGTACAACTTATCTTTGCATGCAAAACTGGGTAGGCAGACAGTAAGGCTGCAGGTTAACTCCAGCCCCATGCACTGAGGACGTCTGCAATGAATGCTGACTGGCAACCACAACCTGCTTATCCTGGGGCTTTGTCCTGACGTTAGAAAACCAGAACGGACATTTGGGCAAACTGCAGAACGCCGTCAGAAGGCCACAGAGAAACCATCAGAGGGGGTATGAGAGAAGCACCTGAGGAGTCCTAGAGAAGAGTGATCAGCAGAGCCTGGCATTCTGTCTCCATGTTCCTCATCCCTGACAACGTTCCTGGATTCTTTCTCTGATTATTTAATAAAGATATAACCTAGTCCCAGCACAAACCATGCACCTGCTTATAGGACGTGAATGAAATCTGGGTCTTGAAAGTCAGCACATAGGTGGAGGGTGCTTCTCATGTGCAATGCTATCATTCAGAGCAGAGCCTTCCTATGGTAGAACTTAACTGTTTTGATGTAAGAACCAAGTGGGGTCATTGGTTGCAAGCCATGGCCAAATACCCTAGAGAATGAAGGTGCTCTAGCTAAGTCCTTTATTGACCAGTCTAATCGACCTGTGACTTTAGGTTGCCTAATGATCGGTATACACAAACATAACCATGCCATGCCCTTGCTCAGCCATCCAACAACTTCTCATAACACTGAGAATGAACTCTGATCTCCTTCCTATGGTCTGCCAGGCCCTATGGGTCTACCCTTGGCTACCCCTACAACTTTGCCTTCAGCCACGCTCCCTTGGCTCATGCTGCTATAGTTTCTGCTCTCGCCTCTCTGTACAGATCTTGGACATCAAATGCATTTGCACCTCAGGGCCTTTGCATTTGCTGCTCGCTCTGCCTAGAACATTTCTCACTCCAGATCTTCCATGGCTTACTCCTTCACATCCTTCACCTGCAACTGTCACCCACTGAGGGACTCCTCCCTTGACTGCTCTAAGAGCAACCCCTCTTGCCTTCACAATTTTTACCCAGCTATACCACTAATGTCTACAACAGTGACTGATAAATAGTAAGTGTTTAGTAAATATCTATTGAATGAATGAATGAATGAATGAATGAATAGGTGGATAAATAGTCATTTCAGATGCCCTTCAGAAAGGATGGCAATACAGTCATCATGATTTCTGAAGGTCAATTTTCTTTACATTTTTTACTTCTTTCCTATACTTTCTACAAGCTCTTGTGGTAGCCCTCTATTAACTGATCTCCTTTTCTTCCACAGTACTAGACTTCTTATCTGGTGTGGCAATCCAAAACAAAAACTACATTTCCCGGTCTTCCCTGAAGCTAGGAGCAGCTGTGTGGCAGGATTCTGCCTGTTTCTAAGCACCTGACTTTTGATCCTCGTCCCTTGTCCCTCTTCCTCCTTTGTCTTCCTCCCAACCCCCCATTTCTGCCCTGCTGCTTGGAAAGGCTGATGTCTGGCTGAAGTTCCATTTGGGGCCATAAGAACAGAGCCACATGGAGCATAAAGCTGGAAGAGACTGGGTCCCAGAAGTCCCTGAGGAACAGGGCTCTGTACTGCGCACTTCCATACTTTTACATAAGAAAGGAACTTCTTTTTTCAAGCCACTGTTATTTTAAGGTCTTGGTCACTTACAGCTGAACTTGTTACCCACTTTTCTTGAATTTATTATTTCTTAGCAGAAATTCCATCAAAGGAAAGAATGGAAATCTCCAATAAAGTCTGGGCAGAGTAGCAGAGGTTGATATGAGCAGATAGCATGGCTGGGCTATCTGGATATGAATGGACTTCTTTAATCCTAACGCATACCACCATGGACACTGGAACTTTTCTGGTAGAAAAAGGAAAGTACCTCAGAGATGGACTCGGAAGGGTGGAAGGGCCTTACCAAGTCACTTTAGTTCTTACAGCCTTTTTTCTTCATCTGTAGGATGGGGATAATAGTTAAGGGAAGTATTAAAATAATATGTATAAAAGTGCTTTGTAAACTATCAATCTCTAAAAATATAAGGTATTTAAGAGTTAGCTCTATTTGGCATCTCACAGATTAATTCTTATAGTTCTTAAATAACTTACATGCGATATCAAAAAAAGCAAGGGCCAATAGTTTAGATCATGCAATCAAATAACATTTTAAACTATCCCATAAAATTAGATTGGCAGAGGAGAACCCTTCAAATTTATTTGAATTTTCAAAATCTTATCTATTACTTAAAAGTAATCTATTAACCAATACAAACTTATGCTTTTTCTACTTATGCTACAAAAAAAAAAAAATGCAGACAGTGTGTGATTTTACTATGAAAAATAAAATTACTTTTCTTTAAGACATTATGGGTCCCAAAGCGCCTTATCCACATCTCAGAAGAGACAGATCAATGTGCAGAGGACCAAAAAGAGTCTGCCAGGTGGATAAGACATAGTATCCAAAAGACTCTGCAAGCTCAGATCCCAGTAGGCATCAGAAAGTCCTGCCAGGTAGGAAAAGCACTGATGGGGAATCCAGATGTCTGCTAATGATCAGGAGTCAGGAAAGATTGCTGGCAATAATTCCAGAGAACTATCTACAGATAGTACACTCTTGGCAAGGCTTTGATTCGTGAGTCAAAGCAAAAGGTGGTCTAGCCATCAATTGGGGGGTTAGGTCAGGTACAGCAGACACAGTTGGCTGCTTACCCAATAGCCATTCCCCTTTCTTCTCTGCCAATAGAACCATCAATGTGGTATGCGTCTGGTGCCAGGGGAGACTATGACTGGTCTAAGCCAAACATGGTGATCTCCTTCCCCGATGCCAAAAGGCAAGTGATGCTGTTCCAGCCAGCAGGCCTCAGTGACAACCACTGGAGGCTTCTGGGAAATTCTGCCCTGCTAAAAGAGGACAACATAAGAAAGAGCCCCTGTTTTCACCTCGCTTTCTTCTTTCCTGCATTGCTCGGTTCCACATGAGGCTGTGAATCACACCTGGAGTTCCAGCAGCCATCTTGTGTCTGTGCGGGGACTCAAACACTAAGACGGCAGAGTGGAAAGACTGAGGTGCCTGGGTCCTCTCTGACAAAGCACCGAGCCTCTTCAGCACGTCTGGTATCACCTATCTCCAGACTTCTTGTAATGAGAGAGAGTATCGTTATTTTTTAAGCCACATTCTGTTATTTGCTGATACCACAGGGCTCCAATCCTAGTCAGGCCAAGGGGCCGACTGGGATGCCAGTTGCTCAGCTGGTGTCAGCATGAAAGGGGAGGAGACACCTGTGACATGAAAATGTGGGGGACCAACCTCCTTCTCAGAGGTCCCTAACTTGGGTCTGACTAACAGCAGAGAGACTTGGCATGTGACTCAGAGGAGCCTCTGGGCATGGTCCTGGCCCTGCCCTGGGAAGGGTTTTAATTCATACCCAGTGCTCAGGGGTAACACTTTCCTGCCATAGTGAGCACTGGAGAGGGCCAGAGCTTTGAGGGGGCTGTCAAAGTGGGCTGGGGCCCACTTACAGGCACTGACAAATAATGCTATGGTGAGGGATGTCCCAAGTGCATGGGACCCTGCTGTTGTGATGGTTTTCCACCACAGACTGTGACAGAGTCATTCTTGAATCTGAGTTCTTAAGACACATATTGTGGGTGTCCAAACTCCAGAGACTAGTTATTTCAAGTCACCTGCAGTGCACTCGGGGCCCTGTTTTAAAAGTTCACTTCACTTGGTTGCATTCGTTGGCCCTTCAATTGTCAGGAGGAATGGCTATTACTCCACGTAGTAATTTTAAAAAAGAAGTGATGATTTTTCAAGTAATTATCAACAAAAATGCCAAACAAGAAGGTAGAGCCTGAATAACCCACAGAGGGAAACTACCAAGACAGAAAATAATGTGCCACAAATAACACCGCAAAAGCAAACTTCTTGGCAGACAAGGTGCTTTGTCATATCATACTCACCTTTCTTTAATAAACTGCCCTCTGTGGCTGTATTTAAATCATAAAAAGAATTTAATCTCATTTCTTATGCCGACAAAATTCAGAGACTATTAACTCTGCAATATATAATACTGTATATTCTTGCAAATAAGTAAACAAGTTTACTATCTCATCATTTTTATTTCTTTGCAGGAACTCCTTAGCTATTACAAAGGAAGGAGAATGAATGTGATTAATAAAAATTCTAAAAGGTAACCAGTATCATTTACAACTTCCATGTGTATGCTATGCCTTAGAGCGGACCTGTGAGCCAATGTCTGTTTCTGTCAATAAACTTTTTATTGGAATACAGTGATATCTATTCATTTGAGGATCATCACTGGCATCTTAGGCTGCTTTTACGTTACAACGGCAGAGATGGGTAGTTGCTAAAAGACTGTATTGGCCCTCAAAGCCCAAAATATTTACTACCTAGACCTTTACAGAAAAAGTTTGCTGACCCTGGTTTAGAGTAATGGTTATTCTTTTTCCTAAATTGACAAGTAATGTTCATTTTGACAATGCACCCAAATCCTGCAAAATAGCAAAGCACTGAAATAATTCTATTGTTCCATAACCATTAACAGTGATTTCTAGCTTATTATGCGCGGTGGTACAGAAAAAAAACATATACAATGGATTACATACAATTTCCAGGGCCCTGACTCTAAGTCCACCCGTTCTCTTCAATTCAAGAAACAAACTGCAGGGTAAGGAAGAGAGTCATAGCGAAGAATTAAATAATGTTGGAGGATGATATCATCATCATTAAAGCGTATTACTGAAGAGAATCATTCTAATTTACAAAAACAGTAAGAGTTTGGAAATGCCCAAACCATAACAATCATTGGTAACAAATAACTAGAACACACTTAAAATTGATCGCAATGCCGCAGTGGCCCAACACCGTGGTTGAGAACCACTAATTTAAAGTAGCGATTTTAAAGAAACAAGTACAATCCATGATCTCGAGGTTGATCTATTAATTCATCCTTTCAACATGTGAGTGCTTACTGTGGGCAAGCTCTGTGCTAAGCATTCTGGAGTGCAAAGGCAACTGAAGATACAACGTTGGCTCTCAAGTGGTATGCACTTCAAGAGGACAGGAAATAATGTCAATGGATTATTGCCGGTTTGAGGGAAATGAAAAGGAAGTAAATCGAGGAAAGCTCCAGGAAGGAGCATTTGAACTGAGCCTTGTGTGACAGAGAGAATTTTAATTGGCATTGGTGGGAGACCACTCAGGGAAGGAGTCTGGAGGGACCTGGGAGTCACAGGGGTTAACATACTCCACCTAAACTCACAAAGTTAAGTACCGGGATTAGGATTAGAACGGGGTTCTGCAGTGTGAAGCATTTTTCAAAAGCCATTCACAAGGTTTTTGAAATATACTGAGTGGTAAAATTTCTAAAAAGGAAATATAAAAGTATGAGAGATAATGTTCCTTTTAAAATTGTAAACATTTTATTTAATAAGAGGGGAAAGTTGTTATATAAACTATACTAGAAAAGGGCAAAATCAATCAACCTGCAAAAAAAATCTACCATTGTCAAGAGTCAAAAAAGATCTGAATATCTAAGAGTAAACTAGAGCCAACGTTTAGCTTACAGCAAAGGAAACAACCATTGATAAAACCATTACTGGAATTCGAAGCTACCCCAATTTTCTATGACTTGGCTCATTTGCCAATTGGAGATGTCTCTCTCACAGTGCCACCTTTCATATTTATTCGGATACTGGATCTTTAGCAGAAATAATGATCTAAGATCTCATATTAGTCTACAGCCATGCCACCCTGAACGTGCCCAATCTCGTCTGATCTCGGAAGCTAAGCAGGGCCGGGCCTGGTTAGTACTGGGATGGGAGACCACCTAGGAAGACCAGGTGCTGTAGGTGTTAAAAAGAAAAAGATCTCATATTTATTAACTTTTACGTTTAGATAACGTCAACTCCCTCCCCTCTAACGACTAAGTAAACTCCATTTTAACATCTTAAATAGTATAAATTGTTTAACTATTAAAAGTAAAGAGGAGGAAGAAGGCAGAGTACTGTGTTGTGACTTAATTCTGTTTAGTGCACCGCAGAGTAACAAAAGTCCTTTGTTATTCATCTCAAAATGGAGGTTGTTTGGTATATTGGTTACTATTATCCTGTGTTGAACACTGGGAGATATGTTGAAGGCAGTCAGCCACCACTTAGTCAATCTTAAGTAAATGGGCCTTGAAGCTTTCCCAATAAACATCTGATCACAGTAATACACATGGGATCAGAGCAATGTGCAATTATGATGGCATGCGCAATAGATTATATGATCATAATAATCTGGCGATGTCTTCACTGCTTATAGATACACATAAACATCCCTTACTTCTAAAATGGAGGGCAAAAAGTATGAGGGAGAAGCCATATTCAATGTTGTGTGTGTTCTTTGCGTTATATGTGTTTACCAGTGTTTTCTGGGATCCAGAGGCCAGACAGACCAGGTTCTAAGCACTTCTGAATTTAGTGAAAACTCTCCCTACCTCATCTCCATGACATAAATCCTCCCCTCAGCTAAATCAATATATAGGCAGTCCCTTCACAAAGCCTTGAACTCTCCTATCTCATGAATTTGCTCACATTAAGTGAGGATGAGCACAAATAAAAAGTATGCACTGTGTTTCCTGGGTCTAGAGTTACCATCTACTGTCTGACCTTGGTAAGTTGGTTAACCTCTCTATATCTCATTATCCTTATAGCTAAAGTGGAAATAATAAGAAAACAATACACTCCATCTTGTAGGGTGTCTTTTGAGAGGATAAAGTAAGTTAAAACATGTAGAGTGCTTCAAACCTTGTCTTGAAAACAGGGCTCAATAAATGTTATGATCATTACGATCATCATTATCATGCCACTTGGACTTCCTCATCCCTCATCTCTGTTAAGCAAAATCCCTTCCTCGGGCCTCAGCCATGTATCCAACATGATTCCTCCGTCTCCTGATGTGAACCTAAATCATCTATCAATCAGCTGGCACTATTAACTTATATGTAGCGGTCACGAGTACAGGAAATTTTCTTATTTAGACTGCAAACTCCTTGAGGACAAGGACTTCTGTGTGTGTTTGCTTTGCATGTAGAATAAATCTGGTAAAATTGTTGGGTAATGGTCATAGAAGCTGGACGGGGGTATCTTGAAGTGAATGTTCATGGTTCTTATTTTTAAATAACATTCTTGGTAGCAACTGATAAGGCAGTTATTAGTGGTAGCAGAATCAACTGAAATGTACAACTGTTATCTGTTTTATGTTAAGAATTTGAAATGGAAAATAATGCCAGGAAGAAACTGGAGTGAGGATGAGAGTAAGAGCAAGAAGAAAGAGATTCGAGCTCTAGATCTGCAACTGACCACTTACATTCTTTGAGGTTCAGAGAAGTTAAACCACTGGCAAATTCCTCATCTACAAAGTGGTAGGTTGGAATCAGTGACCTGCAAGGTCCCATATAGACCCTGTTGGTTGCCCCAATCAAAGCCTTTGAGTTTGCCGAACCCAGATTTTGTTTGGGTACTGTGCAGCACTGTTCTAGATAGGTGACCTCTCCTCATTACAGAGGCATAGAAATCTCATTGGCCTTTTAAATGACTATTTTAGGAGCAGAAATAGGACCCAGTTCTAGCCAATGGGACCTAAGGGACACCTGCTGTAGGGCTTTTGGAAAAGAATTTCCTCCTGATAAAAAGAAGGATACATGAATAACCCTCTACCCTTGCTTCCTGTCTGTGAATGTAACTTCCTGAGGAAATGGTAACTGATAACTGCAGTGCCATCTTGAACCATGAAGAGAAAGCTAAGAGAATTGCAGAGAAGTCAATCTAGTGCTCCAATACAGCTACCAAGTTGAATTAACCAGCTCTTTTTAAAAACAATAACTCCCCCTGTTGCTTAAGCAATTATAGTTCTCTTACTTGTCCCTGAAAAATTCCTGATTGTCGACATGCTAAAAACCCAGGCACCACACAATTGAGGCACAATGCTAGACTATGGGGAATTTGATACATAGATAATCTCTGATGACTCACAAAATCCCCTCTGGGACATTCTTAGATAAATGCTGCCCTGGCTGGGCCCTGCGACCTGGAATGCCATTTGTTTCTACGTAACCAGTGTTCGTTCTTCTCACTTTGACATGTTGGCTTCTTTTTGTAAATTGAGGCTGACATATACATATTCAGAGATTAAGGTTAATAGGAAAAGGTGTCTCTTAATTTCAAAACAGATCTAAACTCTCTATTTTCCACAAAAGAGGGCTTCTAATCCTTTACTAGTGTGATTATTTTAATAAGCTTGTTTTTCACAGTTACTATTGATTCTTTCCAAAAGTTCCTAACATTTACTTCAATGATTTCCTAGCTTGTCTACCATGTTTCTAATCTAAATATTCTAGTATGTTTATGTTAATGATCTGAGTACATATATTCCATTCGAGATCACAAAACTCTCATTGGCGTACACATAAACAACATCGACCTGCAAACTTGTCACAGACAATGCAGACTATACAAGCAGAAAGCACTATACTCAGTCCTATCCCCTCCCTTATGCTGCCGATGAGGAATCTGAGGTCTGGAGAGGTGACATGCCTTGGTGAAGGTGACATAGCAAGCTGGTGGCATTATGGAGAGCAGGAAACTTTGGTGGTTTGATGGGAGTGACTGCAATGACACTGACTGTAACAATGGCGACTCACGTTCATCCTGGGCTGAGGACAGAGTGGGAACTATTCTAGGTTCTTTATGTGTTTTAATTCATTTAACTCTCACCAGAGCCCCCAGAAGAGGTAGGTACTATCATTATTCTGATGTTATAAATGAGAAAACTGAGACAAGAAAAAGGTAAACACTGGCCCAAAGTTAACTAATACTCAATGCACATGCAATCATCATTCAGCCATTTCTCATCCCGACCCCACTATACCAGGCCATGGGGTGACATTTCCTGAATGGCTCCTGTTGGTAGGTCAGTGGCTTGAACTGTGGTAAAACTAAGAAGTATAACGAACTTCTCAAATCCTGATCTTCTTTACACTGTTTGTAGCTAGGGCATATAGGATGGTCTGAGTTCCAACGAGAGGCCAACGTTCCATTCCAAATGTATGTAGCACAGTCCTTATATTGTCAGTATCACCTGATTTCCTAGCATCCTAATGGCAGAGAAAAGAGAGGAGGAAATAAGAGTTGGTGGGAAGGTGGAAGAGGGGTTAAGAGACGTATAGGATAGAGAAAATCAGCCTCCCGCCCAATTAGTAGTCCTTGCCTGCTTACCAAAGTGAAAGTCCCAGGACACATACCATAGAGGTGAAGAGACATGGTGTGGCCCAAATGCCTTGTCTTAAGTTTGTGGAGAGAGTAAGGGAGAAGGCATTATAAAGGCAGCATCATTTTTCAAAGAGCCATCGCTATTTTCCACTTCAAAGTAGAGCTGGCCAAGCAAAGGTAACTATTTTTCTGGGTTTTTATTGTATTTCGAAGCAAACTTAAGCATGAAGAGTTGGAATGGCCTTTTGAGGGGATCTTGTCCAAGCCCCTTCGGTAGTTGCAGAGAAGCAAACCAAGGCCCAGAGAAGTTCAGTAGCTTAGCCCAGCTCGGAAGGTCCACACAGCCATGCAGAGCTTCTCATCGCTTCGCTGCTACGTGGTAGGAATGAGGGGACTGAAATAGAAGAGAGCTTTGGAAAGGGTGATGACTGGGGATTGAGCTCCTCTATACACACCGAGGGGGGCCTGAACATGATCCCCAACATGAAACCCAAGTCAAATAGTTGGGAATTCAATAAGCTGCTGAATCAAATCTACCTCTCTTCTAGTCTCTTCTGACTTCTCTGGGAGACTGTCCAAGGCTGGGCAATGCCGGGGTCAGGCTACAGACCTTGCAGCTCATCTCAGACACAGAGGTGGCGGGACTGGCCCTGAGTCCCAAACCATTCAGCCAGCCTGACAGCTCAACACAGCCTGAGAGGACAGCATTCAAAGTGGGCAAAGGGAGGGAACTGGCAAGGCCTCCTCTGATCAGATTGTTCAACAGCGTCTGAGCTGGCTGGCCTGGCTCGGCCCCAGCCCCAGCCCCGCTGCCCTGAGCCAGGGCCTTCTTACTAACGCAGGCCTCGAGCAGCAGCCCTGCACGGCCTGGATCTCCTGGCACTGCATCTAAGCCAATCTTGCCTACAGCTGTCAGCGGCACAGTCTGTTTGATGCTGCATGGATGGCAATGATTCAGTCATTCCGGGGATGCTTCCAAGGCAATGTTCTTGGGAAGGGGAAAAAGAATCCCCTTGGGGGTGGGGGGCAGAGGCAGTGGGCCACACTGCCAGCAGGCTGGCTCATCCTCATCTAAACACCATCAAAAGCCTGCCAGGGTGTTTTTGCTGAAACCTGGCAGTTGAATGGCCCCTGACAGTTGACTTGGGTCCATCCAGGTGACCTATTAACTTGAGATGCACTCTTGACGGCTAACCTTAGTGGATGTCACTATTATAAGGCAGTATGGCTCATGCCTACTCTAAATAATAAAAAATTATTCCTGACATTATTTAGGCAGAGAGGGAAATGGCCCCTTTGGTGAAACCCCGTGGACTTTGCCTTCACCTCACTGCAGAGGGCTGCTGATGCAAAGGCTGGTATTTGCCTGCAATCTTTCCCTGGGAAGTAATTAGTTTCCATTTAGAGGGATGACAAATTGATCAGGCAGGAGTCGCACTGAGCTCTGAATTGAAGCTAAACTGTGATGGCTGTGGCTCTGGCAAGTCAGGTTTGTAGGTCTGTCGATGCATTTTACAGTTTCAAAATTCAATCACCCAACAGCAGGAGAGGAAAGACACTGCTCTGAAAAGAGAATCAAAGCCTGCATTTCCTTCTGCAAGTTCATTATCGCCTCGCTAAAGCATGACGGTGGTGTGAAATGGGTTAGACGCACGGATGCTTCTGTTAACGGCCAAAGGAAAAAAAGTCGCACATCATTAGGAATGGAATAAACGATACTGAGGCACAGAGCAGAAATGATTTGATTAGTAATTTCCAGTTTTGAAAAGACCTGGAAAAGTACCAAATGACTATACAGAAGGTGTGATGGAGTTCTTAATTGCTATAACTGCTCTGGGAGACTTGATGATTTGTGACATAGAATACAGCACAGTACGCTAACGCTAATAACCGTTAATTAAATGCAGCAATGATATACTCTCAAAATGCACATACAAGTTACCATAATTTCTAGATTAAAAGCTGCACTGTCAGAAGCCAAAGGCAAAGAAAGGTGGAGGGAGCAAGAGACATCTCTCTTGCCTTCATGAGCAGGCCCCACGGTCTGCCCAGAACGGAGCAGGCAGAAAATACTATGGGGAAAAAAAAGACACTTAGCTGCAAAATGTGAAACGGTTCCTGAATGAAGCTGGCCCTCTGGAGGGAGAGTTATTAATTCCGAAAGGCTGTTGCTGCACCAGACCATCTGGCGCTGTGCAGGGAGTTCAGGGGCTGGTGCAGCTTCCGGTTGGGTCTGCCTCACCCCACTGTGGCATCTCCCACTTGAACTGTCACCATGCCAGGTCCAAGACGTTTGGAGGGAAACGGGGAAGAGAGGAACCTGGTGAGATCATGGGGCTCTACAGAGTTTCAGATTCTCTCCTTTTCATGTCCAGCCCCTGACGAATGAGGGAGGTTACCACAGCCGATACTGGGGCGAGGGCGGGGGAGTGATTCTCATGAAAGCCTCATTGGAACGGAAGATAAAAGCAGTCAATTAATCCCCCTCCCTTTGGGTGAAGAATGCTTGTGAGCCTGAAGGAAGGTGAAGAAAATGCTACTGCCTCCAACTCAATTATCTTGATAATGGCACACAGAGGAAGCTGGGACAAATAGAGGAATCCAGAGATAATTCAAATACTCCAGTTTAGGCCATGGCCTTAACTTTCTCATTAAGCTATTACTAAGGCCACCAGCATTTAGGAAACACAAGAGACCTGCCTCTTGGAGAGGTCAAGGAGCAAGAGAAATGCTTTTTGCCAGTGATTCAACCAACATCTACCGCACCCTCACTGGAATACAGAATCGAGTCACGCAAGCAACATACAAGGGAGGAATGCAACATGTCTTGGGGTAAATGTTCCTGCAATGAGGAAGAAGAACTGGAGAAAGTTTCCAGGAGGATGTGGCAACTCTTGAATAAGTTACAGGATTTGGACATGAGGCAAACCAGGAGAAGGGCACTGTAGAGGAGGAAGAGCACAATAACTGCCCCAGGAGGGAACAGGTCGGTAGAGCGACTTGGGAGAAATCAGGTCAGCCTCGGTGTGAAGAGGATGAGTGCAAAGGTGAGTGGAGGCAATTCAGAGAGAGCCCAGAATGACAGTCAGATGTGGCTGCCTTTCATTCCGTAAAGGACAGTGGTAACCAAAAGAATCTGCGGTATCCTGTTTGAAAGTCTCTTCTGGGACCGCTCAAACGCGTCCTAAACAGAACGCCTTCCCTAACTACCCTCTCCTCATCACCACTCTTCTATCCCTTCAACCTCCTTAAATTTTTCTTAGCATTTATCACTCTAGCCATCATATTAGACATTAATTTGTTCATTGTTTGCTTCCCCTTCCTCGCCCCCCCCGCCAACCTCCTTCTCCATGAGTGACTTTATTTTGTTCCCTGCTGAATCACGGCACTTGGAACAATGCCCAGCACTGGTGCTCAACAACTATTTGCTGAACGAGACAGTGGGTGGGTGGATGGGAGAGCAGCTGAAGCGGTGGTTCTCAAAGTTCTGTACGACCGGCAGCCTTAGCCCCACCTGGGAACTGGTTAGGAAGGAGCTTTCTCAGGCTCTACTGCAGATTACATAAATGAATCAGAAAGTCCTGGGTGGTGCCCAGTGACCTGTGTTTTAATGAACTCTCCAGGTGATTCTGATGCACACTTTACGGGTGAGAACCACCTGATTAGAGACCAGCACAGATAGGGAGGCCAGTTAGGAAGTCACAGCAGAAGCTGTTTTGAAACAAAGGAAGGGGCAGACTGGGCCACTCTTTTGAGAGGTAAAACACATAGCACATAGACATCACTGGGGAGAAGAATGGGCTGGGATGTGGGACTCAAAGGCTTGAGTGTAGACAGGAGGAGTGATGCCTCTCTCACTGAGAATGGAGAGAAGGGCTGTCGTCAGTATGATGGACAAGGAAGTGGGCCAGCCAGGTTCAGGCTCAGCAAAGTTGAGTTTTCAATGATGAATGAAACAGTTTTGCTTCCAAGAGCTCAAATCTGATTGAAGACATGGATAGAGAGAAATTCAAGACAAACTCTGGTAAATGGCACCAAGTTTTATGGAATGAATTAAAGACCCGAAAGTGAAAAAAAACAACTATGAAGCTAATGAGAGAAAATGTAGAATGATATCTGTAGACTAGGGACAGATTTCTTAAACCAGACCTCCCAGAACTTACGTAAGACCAAAAAATATACATGTGTCACTACAGAAATATTAAGGGTATCTTAAAAAAGTCAGTACAGATAGTTAATGGATATAGATTAGAAAAAGATATTTGAGTGTCCAAAAATAACAAATGACCCATAGTTAGGATATATAAAAAACTACTGCAAATCAACAAGTCAGAAACTCAGAAACATGGCCAACTCACAACAATACTTTATACTGTCAAGTGGCAAAAACTAGAAATGTGGATAACAGCAAGTATTGGCAAGGACATCTGGAGATGAGAACTCATGCACTGCAGGTGGATGGTGAGATGAAGTAGCAATTCTGAAAAGCAATTTGCAATATTTACTGAAATCATTTGCAATTGCTTTATGACCCAGTAACATCTCCTGAGATGCATCTCAGAGCAACGATTGTAGACTTTCATAAATGGACACATTTTGAGGATGATCGTGGTGGTTGTGTTTGTCGTGGGGGAAGTGAAGGCAACCTTAGACATCCTTTACTAGGGGAATGCGTTTTATGTCTCCTTGGCTGCACAAAGAAGCAATAAACTTGTGTGCACACAGCAGCATGGACAAAGCTTAAAGATAGTGTGAAGTGACAAGAAACAGAACTAAGATTGACAGCACATCACCACTTAGGTAAGCTAAACACACCTGCAGAGTTAACAGCACCTATTTGACAAGGTAAGATATCCAGCATGTTAGCCTGGGTGTTGGGGGTGGGAGAGCAGACCGGAATAATGGGGAAAAATTAAGAGATGCCTCACACAGATCTGGGATGACAGTGCATTCTGAAATGAGTAGTATAGTTAATTCAATTCTCTGACCTGAAAGCTCTAATTTATACTTATAAAGTAATAAAAACAGATTTATGGGAGAAATGCATTTCAGGCAAGGGTCTGATATGTCTTTCTAGGGGGGCGAGGTGCTCCTGCTATGCCTTAAAGGATGGGAACAGGACTTCAATTTATGGAGGTAACAAACATTCTGAGGCAGGGAGATGGGATAGTGCTGGGTATGACTGGAAACGCCTCGTGGACCAGTGTGACCGGAGCCAAGAGCAATGGAAGGTGGGAGGGAGATCAAAAACAATCATGCATGACTTCGGTGGTTGGCCTGGAAGCCCAGGAGAGATACGCCATGTGGCTGCAGCATGGGAGCGGGAGGTGGGGGCAGGAAATTACAACTGGGATCTGGCAGTGGGAAGCTGAGCTGGCAGGGCCTGCCTGGTGGACACCTACACAATTCCGAGGTAGCAGCGCTGCGGCCCTCATCTGAGCTTGCTGATGACCTTCTCCAAAAACAAGTTGTCCTTGTGGCTGTGAAAAAGTGTTTTACTGTTCTAGGCCCACACTCCTAGACAAGGGAACCAAGCCTTCTTTGAGTCCCCACCCACAACCACCACCGGTATCAATGAAAGCCTCTATATCTCAGTTAGTTGGTCTGTCTGTCTCCTACACGCGCACACACACACACACACACACAGAGTTAGGTGTGTACTAAGCAGAGAAATAGCGTTACACTCTAGTTCATCATGGAATTTCTGCATCCACCTCCAATTTCTATTAGGTAAGCAAACCAGTCCCCCTACCTTATGCAGGTTCCCTACTCCCCAACCCCTGTGAGGTTGGTTTAGTTTATTTTAAATGACTCAAGTGTTGGGGATCTAACTTTTTCCCTTGAGGAATTAAGACTGCTAGCAAAAATTTCCTGTTTCATCCTAAGCTGTCTTCCTACCATCCGGGCTGCCATCAGCCATTTATTTTTCTTATGGGCACCAAGAAAAATGTTTTCAAGTGTATTTCCTAAAGAGATGAATGTCATGACACATATACATCCATATACGATTTATATCATGGCCTCCCCAGAAAAGAGACCACAACACTCCCCTAGCCTCCAAAAGGCATCCCAGGGGATTAAGTCTGCTCCAAGTTAAGAGTATAAACATTGTTTTCTTTTTTCTTTTTGGCCTGGCAGCCTTAATCCCTTTAGAAGGGCTCAGCCATCATTACAGAAGAGGACATACTTAACGTTTTCAAGTTTTGCTCTAAAACAGAAG
>NW_006441386.1:2855349-2872695 GCF_000325575.1 Pteropus alecto
CCAAAACCTCTGCTACACGTAACTGCGCAAACAGTACTGATGTCAGTCTTGCAGCCCCGCCAGAAAGGAAACGGCAGGCTTTCTTCCCTTCCCGTTTCCAAGAGGGAAACGGAGGCAGGTAAATGTGAGGTCATACATATGGCCGCTAAGACTGACCTAATGGCCTGTCTTCAAAGTCCAACTGGGGATGATTGATTCCACATTTCTCTTTGAGCCGGTCTTAGAGGGAGAGGAGAAAAGGTTTAAATCCTCCTTGGGTCAGTGCATTTGCTCCAAACTCAAAAGCAATTATGTAGTCCCTTCTCGAAGCTGAGAAGATGATATTTCATTTGGTTTTATCTGAAACACAGATTTTTTTTATTTTCTTTCCTCTAGTGAAAGGGCTATAAAAGAAACAAGAATTTCAGTGTGGTGGTGGCGGCAGCAGCAGGGAGTGGTAGTTGGGAGAGAGATGCATGAAAAATTATACTTTGACATATATTATGCGCTTAATCTTTTGTGGCAACTTTTTTACATTTGTAAGAGTTATGGATTTTAAAAGTCAGGGCTAAGATGGCTTAATGAGCATTCACCCCCCTGGAAGTAGAAGTGGGGCTGATGCGTGTTAGTCAGCTGTTAGCTTTATTGCCTCTCTCCTGTACTAAAAGTGACAAGTTGAGCACATTATAGAGAGCTCAGATGTGTTATGCAGATGAAGCCTGCAGCAATATCTGCCTGCTCTCTATTATTTATGATGTCTATATAATACAATGGACTGAGATTTAAGCCATTGTGATGCAGTTTGTTTTCCAGGGTGCTAAAGTACAGAACATTTTACAGAGAATTGCATCTCTGTTACATATTAATCAAATCCATCTTACATGCAGCTCTTACACTGTAAACTAAAGGGAAAAAAAGATTAAAGCGCTTGGCTTTTCCTCAGCTGTCAAGGACTGGCAATAAAATAATAATAAGGGCTTCTAAATAATGTGTGTGTGACAGGCCTGTGCTCGCTCGCACAGTCCTTTATGGAGGTTAACTACAAAATAAGTTCCAGTGAGTGATCGGGAACAGGCGTGTAATACTGTAATGCCAACGACGGCATAATTCTTGAAAAGTTCATTTGCAGAAAATTCTTTGACTTGATGAGGCAAAGTTTGGCCTCTTGAATCATTCTGCCACGGTGTGCGGCATTTGCAGAGTTGTTCTGAAGTTTACAATCCTCGCACTTTTGAACTCACCTCAGCTGCACTCCATTAAAAACGGAAAGCTCCATTCCCTGGTACCCAGGCAGGGGTTTACTGTTCGGGAAGTCATGGGAAAGTGGTTTTATGATGGGGTACGTACAAAGGCTGCGGAGTTCTGTGGTCTGGGCAGGATTGGGGGATTATTCTGTTTTTTAACATGAAGGTGACGGAGGTTTGTTGTTACTTTGGATTTTGAGAGGAAGATGGCGAATCTTGGTAATGAAAGTCTGGCTGTCCGAGGTTCTTAAGGTGGGTCCCCCAGTCCCTTCATCCAGGAAAGCAGTACACGGCAGCTCATGAGACCTCCATGCCTTTAGTTTTAACCCTCCAAAAAAAGAATGGGAGTAACAAGTGTCATTGCTGCTTCTCATTCTTCCCCATAGGAAGGGAAAATGCCTGCTTGCCAACCTGGGCCCGACTCGCCTCCGGCTCAAGGTAATTTCTAAAGAAAGGAGGGAAGGAAATGGCACTTGGAAGCATTCACTCAGTCTGCCAGGGAGTTATCGAAGAGCCTGAATTGACTCCTTTGTGGTAATCTGCAGACACAACACAATGGTTTCTACCCAAAGGCTCAAAGTACAAAATTTACACCATTATCCCCTTGCCTACCATCTAAATGTACCAACTCCCAAATATCCCTACTTAGGGAAATCGCTTATCCTCCCCAGGGTCTGCTTTCCTTCCTCTCGCGTGGAAAGAACAAGGCCCACTTCTTCCCATCTCCTAAGGCCTCACAAAGAGGGGTTCTAGAGTCGGGTACTGTTATATTCCTTCAGTTTCCTACGTCCTTCCACTTCTCTCAAATGAATACCTGTTATACAAATTATTAAAATTACGGCGAATGCTACTTTTAAAACAATTCAATTCATAAATCTAATAAGCAGCGACTGAGTGCCTGTGGTCTCCAAAGCTCTGTGCCACTTACTTAGATCTTATGTATCTGAATTTCCAGTGACCATTCTGAGATCTAAGCAGGGTGGCATATGTGCAATGCACAGTGGTTTTCAACCTTATCTACACAAATATCCAGGGTACTTTTGAAGTAACATTAATGGCCAAATCCCATCTCAAATTGGTGGATTCACAAGCTCAGTATTTTTGAAACCTCCACTGGCAATGATAGAGCCAGGGTCGATAACATGCACAAAGCATAATGGTTAGGAACGAAGACTCCCTATGGAACTTCAAAGCCACTATGGAATGAAGCTGAACTGGATCAGACGTCCCGCTCCGCCATGTTATTTAAACTATAAGCCTCAGCTTCCTCTTGTGAAAATTGGGATGATAATAGAATAAAACGATACATAGGAATCACTTACTGCTGTCTGGAAGATGGCAGGTGCTCAACAGATATAAGTATCATTTTTTCGGGAACTTACTGCAAATTGAAAACAATGACACCATCTTCTTACGAAATACTGCAGGTTAACACAGTACTTTAACAGGCATCAATTTAACTTTATCCCCACAAAAACCATGGAGAGGATGTATGGTTATGACCATTTTACAGATGAGGAAACTGGAGTTCAATGCTTTCCCAAGGTCCCACAGAGGTAAGCGGAAGAGGAGGGCTTGAACCCAGATTTCTTGATGCCTACAGCTTCCACCTCGCATGGCTGCCAGAATTAACTACACTGTCAGTGGCTGTGAGCTGTCTCCATGGCAGTCAGCGTGAGTGTGTCACTTAGAGCAGTGGTTCTCACAGCACGTCAGCGTCACATGAGGGCAGTTTAGACCACAGATTGTGGGGCCCCATTCCCAGTCAGAGAGTCTGATCCAGGAGGTCGGGGGTGGGGGTTGGGGGGGCTGAGACTGTATGTTTTAATAAGTTCCCAGGTGGTGTCCATCCCACTGGTGTGGGACCAGACCTTGATCATGCATTGCCCAAGGGTTTGTGAAAGGACGCGAAGCTGCCACGTCACAGCCTGGGCCACCTCCTGTGACTAGGCTTTGCCCACCCCTTTCCAGTATGCCACTGCCTACTAGGCAGCCCACACGTCATCTTTCGGTCTCTTCCTTGAGAGTTTGAATCTGAGTACCTGCGGGGTTGTGACAGACCTAGGTCTAGTTGGCCCAATCACTCCTTCTTCCAGAGAGCTGCCAGTCCCCTGGCATGACCCCTGCAGGGTGAAGCCCGGCCCGAATGCTCCAGAGGCCAACACATGAATAGAAGCAGGGCAGCTAGGACCTCTCTGCTTCGTGGATGCCATTTCCAGTATAACTGGCTGAGAGAGTCTGGGTGCTCTGCATTTCAGCTTCTACCCACCTGGCACATCATCGACCACCCCTCAAAAGTCTTTCCTAGCCTCTGCCTTGGGCCTAGCATCACCTGAGACCATGGTACAAGTCCTTCTGTCTGTAGTCAATTAAAGTAGAGAAAGTAAAGTCTGCAGTACCGAAAGAACCCAATTTACCCTTCCCAGAGGATTCAGAACCATTTTCCAGCAAGAGTCCTCTAAGAGAATCCAAGGATTAAATAACGCTCTTCTCATCTCCCTTCTCCCTACCGCCTATCACCTTATTCCTTTCTCCTACTCCAAGTGCTTAGGGATGTGTACGTACATAGGACTCACCTCTACCCTTTTCCTGCATCCGGACACTCCAGGGAGGAGAAACGACCCTGCTAGGAGCTTCTAAGACCCATTTCATTGCCCTCTCTGTGTGTGCTGTGCCTGCCAAATGCACTTTGGAAGGGCTTAGGAACCCAGTCCTTCAGGCCCTGAGATGACATTCCCTTGAAGGCTTGGAATACAGCCTGCGGGGAGGGCTGGCCCCTCTCTCACCATGGTCCTGAAGATGTGCAAGAGGTAACCTATCTCCTCTATAAGGCAGCACAATTTCCTAGGTTCAATATCCATGAAACCTTCTGCCTTCATAATGTTCAGAAGACATCAGTAGGAGTCCAGAAGGTGAGTCACAAAGTTGGGTGGACACAGAGACGAGGCACATCCAACTGCCACATCCCTGGAAAAGGCCCATGTCCGTGTGGCTCATGAAAGAAACTCACACAAGCTGTTCTGTCGCACAAGGCCTGGGGAGCACGCAGAAGAAGCCCATCTCCAACACGGCATGAAAGACACCAAAGCACTATCCATTTTGGGGGAAGTGTAATTCATAAGGTACTCAGTAGTCTGCATCTTAGAATCACACTCTTTTAGAGCCAGATGAGACTGCAGATGTCACTAACTCCTAACTCTCTTTTAGCAGATAGTGGAGGGAATGGTGTGAGGCTCAGTGACCCACTCAAGGGTTCAGTTACTCGGCAGCAGAGCAGCAACCAGGTGCCAGGTCAGCTGACCCTAAGCTACAGCACTAAGCTGCCCAAGACCAGCATGTCTAGAAAGCAAACAGGGTTTCTGTAATGTGTAGTTCATAATCTGCCTTCACGTACATTTATCTCATTATACTTCTCACTGCTTTGGGGGAAGCTGCAACTTATTCCCATTTCACAGATGAAGAAGCCAGAGGCTCCAAAAATTTGACAAGCGGTTAGCTAAAGTCACCAAGCTGAATGAGACGGGATGATGGACCACTTGGGCCCAAACCCACATGGTCTTATTCCTAGCCTAGTGCTCTTTCCACTCCTCATGGTTATTCCCCTTGACACTGGGACGGGAATGGTCATGGCGTAGACTGGATGACAAGGTGATAGGGCCATGCCAACAGCTAGCTCTGAAAGGCTCACACTTTATAGCTCACGGGATTGCCACAGGTCCCGCCTGTGCAGCTTAAACCCAAAGGTTTCCTTCAAGCATATAAAGTGATGACCAAGGCTGGGCGTGCCACACAGCAAGTGAGGGATCAAGGTGTCCACCGGGTGGCCAAGCAGGCAGCCAGTTATGTGAGGCACTTCGTGCTGGCTCTCCCCTCTGCCTCGGCTCACTCCCTCAGGTCCTCAGAGTCCCGTCTCACACGTCCCCTTCTCAGTGGGGTCTATGCCTCACCGACTGTAAATGGCACCCTTCCCACGCCAGCGCTCCCAACCCCGCCTCCTAACGCATTACGTACTGATTACGCGTCTTGTCTGCATCCTACCTCAGCTCCATGGGGGCAGGGACCTTTGCTTGTTTTTCACTGATGACATGTCTAGTGTCCACAATAATCCTGACACACAGAGACATTCCATAAATATTTTTTCCCAAACGTTTTACTTTGAAAAAATTTCAAAACCTTCAGAAAGACAGAAAGAATATAGTAAACACCCATCACCCTTCACCTAGATTCAACAATTATTAATATTTTTCCACATTTGCTTTCTCTCTCTGTATGTGTGTACATGCAAATACACACATGTATGTATTTATACACATACCTATATTTCTTTTTGGTAAACTATTTTTAAATTAAGGAAAGCAAGTACTTCCTAAAAATAAGAAAATTATTGCATCCAGAGATTTCAATTGATACATTATCTAGTATGCAGTCCACATTCAGATCTCCCCAGTTGTCCTCAAAATATCCTTAAAAATAAGTTTTTAAAAATTTTAGACCTCGGGCCCCTAAAGGATCAGGCATTGCATTTGTTCCCATGTCTCGGAAGCTGCCTTTAATCTAGAGCAGCGCGACCAACGGCTAGTGAGTGAGTGAATGGGAGAGTGAGCCACACTACGACAGAAGCTTCAGAGCTGACCTAGCCGAGCCAGTGGGGGTCCTGGGGGGGTCCTCACCCTGAATTTTCTCTATACCTCGCTCTTCCACGTTAGGTGCCCCCAACGTGTTCACACAGGATGTTTCACGGCCTGCCCCCACAAAGGTCCCCAGACTGTCATTTTCTTGCCACCTCCCAGCCCCCAGGCCATGTGAGTTTCCATTATCTTTCAGCATGGGCTTTTCTTTCTCAAGGTACAGGGCTTTTTCTACTGTTCTGGGCTCACGGTTTTAAAAATACAAATACACAGAGCCAAATGTGTGGCCAGGCTGGTGGAAACTGTAAAGGACCAGCTTGAAACTGCCTGTAGGGCAGGGGGATAACTGGCTGCTTGAAGGCAGTGTGTTTTGAGTCGCCAGCGGGGCTTTGTGCCCCTGTATCCCACAGAAGGCTGTTTGCTCTACAAGAGCCAACCATGGCTATTATGATGCCATTAATGGTGTGAGCTGTGGGACGCTCAAAACACAGGAAAACTGTGCTCACGGAGAGGGCAGGAGGAAGAGCCCAGGAGAGACATAAAAAGGCAATAGGATTTAGAGAGCACTCTTAGGAGAGAGGAGGGGTGATGGATGGAGTGGAAGGGGGCGAAAGGAGGGGGACACATGCGAGTGGGGAGGAGGACAAGCTAGAGATGGGAATGAGGGCAGCAGGCAGTCAGAACCCAAGATTCACAGGACAGTGTGGCTCCACGGGGACGAGCATGCCAGAAGACAGCAGGCCCAGGACGAGCCTGGGGAAGAGAGCAGGGAGGGTTCAAGGAGGTCAGAGAGCAGGATCGGGAAATCAGAAGTCCACCTCCACCGGCTCCCAGGGTGAATGGGCAAAGGCGAAGGGCTTTAATGAGAAACCAGCAGGGTTTCCCTCCTTTCTCCTTTGTGAAATCTGGGGCCATGGTTATGAACCAAGAGGAAACCAAATCCCATCGCTGCCCCTCACTGGGGCCTCTTTCCTGCCTGCTGTTCCTCACTCAGTGCTCTGCACTAATTATTGACTCACCGCCATCCTGACAATGGATGCTCTTGATTGCTTCCAAGTATGACTATACATTCTGAATCACGTTTACCTAGCAACTCCCTCCACCCCTCTCTGACCCTTTCCAGTATCACTGGAGCCTGGAGTTGGTTACAACCTCCACTGTGGATACTGACCATCTAATTTCCTAGTCTCTTAGGGGCTCTAAATCCAACCTCCTCTGACCTGCCAGCAGGAGAGATGACCTCACATTTGTCCTGCTTATCACTGGTAATAACCATTAGGGACAATGGCAGGCGCTCACACCTGCTGCCCGCTAGGATGGCAGATCGGGTCTCCACAGGAGGCCAGAGATGCAAATCTCCTTGTCCTTTTCATCACAGGGTCACTCCCAGGCACTCTCCCACATGGACATCACCAAACCAAGGGATGACGGGAGAATTAAGCCAAAGAGACAGAGTGTGCCCTGTCCCCCCTCCTCCCAGCAAGTTAGCAAACACCGGTCCAGAGGCTACAAGCAGCAGCACTGATTAAAAAGCATTTCGCTGTAGACCCCTTTGCTGTGGCCCAGCCATCTGTGCGGAGGCTAAGGCTCAGGACACGGAGCTAAGTGGTGCCGACTGCATTCTGGAGTCTGCACAACCATTTCTCTGTGAGAAGTGATTTTCTGCAGCTTGGGTGTTTTCGTGGCTGCTCTTATTGTCTCGGAAATGGTGCTGTGAACATCTGGGACAGAACCTGGGGTCACTGTGGGCACAGCGCCCCCCATCCCACATCCCAGGTTCACAACTACTTCCCTTGCTTGCCTCTCCTCCACGATGGAAAGACCACTGAAGGGTCTCTGAATTTCCTCGATCTGAAGGCCCCGTTAGGCTCTTCCTCCCCACACAGACCAGCGCCCACAGGCCCCAGGCAAGCCCCGGCCTGCATGGCCAGCCCCGCCCTTGCATTCTTTCTGAGGCGAGCCAGCAGCCCGAGCAGCCAGCAGCAAGCCAGGCCCCAGCCCTGCTGTAAAGTATTAACTCATACTGAACACAGTTTGTCTCCGAGGACCCTCTTGGCCCCTTCGTCATCCTGTGCTGACATTTTAATCGTGCTTTTGTGGGAGCTGGCTGGCAGTTTGTCATCAGGAATGGCGCGGCGAGGGGCCAGAGCGGGTTGCTGGCTGTGGCTGCTGCTGAGGGAAGCAGCCCATTCTGACAGACTGAGCAATAATCTGAACTTACTGCGCAGAGCCTGTGGGACACCAGCCGGGCCGCTTTATCTTCTTCATTAAAGTGCGCTCAAAAAAAAAATCCATTTTCCTTTAAAGTCTCAGGAACAGATGGAGTAAAATTAATTGCGCCATTAAGTCCCGATAGACAATACCAGAGTGGTTTTCTTTCAACTGTGCATGTGTGTTACAAAGTGCTCTTCGTAAAAGGCAATTACTGCAACATTTGCCATAAAATAAAGGTTGCTTTAATGGGCAATAAACACAGGCTTCAAATTTTGTATGAAATGGGTCTCCAAAGGGCGCTGTTAGAGGCAGCTCAAAGGCACGACTGACTTTAGTAAT
The DNA here is from genome assembly GCF_000325575.1 of Pteropus alecto. Classification (NCBI taxonomy): domain Eukaryota; kingdom Metazoa; phylum Chordata; class Mammalia; order Chiroptera; family Pteropodidae; genus Pteropus; species Pteropus alecto. The sequence goes on from NW_006441386.1 coordinate 2,863,754, forward strand.
TCTGCTCCGGCTTCGGCTCAGCCAGTTCCGAGAACAATGATTCCCCACCCTTGGATATATTCTGATAGAATTATGTCTGTGATGTTCACTCGCTGCATGGGCCTTTCCAGCCAGATTGTTCTGGTCAGCAAATGGCAGGCAGCAGAGAGAGAGAGAGAGAGATTGAGGATCGCTAGGGCATCCTGGGGCAGTACCCACTCCTACTACTTGAGGAAGGATCCCGTTAAAGTGACAGGCCTGGTTCAAGGCGGTCGGAGAACACAATTTACTTGTCTTCTGTCTCAGAGGTCTGGTGAGAGTTTCTAGTTGATTCCTGGAAGTCAGGCTCAGTGAGAAATCTATATTTATGTATATTTAGAGCCCTTTAGGACAGAGATTTGGCAAAAGGGGAAAACAGGCTGTGCTTTACAACTGAGACGAAAATGATGATGAAGGTCTGTGAGCAGATTGATGACCAGGCGCTCCTGCCTGAGCCCAGCTTTCTGCTCCTCGGAGGAGAACACTGTTTAAGTGAACCCAGAGAGCACGGTGGAATACAAATCTCTAACAGCATAAGTGGAGGAAGCCATCTCTCTGAACCCCTGCCCCTTTCCTTTGCAAACTCCACATATAAATCTTCCCCTTTCATAGATCCAAGCCACTCAGACCTGGTTGGATGGGGGCAGAATTGCAAAGACCAGAAATTCTTTTCGCTTCACTATATTTCTAGATTTCAGTAATTACAATGTTAGCATGACATATAAATGATCCATTAATTGAAATATGGACTACACCAACTCCGATATTTATGGTATAAATCTATATTTCATTAAACAAATCCAATAAGCAAATATATCAAGGAGAACATGAGAACATTTTAAAGTATGAGAACAGGAACTAAAAGGACCATTTTCTGTCCAAAATATAGGCATACGGCTTAAAAAAAAAAAAAAAAGAGAGCATTCTTAGCAGATTTAGAATTCATTGGGGGCTGATGAGACAGAAAAGCTCATGTGATGAAAATTAACTTCAAGTAAATCCAGGGTCAACTCGCATGGTTAGGAGCACATGGAAGCCCTGGGAGCTCCACGGGCCACCAGCTGCCACAATGCAAGAGGCTCTGGTCTCTGCTCAGACTGCAAGGGGGCAGAAAGGGACTGTCTGGTATGCTCTGGCTGCTCCAAGGAGGAGCAGGCTATTAACTGTGTTTTAACAGAGGGTTTGGTTTGCACTGAGCCATCCACACTGCCGCCTGACCCCTTCTTTGCATCAGGGAGTTTCCGGCTTCAAGTGGCAGTGGGGTGAAGTCTATGGAAGCACAGCAAACCTGACTGCCTCGGGACAAATCTGAATCTGCCACCTGGACCTCAACACTTAGCTAAATGCATCCTCTGTTGGCTGTACCACAGGTACTTCTTTATATCCAACTGTAATGGCCACCTGGCCCCTCACACCTGCTCTCCTTCCTGTGTTCCCCTAGGTCAAGTGAAGGAAGACGCCACCATTTACCCAGCTGCCCAGCTCAGAAATCTGGGAATTGTCTCCAGACCCTTCCTTCTCCTTTGTCCACGCTACTCATTCTGAAGATCCCATCTCCTTGTCTCCATCTTCTCTATTCCTGTCTTAATTCAGACCTCGTCATCTCATCTGGATGTGCCAGCATCCCAACTAGTCTCCCTGTTCCAGCCTTGAAATTCTCTAATCGCTTTTCCAGATTACTCACCAAGTGGTCAAAATAGGAGTTTTCACACATCTGGCTATAGACGGGGGGGGCGGGGAAGGTGGTAACTCCTACTGGTACACTCTCACTCTCAAAGTATCCCAGTTTGGATGACTCATTATAACCTGAGGTAGAACTCACAGTACTCCCCTTCTTCAATAACTCCTATTAATTTCAGGAAAACTGTAAGGTCCTTAAGCTTCAGCTCCACGTTTTGTAGGGCTCCAAGCTTATGTAATTGGGGTGCCCTATTTAAGGAGAGGAATAGAAAATAGAAAATTATTATAAAAATTACCTTTAATATATTATTTTTGCAAATTTTAAAAAAGGAATAACAACAACAAAAAAACCCAACACATAGCCATGTGAAGACATTGCTACAGCCCAGGCAGGGGAGTGAGGGGCACTGCAGTCGACGTTTCGATAGCCTCATGGCAAACCCACCCTAACGTGGCATACGAGCAGGCTGTCTGTGATCTGGCCTTGGCCCAACTCTTCAGGCTCTCTCTTGACACTGTCCCATCCACCTCCCCCCAATGTACTGCTTCATCAGCCCTCCGCTCTGTGCTTCAGCCACAGAACCACATATAGTTAGATCAGTGTGCTATCTTCTCTTGTACCTTCATGTCTGTGCACATGCTCTTCCATCGGCCACGCAAGGGTTAAGAGAGGATCTGGACCAACGTCTATGCAACTTTTAGAACTCAGTTCTAGTATCATCTCCTCCAAAAAAACTCGTCTGATACTCTAAGCAGAAGTCAACATCCTCCCTTTGAAGCTCCCATGACATCCTATCCACCATTATCTCAGGCTTGATTGTACAATGACACAGAAATTAACTGTCTTTTCCTCCACCAAGTACATGGTAAATGCCACATACACGTCTAACGAATGAATAAGCCTCTTTCCAGTGACACGTGGGATCTCAGCTAAGGCGAAACACTTAGGATGAATACTCTGCTTGGAATGGAATGGGGAAGTGATAGCAACTGGAGCCAGTCCTATACCATAAAACTCTGTTCTCTCTGAATCAAGGCAGTTACCAAACCAGAGCAAATTGTGGCTGAATGCTGGCAGGGACGGAATAAAGAGGTAGTACAGATTAATTCCTGAAGACTAGGTCAGCAGTTCTCAACTATGTTTGCACATTAAAAACAGCAAAGGTATTAAAAAATGTATTTCATTGCCAGTTACCTCGTCCCAGTGATAACTTTTTTTCCTGTGGAGGTATCCAGTCATCAGTACCTTTAAAAAGCTCTCCAGATGATTCTAGAGTTGTAAAACAATGACCTACCCAATCCAGTATTAACCAAAACCTGCCATTTCAAATATTTTTATTCACGTTTGGATATGGTCACAGTTACCGGCCTATCTGCAGCCTGTCTACAGATAGGCTGGTCTATCTCTGTCATACTACTCCTGACAAATCAGCTCCTGTTGTTAAATACCTCTGTAGAGAGAGATGATGACTCGGCACTTCTCCATCATCTCCTTGCTCCAGTCAATAAATGCTTCCAGAGTGTTTGATGCAAAGTATTCACGGGAAATACACAAAAGACTTAGCCCTTATCCTCAAAGGCTAAGTCTTGACAATATTTTAGGTCAAATCACAATACAAGTTGATAACAAAAGAACATTCACAAGCCTGTAGCTCGTCAAGAGCTATATGAGCGCCGGCAATAATGATGTCCCTCCATGGCAGGAACATCACGTATTCTGTGAATCCCCAGATGTTGGATTCATGGAGGAAATAGCAGCTCCTGCACCTATCAGTCAGGAAATAACTTTACCATCAAATTGGATACTCACTCATTCATTCCTTCTATTACTTGCAATAAATATGTGTCAAACACTTACTACATGAATCACAAAATGGGGAGTTCCAGATATACAGGGTTGCGGAATAGGAAGGTGACCCCTAAGCCTGATGAAATATAGTATGAAAGAAACTCTAATTCATTATGCATTGATGTCTTTAATTGCCACTATCTTTAGTGCCATAAAGGGAAAGTTCAGGGTCCCAGGATGTGCAGGATGCTTGTAAGTCAGGGACCGCAGAGATCGATGTCCCAGGAACACAGGAGGTCATGTGCTCAACTTCGATGGTAAACCAAGTGGCTGGCTTCAAGGTAGAGTGTCAGGAACAGCCTTGAAAGGAAACTGAGCTGAGGAGAGCTGAGGAGAGCTCAGGCTTATTCTCCCTGCTGGACAAAATTCTCTCTCACTGGCAGAAAAATAACCTATGGGGACTTACACAGTGCCATGTGCAGATGGGGTTTAATGAATGTGGTGATGATAATGATGATAATTATTCAAATTCTTTTCTATCTCTACACCCCAGGGAGGTCAGTGCTGCCTTTTGTTATCGGACTAAATTTGAGAGGTGACCCTCCTTCCTAAGTTTATTCTGTAATAGCTTCCCACGCATGGTGCACTGTTTCTCTTCCTTTACATCACTCAAATCAGCATATGCTCAGCAGTGTGCTAGATTCTCGGGAGGGTACGAAAGAAAAATGAGACTGCTGGGAGGTACCTGGGCCATCCGGTCACTGATGCCAGGGCCAGGGGTTAGGGTTTGCACAGGGAATACCCTAAAACAGGAAACATCAGGTTTCCGAGGACCAGATAATAGTTTGTGTTTATTTGTTTATATTTTATCTTTCCAGAAAAGAATTTAAGGAGAGTTAAAATAAAATAAACATGATACGCACAATAAAGTTAAAGAAGAGGAAGCAAAATTATAACCACGGGGGCTAATAAAGGGACTATGAGTGAGCATTGAATTTAACTCTGGCGTTTCCAGAAGACGGGGCAAAAGGGACAGAGTGGGTTACGAAGTTTACATCCCCAACAGAAGAAAGCCTCATAGTTCTTCCAGGGAGACGAACACATCCTGACTGTTACGTGGTATCTTACAAGAATGGTCCACATCTTCAATAACGAGTGATTTTCACAGCACATGCAAGTTATCTTCATGTTGTTTTTTAAAATTATCGATAAACCCAAGGTATAAAATTAAGGTCTGATCTATCAAAGGTAATTCAATTGGGGCAATAAGCCAATTCCCTTCGAGTATGTGCTTTCCTGGTGCTCTAACTTGATGAAAGGAGAGAGCGAGGATGACCCGGGGTAGGGAGCATGTCCCTTGGCTGATCGTCAGTGAACATCAATTTTCTTCCCCGATTTTCAGAAAGAGCTGGAGAGTAGCAGTCTAAGAAACACTGAGGCGCTGGGCATCCTTGAGAGGGCTCGATGGCTGATCCCCTTCTTGGACATTCTGATCAGAGACAAAGCTGAGAGAGAGGCCTGGCCAGCGTTCTGGCTGGACTGCAGGCTGCCCTTCTCCATGTGGTGACGAGTCATTGGAGTACCTTCAGGAAAACCAAGATGTTGCTCATGGAGTGGCTCTGGACCCACTGACCCCTGCACAACTGACACGTTGAGGCTCTAGAGTCATGCTGTCCAACAGATTTTTTCTTATGATGATGAAAATGTTCTCTGTGTTGTCCAACACAGTTGCCATTAATCATACATGTGGCTATCAGGCTCTTGAAATATGTGTCATGGAGGAACTAACGTTTGGATTTAACGTTAATTTTTTAAAATTTTAATTTAAGTAGGTGCACATGCTAGTGGCTACTCTATTAGACAGAGCAACGCCAAAGATCCACAAAGAAGAACTGGGTGAACGCATCCTTGATTTGCAAAGTTTCGTAACAAGCATTACTCCTACCCTACCCCGGCCGCAGATAAACCTCCGAGGCGCTGTTGAGGGCCTCTCCCGATAAGTCAGACTCCCAAGACTCCTCTAGGCACTTGAGTAAACTGGTCTGCTAAATGAAACCATTTAGTATCAGCCCAACGAATTGTGGAGAATGTTTGCCAAACACAACAGTTGATGTTTTCACAAATCTGGGGTTGGGCCATCATGATATTGGGTGACTATGAGGACCAAATGGTTCTCCAAGCCATTTCTAATACCCACATAATCATGGTCATAAAACACCGTCAAGCACATAAGCAGCCCCTCTCCTCCCAACTGCTATGGCAGGAGGACGTGCAGAGAGTTCACCTGAATGCAGTAATTAACTCCCACCTAACGGTCCAGAATAAAACACGTCTCTGTTTTCAACACTTGTGATTAAGGTCTGACATGTATGGATGTCATTTCGGCCTACCCCTAACTCTTACAGTGGTAATAAAACACAACCTTCACGACAGCATCAATGGCCAATAATTTTAGTGAAGTTTGGCCCTTAGCTGACTTCAGTCCACAAAGAAAAAGGCCAGTGAAAGATGCATGAAAGCTGCCAAGAGTTCTGGATCCATTTTTCCATAAGTCGAAAGAGCGCAATCGTTACATAAAATGTTTAGAAATATGAGTTAGGTTTTGTCATAATGCATTAAAGCTGATTTCAGAAAAAAAGTTACAAACCTTTTCCTAGTCTTATATATAATAACAAATATAACTTTGAATTAAAAAACATTCTTGGCAAGAGCGAATGAAGGGATTATGGAATAGATGCCTGGTGGTTTGACTGGAGGGAGTTTTGATTCCGAGAACTCTGGGAGTCAGTGGGAGAGCAGCATGAGCGAGGGCCCGAGCGAGCACCGTGGGGATGAGGGGAGCTGCGGGAGCTGGCCCAACACCACGTCGTGCTCGGCAAGGATGTGCTGCTTGAAGAACAACTGGAACACGACCCCAAACGAATGCCAGGTCCGGGCGGCAGACTGGGGTCAGAACTTGGGAACAGAAGACAACAGCAGCCCCTTGAGGCACGAGGGGTAACAGGTCAAAAAGGAGTTGAAAAAGAACTGAGAGAAAGGGTTTTGTGAGAGACTCATGGAAATCAAGTTGCCTGAACATCTCGACTCCAAGGTTAACCTGGGGAACTTGGTCAAGAACATCGTTAAAAAGACCACGCAAAAGCGAGCCTGACTATCCATAGCATTATGTAACACTTAGTAAATCTCTGAATTGGTTCACTGTGTCTGCCGCAGTTTGTCCTGGTCCTTCTTCCTCAACCTTTGCTTCTGCTCTGATCCAATTCTGATATAGGCATATGTCTAAAAATAATGAGCTAATTTTTTTTGTGGGTCTGGGTTTATCGATCTATTATTTCACATGCGAAGTTGTCCTCTATCTCCCCACTTCCAAAAAACAAATCTGGCATAAGACGAGAAACAGTCAGAAAAACTAAGGGGTCTGTAATTTTGAGGAAGGAAAGGGTTGTACTTTGGGTTATACTTTGAGTTAATCCAAAGAAGCCTGGAAATGAGGAGAAAATTGCTGGGAATAGTTAAAAAATACCTGAGCTCAGTATTCGGCAGAGGATTTAAAAATGGTGCAGATGGCAAGACATCTCTTCCACGTTATAATCATTGTACAGCGACCAGTCCACTGAGATGTGGGAGAAAGAAAGGAGAACTCCCAGTGATGGTTAGTCAGTAATCCTGGACCTGAGAAGTCAAGAGGAGGTGGCTCCTCAGGCATCCCAAAGGATTATGTGCTCCCCAGCCCATTGCAGAGGCCACACTGTGGGCGAGACACCCAAACTTTAATGTGCCTTTGCAGATAGGAGCTATGCCCTGTTTTTCCAGATTTAATAAGCATCGGCTCTTTGCTCTGTCTTCTTGGCATTGCAGCCACCCCTCCGCCACCTACTCTAACCCTCACCACTATCCACACATTCTGCTCAGGTGCTGGACTGGTCTTCGGGCCACGCATCTTTCCTGCAACCTCTCTTTTGACAATCTTTCTTTAAAACTTCCCAATTTCCCTCTCCGCCCCTTTGCCCAAGTGCCAGAAGGGTGAGTAGCAAAAACCAAAACACAACAGGCCACTAAGCAGGGCTAGCAAGAAATGCTGGGGGAGATGGAGCCCAGTGGGGTTCTTCTCCCTAAAGGAAAATTAAAGACAGATGCACTATGAACTCGCTCCCAGAAGTTCTGCCTGGGGCCCCAATGAAATAAATGAAAAGGATGGAAAATCCTAATGAAATCACCAGTCCAAACAGCACAGTGACCTGAGGGCACAGAGGGTCAAGGCTCATGACATTTCAGTGGGAAGCAGTCAGGACATGGCTGCACCCTAGGGGGTGGAGGGCCCTGACCAACTTCTTTCCCCCACTTCTCACAGGGCACACCTGCAGCAGCTGAGTGCCTACTGCAGGTGGCCTTACAAAGGTGTGCTCTTCGGCAATGGACCCCTTGAACTGGTGAGTTGGGGTGAATATGTGCTACATTGAAGGATTTCTCACTTTATAAAAGGAGCTATGAGCCCAGGTTCCTACACCAGTAAGTAAATGGAGTATCATTATGTTTTCAGCTTCATTTTGACTGACTCTAAACAATGTCAGTTTACGAGCTACAGGATTGTAGCTGCCAAAAATTCCATCTACATCCAATTTTTCAGGAGCGTATCTCTTCTAAAAATGGAGGTGCAGCACTACCACGTTCTAAGGAGTGAAGAGGAAGGTAGGAAGAAGGCTCAAAGAAAGCCACTGCTCCTGCTCTTGGTCCCACAGGCACTCTCAGTCTAGCTGAGAAGTTGATGGTGAAGTGTACCAGCTTGGCGGGACCCCACACCCCTGCAGGAGCCCCGTGTGAGATGGGCAGGGTGTTAAGCGCGTCTCAGCAGCACTGCTGTGCAGAGGGCCCCAGGCTCTTGCCACTGTCGTTAATGTAGTACTTCCTACCAGCTCTGCAGCTGGGACCCAACCACCAGGGCCAATGAGCCCTGGGGGTGAGCCTACGGTCTGACGAGGCACCAGGAGGCTCCTCCTTTAGCAAATGAATCAGAAAAAGAGAGAAAGAGAGAAAGCAAAAAATAGGAGAATTTTTGAAATATGGACACATGCAAATTCCCTCTTCTACTTGCTAGAGGTCCAATCTTCTGAAAGGCTCCTTCCCCTCACCAACTTCCCTGCTGCTACTACTCAAATGCTAATTATTCCTTAAGGGTCAAATGGCAACTGGGATAATAATGTGTTAAAAAACAAAATTCCAGGATTCCACAATGTATTTTTTCCTTTCTTGGCCGTTTCTTTCTTTCTTTCTTTTCTTTTTTTTTTTTTTTTTTTACCTTGACCGGCACTTGACGTAGGGTTACAAGTTTGCACTGCTGGAAGTGCCAGTCCTAACAGCTGAGTGACTGATAGCATGCTAACGCTTGGTAGGAACTTTTTAAGTAGATATGTACACTCACACATATGTATGTATCTATGTGCGCATGTACAGGACG
>NW_006441386.1:2872717-2891061 GCF_000325575.1 Pteropus alecto
TTCTTCTTTCTTTCTTTCTTTTCTTTTTTTTTTTTTTTTACCTTGACCGGCACTTCTAATTATTTTAGAGGCAAGAGGGAAGATAGGAAATCAAAAGATCTGGTTCAAAACACAGCTCTCTCTTCCTCCTCCTGGGGTGAGCTTGTCTCCTGTGAGATAATAAGCATGAAGTGGATGGCAGGCTGCACACACTCCCCAGACAATGGCCAGGGACAAAAAGGAAGCAGCTAACACACAGAAGGCTGGCAACCTGCTGTCAGCAAAGGGTTAAAGCCTGTAGCATCCTCCAGCTCCCTGTCTGCCTTTCCATAAAGAATACAAAGCTCAGTGGGGCAGGGAGGAAACTCCCACCGGGTCCCTATTAAAACAGATCAAGTCACACATGTCGATATCCCCATTTCATAGATGCTGTAATTTGTCTGACAGGAGTGAATCCTGCTGATCCAAGTCAGGGCAAGGGAGAAAAAAAGGTCCGCTAGAGAGGAAGACCCACAGAGAGCACGGTGGTTTTCTGTATCTGGCCTTTATAAGAAAGCTTCAGGTCTACCTGATCAGCAGTGCTTTGAAAACAGGGTGTGCCCCAAGCAGACCACATGTACACACGGTGTGTGTGTGTACACACACACACACACAGACAGCACACACACGCGCACACGCACACACACAGTGTATTGTTTTGATCTGTGAAACGTTAAAAAAAAGCACAATAAAGCTTTTCCTCTCCCAGTGGAACACGAGATCAAACCCCACTCTCCCTCTGGTAATCCTGATAGATGCAGTGCCTGTGTTCTAACAAAATTCAGGGCCGCTGGTACAGGGCCTTTCTTTCACTCTTGTTCTTCTTTTGTGTCTTTCTTTTTTTCTTGCTCTCTCTCCCTGTCTTTCCTGCTCTCTCTGTGTCTCTGTCCCTTGCCAAAGGCATTGAAAAGAGATGAGAACCACTCCACCGAGCGTGGGGAGGTTACTAATCCACTGGCCCTGCTTTGCTGGAAAGCAGGTTTTGAACAAGGCCCCTGGCACAAATGAGATGAGTTTAGTGATAACAGTTTAATTCTTAATAGGGCACGCAGCATGCTCTGTGGACATGAAATATACAGTGTGGGGGAAATGGAGTCCTTTTTGGAACTGGTTTTTCCTCTTGGTTAATGAGGGTCAGGGGAAAACGAAGAGGCACAAATAAGGAGACCCTGCTGGACAGGGGCCAGGGCCACCTCTGCTGTCCCGCAGGGCAGCTGGAATCATGGGAGGTTGAGAGGATGTTAGGAGCAGAGCAGGTCCTCTGAGATCTACCCGCCTCCCCACAGGGGGAAAGTGACTTGCCCAAAGAGGCAGCAGAAGCCCAGGGCTGCCGCCTGGCTTCTTGAGAGGTCTCCTGGGCCCAGCCCCAGTCACCACCAGATGAGCTAATGCCTCATTCTCTCAACCAGTGAGGATGTAACTGTAACTGGTAAATGAGCGTGTTAAAAGGCTATTCTAAGAGGGAGGAAAGGATGCAAACTGGTTTATCTCAGAGCTTCCACAAACCCACGGTGGAGTTTATTTTGCTTGGGTTTGTTTCCTCATTTTCCAAGTTGAGTTGTTACAACGAATAAATTTTCTTACGGTGTGAGATGTGATGTAGAGAAGCAATCATTTTAAATGGAGATACTGGACAAAAGTAGCTGCTTATACTGAGGAGAATCCTTTCTGTTACGTGTAATGGTTACACTTCCTTTTGGAGAGGGTGGTGGAGACAGAGGAAAGCAAAGAAGAGGACACGAACCAGCAAAACTAAATTTCACAAAACAGTAACGCCTTAACTTAAAGTTCTAGTAACTCAACAGGTGAACAGCTTTGCCTGCTCTCTCCTCCTCTCTCTCATTCATTCATTGAGCTTCTTAGGAATCCGCCACAAACTGCTTTTATTCCTCATAAGAGAATAAGTTCGGCAGAGGCTTAGACCCCATGAACCCTGCATTTCACTGTAGCACCTGCAGAGTAACTACTGGTCCAGTCCCAAGCACCTCCTCGGCCAGGAGGTGCAGGCAGCACAAAGCCCACGACTGACCTCAGCACCTCACTCACCTTCCTATCCGCCTTGCTGTTCTGGTCAGCAAGACAGATCTAAGCATAAGTTGGTGGGGATGGTCCTATTTTTCAGATAAAAAGAGATAACAAAGGCTCCTTGAATGCAGATATAATGCTAGGAGCCTCAGCATCATGTGGCCATGAGGAAAAGGCCAAAAACATCTCAAACATGTTGGTCCTTACTGCTGAGCCACCGAACAATGTCAGAGGCTACCTCTCTGTGGTTTTTGTAGAACCAATGGGAAAAAGCAGTCCTTAACTGTTTCAGACACTGCTAGTCAAGCCCTGTTACTTGCAGCTGAAAGGACTCCTAAGAGGTACAAAGCCCAAGACTACTGATTGGATCCTTTTCTTTTTCTCCCTTCACCTCTGGTCTCTATGGAGGAAGTGCCCTCTTTTTGCTAATAAAAATACTTCTCTGCTCTTAACCCTGTCCCTTAAGATCTCCTCTGGGACCTGGTTCAATTAACAATCCCATATTCCCTCTCTAATAATTCCTATTGCTCATGCTCAACTTTCTCCAATCTTAAAAATTTTTTCATTTGACACCCTATTTTGGGGAAAATAGCTCTGAGTTTGGAATATATGTTTATTTAAAGAAATGCGATTTTAACCCTAACCACTCATTCGTTCATTTTTTCATGTGGCAACAATGTACTGAGCACACGGAGCATGCAGGGCACCATATCAGACAGTGCGGACTCGATGACATGCAAAAATAGGTAAGACCTTGCGCTCGTGTAGCTTAGAGTCGTCAGATCATCCCACCATAAATGCAGAATTTGAGCTGCAGACCACAGTGAAGCACATGGTGCCTCTGGGTGGCCACAGCAGCCCTATCAGCTGTTAGAGCCAAATGGTCCCTCAGCTGTGGACGAGAGTGCGGTCTTCAGGTCAGACTCTGAATCCTCCACGTGGTAGCTAAGTGACGCTGAGAAGACTCTGAGCCCAGTGTCCTCGCCTGCCAAATGGGTTGATGCCTGTACCTCCCTCCCTGCATTGTCTCTAGGATGATATGATGACGCCAGTGACAGCTCAGCACAGTGCCTAGTACAGAGACTGTGCTTGCTAAAGGTTAGCAATAATTATTACGGCATCACCTCTCAGCAGACTCAGATTAATGGAACAGGGCAAATGTGAAGAGGGTATACAGAAGGCGTTTCATTCAGGTCTTTGTCTTTTCCTTTCTGGAGAAGTCCCTCCATTATATACTTTCTGGTAAAATAAAACTTTCTAACAGAACACATAGCTCTTTTGCCTTCACCTAGTCTCTGATCAGGACACTGATATTCCTGGTAGACACAGCCCAGTCGACCACCATCTACGCCAGTCGGGGACACATGTTAGTGTCTGATGGCACCGAAGCAGAACGATGCTTTTCACATGTTTCTCCTAAAAAAGCCACATACCTTGTGGGGCATATTTTTCATGGGCTAGGGAGGACAATCCTAAACCTGAGAACCCTAAAACATCCTAAGTTGTATCAACCGAGAAAACTCTAGACTCTTCAGGAACCGTAGTGAGCCAGACCCTTTGCTATGGGATTCTGGTTCAAGTGAGGGAATTCTTATCTCAGCAGTAAATGTGCTTGGGCGGAAAACCCATCAAGTTTGGGGTCCAAAAAGGTTTTAGCCTGTTTATTTTTACTCTCCGGGCAAAATCTAACATGTCTATATACATCCAAGATTCCTGGTGGCCCCCTAACTCCACCCTTGCTCTTCCTGGCCACCCACTACCTGCCCCATCATCATCCAAGGCAGATGGACAAGCCCCTTCCCAACTACAGGCGACTGATCTCACATGGAATTTTCCTCATGTCACTGACCTAGAGCCGGGAAAATAGAAAGATGGGGGGAAGGGTCTCGTATTAACCCCCCGGCCAGTGTAGCCGGCCGGCTAACTGTGCCTCGTCCAGCACTCATGTTTCTTTATTTCTAGAGAGCCACACGGGCTGCCTGGAAAGGCCCAGGCAGATGACCTGCAATGACTAAGCTGTGAGTTCAGCCAGTGTCCAGTCTGGAAGGCAGTGTACAATGCACATGATCCAGAGCTGGGTGGCTGGGGGTGCTGATGCAGGTTGGCCCTGCAGCCGGCTGGCCTCTGGGTTCCTGCCAGGCTGCGGCTGCCAAGGGAAGTGAATGTGCTCAGCACGAGAGTGCCAGCTGGCCGGGCTTTCTCCCCAGGGAGGAGGCTGTAAGCACAGATTACCAGTGACTTTGTTCAGTTCTGCCGTCATGCTCCCCAGGGAGAGGCACATCACAGCCCAGCATCAATACTAACAGGCCCTGATGTGCAGACCCCGGCTCAGAAGGCCAGCACTGTGGGGTGAGCGGCGGAGAGGTGGACAAAGGCCACACCTTCCAAGCCAACAACTGGCTCAGAACCTGAAAAGGAAGTGCTCTCTACAGCATATTCCAATCCCCGCCTTGCAGCACAAAGGAATAATTTCATCCCTTCCCCACTCTTTGCTGCCCACACCAAAAAGCAACCTCTGCTTAACCCCATCACGAGAGCCCCTAGAGTCCACTAAATTACAAAAGAGAAACTAAAACTTTCTTTTGCTTCATTTCAAGGGCCTGTGACCGTGAGCCGCCAAAGCCAAGGAGTTGTCATGGAGACAGTGATGCTGGCATAGCTGATGTTGGTCTCTGCTTTTGTAAAAAAAAAAAAAAAAAAGTAATTTAAATTTTTATGTATAAGACTAGTTCATTAGACTGAGAAATTAAATTGATAATTTCTTATTTTCTTGTCCCAGAGGGGTTTTTGAGGAGAGCTGTAGACAAGTCCTGTAAAAGTTTGTGGGATTTTGGCTTTAAAACATCCACTGGCCAGGGAGGGTGTGCCAGCCTACCCGGCCAGTCACATCTTTGACTTGAAACTGGTCTGTCTGCAGACCTGAAGGTGGCTCCGTCTCTAGCTTCACTTCCCTGTTCCCGAATCCGGCCGGCCACCCACTACTCCAGCCTTCATCTCAGGTGTGGTGGAGCTGATTTAGAGCTGGGGCGAAGAGCCTTGGAGGAGTTTTGGTCACATGTAGGCACCATCTGAACACTAACCTAAACCAGTGTGCATCTGGATATGAGTGCATGTTTGTGGAACCGCAGGCAGGGGCCCAAAGTAGCTCAGCTTCACCACAAAGGTGATCAACTGGTCACGTTGCCCTGACTGGAGCACTCCAAGGAGCCCAGGAGACCACTCCCCCACTCGTCTCCCTGCTATATGTCTGGAATTTCACTTTGTTCCCTTCCTTTTCCATTCCCCTTCTGTTTGGGGGCCTGCTGGTGCCCCCCACCTCCCGACTGACATCCAGGGACCTCAACTCTCTGGGTTCAGCAAAGAAGTCCCTCTCGGCTGTCCTCATCTCCATCCCTGGGGTTAACACTGTCACAATGGGACTTACCGAGGCCATCTACCCTCGGCAACCCTCGCCTGGGCTCTCCTGTGGCTTGCTTCTGAAGTCTCCAGCCTGGGAGGGGGAGACTTAATGAGTTCTCACCAGGGTCAATCCCTAACAAAATACACCAAACAATACCGTCCTCATCTCCTTTCATAATATGTAGGCAAGCTGTCATCAGAATCTACTGTGACACTCCCTAAAATCTAATATTACTTGCAAAAGAGCATTCTATATTCTCAGTGGAAATGTCTCTACAGCCTTGATTTCAATGGTTCAATCAGGAAAGGGATGACGCACTTTTGAGGCAAAAAAAAAAAAAGTACACATACATACACACACATACATACATATATATGTGCATGTATGCCTCTCCAAGCTCTTTTCCTCTTGCTATTCTGGGGCTCGTCTTTAATGAGCAGCTCCAAATGACAGCTTTAATCACTGCCTCTGGCCACTGAAAGAGGCCGCTAATGATAGGAAAGAACATAGGGCCATTTGCATCAATCAGCTCCAGTCTAAATCACTTTTTATGATAATGCACCCAAGCGAAGAAGAAAGTCTCTGATGTCGCCTGCATGATGATGTACCACCGTGCTGTCTCCCCAGCTCAAACCTCCACATAAATCTCTTAAAGAGGCATGCACCCCACCCCGGATTGCTCAGCACTGCCCTCATTTTCTACACCATTAATGATCCACCACTAGGGCAGAATCATGAGGGGATAAGCAATCTGTTCCTTTGGTTCTCAGTCTTGGGGATATACTCTCTGTTAAAAAAAATACATATATATATATATATATACACACACACACACACACATATATTTCTTGCTTCATATATATATACATATATATGAAGAAAACTTCATATATATATGTATATATATATATATATACACATATATATATATGAAGAAAGAAACCTCGATACCCTTAGAAGAGATCTGTTTATGACATCATTCATTTTGCTTGTTTATTAATCTCTCAAACAAAAATAAAGATGGAGATGTTGCCAAGTTTTACACTTGCTGGTTCTCGAAATGGAAGGCCATGTCGTACGCTGACGAGAACAATGGGTAGAGAGCTCTGAAGTCTGTGCTGCCCCAGGTCCATCTGCCCTTGGGACTATCTGTCAGATCCCAGGGCCTCAGCTTCCCCGACTTGAAGGGCAATACTAGATCATCTCCAAAATTCACAACCGGTAGTAGAACACTCTGACTCTAAGATAGTTCAAACAGGTGATTTCTACATCTAGAATCCCATTCTGCTGGGGGAAAAGGCTCCTCTTCCTGGACCAGCGGCGTGAGCAACCACAGCTCAAGATGTCGGATATGCAGCAAGCAGCTCTCTCCACAGGTGCTCCCTATAGTACAGAAGTCTGGAAATGCCTTCCAACATTTTACATCAACTAAAAAAATAACCTTTTACACGATGGTACAGTCAATTCTGATGCTGAGATGGTTCCAACACAGAAATTTTCTAATTATGTATCCTATGTAGAATTAAGAAGCCTTTGGTACTTCCCCCATTCCCCGCAAACTACAAAAGTCTATGAGCAGCTAATAACCTGAGGTCATCTGTCCCCCTGGTACAGTAAGCAGCAGACATTTTGTGCTAATTTTAAGTGTAACAAACAATATACACACATACGCATATGCACATACATATACATACTCCAGAGAGTTCCCAATTTATTATCTGTGTATTTGAAGAAATGCTGAGAGAGAGCCCACGTGTAAGGCTCCTTTCGTGGAAAATGTTACTGCTCTAATGAATGCGACTCTCAGTGCATCACGTAAGTCTGCTTTGGTCTGACTGCCCACGTGACGAGACTAATTAGTAATGCTTTATTTTATCATGCACAAGGCTGTGAGTGGCATTTAGGTAAAGCCCACCAGAGCCCATTCTAGTGAGTGAGTATGAGACTTTCTTTTCTCTGTGCTTCTAGTACCTTGCCTCACTCTACAGTGAAGGGCGGGTATTTACCCATTGTGAATGTGTAATTGCAACAAAAAGGCAATATAAGAAATGACTTCCAAATGTTAGAAACTTAAGTAGGTGAATGATAGCTCCTTTTAGAGCCATTTCCCCACCGGGTCAGTTAGGGTTGGGTTTAGCTACAAGTGACAGACAACCTGAAATAAAAAATAATAAAAAGAATAAAAAAGAATAAAAAATAAAATAAAAAATAGAAGTCACTTAAACAAGAGTTCTCTCTCTCAAAGTCAAAGTCTCAAGGTAGGCAGTCTAGGTCTGGTATGGCACTCTGTAATGTCAGACACAAGGGGTCTTTCTAGATACACTGCTGTTTCTGCCTTTACTGCCTCCCATTCCCCAAGCCATGTCATGGGCCAGGACAATGGCTGCAGCCTGGCCTTATGTTCACGTTTAGATGGGCTTGTCCCCGGCCTTTAAGGGTATGCTTAAATGGGCATTCTGCAATGCCCATTACCAGAGTGTAGTTATACAGCAGTGCCCTGCTTTAGGGGAGGCTACAAAATGTAGTTTTTATTCATTTAGTTGGGCCATTTCCCCAACTAAAAATCAGTCATCCTATTAGTGAGGAAGACCGGGGAGAACAGATATTTGAAGTCAACTAACATTTTTTGCCACATCCGCTTTCCCACTAAGCGGATACCAGGAAACTAATTCTCATCACCGGGACCCATACCAGAAGTCCCCAGTCGCACAAACAACCTGGGATATGGGGGCAGGGAAGCTCTGAAATACATCTTCCTTTCATCAGGGTATCCCATCTGGAGATGCATCATGATGACTTAATTATCCTAAGGGGGTCCCTCTGAAAAAGTTATTCGAAAAGAAACTGGAAAAATCGAGTGTGTTCTTCTAGAAAAGGGTCAGAGAACCATTTCCACTATGGGAAGCAGCATTTTAAAACCTTCTAGACAAAACAACAGGACACTAGTTTTTGTCTGTCAAATTGTCAAAGAATAACCAACAAAAAAGAAAGTGCTCAGCGCCGGGGTCAGGGTCAGGCACCCTCGTACCCCTGCCGGGGCTGCAAGTGTTTGCACTCGAGTCTTCACAGAAAGTCATGGTAAGTAGCTATTTGTAAAAATAAAATCTTCTAATTTCTTAGCATAACACACTGGCCACCAATATTTCACATGTGGAATTTCTTCCAGGAAGTGACTAAGTTTTAACTTTAAGTGAACGCAGGTAGCAGCACATCTCCTACAAATTTACTTCTACAACGCGTAAGCAGCTTTCCTGATACTTCTATTTTTTTATAAGTAGAAGTATCTAATAAAGGAATTCTCGATCTGTTAGCTCTGTTAAAAGAATAATGATATACAACCACACATAAATTTAAACATATGGGCAATGCCAAGTGTCAAGTTCGTCTCCATCCCACTGGCATGGTAGTGCATTACACACTGCACCGGGCATCACCAGACTGCAGTATAGGCCCGGAGGAGACAGCATGGGGACTGCACACCACCAGGGAAGTCTGGTAACCATGCTCATAGGTAGAAATCACCCAATGTTCACCTTCCAAAGTTCTCCAGGTGCTTTCATTTACATCATCTCTATCTGGAGTTGTCATGTGTCTTGTCTAGACTTGACTTTTCTAATACCTGGCACTTAAGTGGCCTTTATCTTCCATATCATACACCTCCACTAGTTTAGTTCTATCTATGGGTTTTCTGTCAATAGATTTTGTCCAAAGGCTTCAACTGACCTCCGACACAGAGATACACATATTTTAAAAACAGCATTCCCATCAGCATTGAAGAGTTGATGACTACACTCCATGGTCATTTTACATGTGGCCAGCTCCATGCAGCTGCTAAGGGCACTCCAATCCCAGTAACCCCTCTCTGCCTCCCAGCAGATTACTGCTGAGAGCAGTACTCCCTTGCTCTAAAAAGTAGGCCAACTGCAGACGGGCCCCTGGACCTAGCCAAGAATGACAAGTATACACGTATAAGTATGTGAATGACAAGTTGCCCAACAAAGACTGTTAAAGTAACTGAAGATTTTTTGAAAAGCTTACGTACATTGCCTCGCATAACGTAAGCTTTGTAAGGCTGTGTCCTTTTCCTTCACCGCTATTATCTTCAGTTCCTAACATGCTGCCCGCATGTAGAAGGTGCTCATAAATGTTGTTGCCTGAATGTATGAATGAAGCTTCAAAACTAAGAACCAAGTATGTCATAAACATAATTATTTAGAGGTTGCAAAAATAATTGTTAAGAATCATAGATGATTGGAGTGGCCGGGACTCTCTTAAATCCAGTTAATCCTGTTGGTTTCAAGTAGAACCCCTCATAGCTATGAGATCTGGACGAGACTCACTTTTAAAGATCTGGAGGTGGTATAATTAATTACCTCTTTTGATAATCTTATCCAGTGCCCATAAGCTTGTATGAGAAAGCTGACCTCAGACAAACTTTAATCTTCCACTATTTACTAGAAATACTCCAGAAATTGTATACAAAGTAGATTTCAGGGAGTGTTTTTATGTTTACAGAAAAGAAAAAAGGAAGGAAGGAAGGAAGGAAGGAAAAAGAAGGGAGGAATATGAAAAGGAAGGAAGGAAGGAAGGAAGGAAGGAAGGAAGGAAGGAAGGAAGGAAGGAAAGAAGAGAGGGAGGGAGGGAGAGAAGAAGAAAAAAAGGAAAGGGAAAGGAAGAATAAACTACAGCTCATAGTACACAGCGCCAGGAGTGCCTGGAAATAAACATGACTGACTACAATGCTCGTGTTGTTAGACACCTTTTCCATGTAACACCTCTAGTCTAGTACCTGTTGGCTTACTCAGCTTGTGAGCATCAATACCATACCATTCTAGTTCTCAGGTCATTATTTCAATCCCTCTCATTTAGCAATAGGTGGTTAACCAATGTTGAAAACCAAGACCAAGCAGCGACTTCCCAGTATTTCCCAGGGATGTAAAATTGAGCACAGTGTAAGGGCAAATGCTGTTTTATGCCATTTTAAAGTGGATATGTCACTGTCTGTAAGTTTAGCCTTAGTGAAAAATGGAAAATGTTATGCTAAATTCTTCACATACTTTGAAAATGAAGATTCATAGAGCAGGAGGAGTCCTTAGCAGACATCATCTGGACCATTTGCCTGCTCAAAAGAACTACCCAAAGAAAAGATTACAACTACACGAGGTGGGAGGTCCCTCCGCATCCCAGTCACGAGTACACGTCCAGTGACACTGGCACTTGGCTCTCATTCCACCCCGGCCAGGGGGAGATATAAAACTGGACCGAGCAACATTCACAAAAGTTTTTTTTTCTGGGCACGTATGAAAAGGTCAGTGATAAATGTCATTCTGCGAAGAGGAATGTACCATTTAAAATGACCATCAAAAGGAACAAAACTTCCCCACGAGGTTCAGCCATTCCTTTTTTCAGCCAATAATTACCAAAGGCCTTGTTGAGTTTTACAAAACACACCTTGCAGCATCTTGCGGTAAGTTCCTAATGTATGCCAGGCACATTTTAAGCCACTGTCCAAGAGGCTCAGGTTCCAACCTGGACAAAATAACCTCGCCGAGCTTTAGTGCCATCATACAGGCATACCTTGCTTCACTGCACTTCGCAGATGTTGCTTTTTCATCAATAGTGGGGCAAGATTTTCCACCAGCAAAAAGATTACTACTCCCCGAAGGCTCAGATCATGGTTAACATTTTCTAGCAATAAAGTATTTTTTAATTAAGGTATGTACAATGTTTCTTTTAGACATAATGAGATTGCACACTTAATAGACTATAGTATAGTATATATATAACTTTCATATGTACTGGGAAACCAAAAAATTTGTGACTCGCTTTATCGTGATATTCACTTTACAGTGGTGGTCTGGAACTGAACCTACCATCTCTCCAAAGTATGCCTGCATATTCCTATCCCATTGGATTTTTGTGGGCGAATATACCAAAACGCTAAAGCACCTGCCTAGCGGTCCTCGACAAAAATTAGTTATTATTATCTCTGCTTCAGAGACACTGGGGAAGACTGGGTATCATTAAATGCATATTTCTTCATTCAGAGTAGAAAGCAGCCATTTAAACTATTGGCAAAACCATCTCCCTAACAATGAAATGTTTTCTCTCTTGCTCATTCTCTTTTTCTTTTATTGGCAGAAATAACATTTGCAGTCCCCGCCTATGAAACCAGGGCCCTGCATGTGTTGTGTGGGAGGAACTGGTAGAGACTGCTGAAGACACTCTCACCGGGACTGCGGTTTCCTCTCTGAGCGCTGCCCCTCCCGCACTGACTCAGCATTTCTGAGTTGGCGGAGGAGCAGGGCAGAGCACAGCGTGCAGGAGGGGCACACGCGGCAGAGGTGGAGCCTCCACTGGGGCTGTTTTCTAGACCGAAGCACTTCCACTGGTGCTACTGCCTCCGATCAACCTCTTCAAAGGGTGGCTCTGTCCAGAGTTTAATCGATCAAGGTCATCAGCCAAAGGAGACTGGGCCTTTAGCACAAAGACACTGGGAAGAGTGTAGGTGAAGAGGAGGGTTTCGTTGCAAAACTCTTACCCCAGAGAACACTGAGAAACTTGCGGATTGCCTCTCTCCTGCCAGCTTGGGATTTAAAAAAAGGAAAAAACGATAATGGGATAAAATGCCACTTTTGCCCTTCTTTCCACCTCCAATCTGTGCCTATGATTCCAAGGAGTTTTTACATATCCCGTTCTTCGAAATCAAAACAAATGAAGGTAAGTGTGTCGACGTAGTCGACACAGTTATAACTACCTTTAAAGAAACAAGTGGGTAAAAATTCTGATTGACAGAAGAAACGAATGGTTAGAGGCAGAATAATTTGTTTCACAACACAGAGCTTTGTTTTTTCAGAGGCTTCGCTTTTCCTGAGCACGCGCCCCTTGTGAATTTAAACGAGGGCTCAAAGAACGCAAACTTGACTGACGCACGACTGTTTAGGACACATCCTATCTTAGACAAGGCGCATCTGAGAGAACTTGGAGGGGATGGGGAATGAGAGAAAGTCATGATCCTGTGTGTGGGCTATTTAGTACATGTACATTCTGGCTCACTCTTGAATTCTGCAGTGCCAGAGCTTTGTGCTGTTTGTGTTCAAGAAACAGTGACTCAAATACTCTTAATTATTATCCAACCAACCGAAGGCTCCTGGAAAAACTGAGAATTAAAGTACATTTAGAAGATACCCTAATTCCTCAGCCTATCTGCATGCTTTTGAGACATGTTTCTTCAGTGACACTAAGGGTGATCACATAGCATTTGGAACATATTACTATAATGGAACACACACAGTGCCAACAACAAACACACATGAATGCATGGTATCATGAGACCTTGAACCTCCCGGGAGAGTATCCACTTATAGACCAAGAACCAAAACATCCCATCATGAATCCTTAGCAACCTGTAAAATAAAACTCAACAGATAAGGGCATTGGGCCAGGCGTTGATGGACCAGGGGTGAAGTCCTGGTCATGCCATCATCTAATCTTTGACACTAACCAAGTCACGTCTTGGAGCTTGGGTTTCCTCCCCTGAGAGGCTGAGAGGGCACTTCGGTAAGTTAGACAGCAATGCACGAGAGTAAGGTAGCTGTTCTCATCCTTATAGGTGCTGAGACCCTTACTGGATGAGAGCATGACAAAGGTTTTGCTTTGAACACCTCTGTTATAAAATCCTGTCACTCCAATATTCCATATTCCAAGTGTGTTGCAACAGTAAAGAGAAGCTGACTGGAAGCCCCAAGGTCTCACCTTATAGTCTCAGAGACCTTGAGAGAGGTGCCTGTCCTGGGGGATTGGGAGACCTGACACTATCACTGTGAGATCTGCTAATAGGGAATTAGAGACTACTTAGGGACACCTGCAAACTCTTTTCTCACCTGCGATAACACTTACTCACAGAGTATTATAACCGATCTTTACAACCACTGATAAATAAGGGAGGTAAGTAGTCTTTTCCCAGATAAGGAAATAGAAGAATTGCCTCACCTTTCTAGGCTGGTAGGCAGTATGATCTTGAAAGAAGTCCTGGGATTTTGAGGCCCCCCTCTTACAGGGTGGATAACCTATAAAACAGGAGTGGCATGTGGAAGGCTCACTAAGAGCTTCCTGGCTTCCCTTCCTCTCAACAGTGCAGTCTCCAACCTCCATAAAACTTCCCACAACCCGAGCTCACACTCTCTCCTAGCAACCCACATAATGTCTTTCGGTGACAAGAATGACAGCAGGCTGGCCCTTTACAGTGGGCTCTCTTGTCTTTTTCTTTCACTGTTCCACACCTAAGTAGAACTTCCAGTGGGTAAAGCCCATGTCCTGGGCTTTCTTTCATAGATCCTAAAGCAACTGCACTAGACACACACTAGACATCCTGAGGGCTTCCTTAAGAAGTAAAAGGCTGCCCCACAAAGGATCTGAACAAACATTTCTCCAAAGTGGACACACCACAAATAGCCCATGAGAACCTGAAAAGATGCTCAATGTCACTGGTTAACAAGAAAATGCAAATGAAAACCACAATGAGATATAACTTCATACCTACTAGGATAGATATAATAAAATGACAAATTACAAATGTTAGAGAGGCTATAGAGAAATTAGAACCCTGATACATGGCTGGTAGAAATGTAAAATAGTACAGCTACTTTGGAAAACAGTCCGGAAGTTCCCCCAAAAAGCTAAACATAGAGTTACCAGAACAACTCAGCAATTCTACTAATAGAATTGAAAAAATAGGTCCGCATAAAAGCTTATGCATGAATGTTCATCGTAGCATTATTCAGAAGAGTAAAAAAGTAGAAACAACTCAAATATTCATCAACTGATAAATAAAACATGGCATATCCATACAATGCAACATTATTTATCTATTTAAAAAGATGAATTACTGATACATGCTACGACATGGAGGAACCTCAAAAAACACTACCCTAAGCGAAAGAAAAGAGACACAAAGGGTCACATATTGTATGGTTCTATTTCTATGAAATGTCCAGTACAGACAAATCCACAGAGAGAAAAAGTAGAATAGTGGTTGTCAGATTTGGCTGTAAAAAGTGACTGATAATGGGCATAGGGTTTATTTTGGAGGTGATGAAAATGTTCTAGGATTAGTGGAGATGGTTGCACAACCTTGTGAATACACTAAAAACTAGTGACTTGTATACTTTAAAACGGTGAATGTTATTATATATAGAATGTGAATCATATCTCAATAAAGCTGTTATTAAACAATAAAACAAACGACCAAAAAAAACCACTGCCTTAGAGCAGTGGTTCTCAGTCAGATTTGAACTGTCACCTGGAGAACTTGTTTAAACATGAGGTTCTGGGAGCCACTCCTACAGCTTTTATTTCAGCAGGTCTGGGGCGGGCTCAGGAACGTGCGCCTCTACCAGGACCCTGTGCTGAAGGTACTGCTGGTCTAGAGCCATGACCTACAGCAGTGCTTCTCCCAACTCGAGTGAAGGACGTGTTGCCCAGCTGTTAGGAATACTGTCAGCAGGCCTTATGAAGGCCTGACCACCACTGCCCAACATGAGGCCAGTCTAGCTCCGGGGCACCTCACGTGGTTAGTCCAGCCTGTCCCAGGGCCTGTATTACAGGCTGACTTCTCCCTCTGTGTACCTTCCTCCTCCCTGCCACAGGTGCTGATCCTAAGGGCACTCCTGAATAAATATTCTGCTTGCTAAACTCTATCACAGAGTCTGCATCACGAGAGAACCAAACCAGTCACAAAGCAAACAAATCGTCTGGAGATCTTGGTAAAATACAGATTCTAATTCAAAAAATCAGGGGACAGATCTGAGGTTCAGCACTGCTAACAAGATCCTAGGTAATGCTGATATTGGTGATCCACGGTCCACACTTTGAGTAGCGAGGGCCTCCTTGACCTTGAAGTACTCTTCTGAGTTCATGATGGGAAGACTTCTATGAGCCATCATGAGGCCAAGTGTAAATCGAGATAGATGTTGAATTTTATAGGTCACAGAAGGGCACCAACACTACCCTGTCCTTGAGATCCAGGCCAAGAAACTGGGTTATAGGTGAGTATGTTTCAACAAGGCCTTTCAGGCACTTCTAAGTAGCTAATCCCCTTGGACAGGGGCCAAGACCAACTTGAGTGTTATTTTCTTCAATGCTCTATTGTTACAGTATGGCTTCAGGGTGTTACTTGGGCAGAAGTGAGTAATCTGCATTGTGCAACCAGCAAACAGGTGGTGACTGACACCCACTACCTCTTCAAGGTACCCGAGACTGAGTGGGAAGGAAGATGAAGAAAGGTAGAGACAAAGATTGTGACTGCTAACTCTCCCAGTGCTTTGCCCTCTGACAGTGTATTCTAGGAGCCTACAGGCCAGTTTGCTTCTTGTGTCCAAGCTGCATCATTTGATTAAGAGTTTGGAATGTTTTTGACTTGAATCTGTTCCTAATTTGCCGGGAGCCCCATAACCTCTCAGTTTTTCTGTCTTTTCAGGATGATTTTACATAAGTACATGGGTGTCAGTCTCAGAGCAGATAAAAAAAAAAGGGGGGGGGGAATTTGGAACCCAATCTTAAAGATGTTCTCACAGAAGGAAATTTTCATGCCAGTGGGCACCAAATACCCACTGGTCAGAAAGAGAATCCTGGGGTAGTTCTGAGAGGATGGCCATCCTTGACTCTTTCTTAGGAAATTTTCATGCCAGTGGGCACCAAACACCCACTGGTCAGAAAGAGAATCCTGGGGTAGCAGTTCTGAGAGGATGGCCATCCTTGACTCTTTCTTACACTGTCTGGCTAGTCTAACCATGAACGGGCAGGTGTGTGAAGGATCTGTGAATGTTTAGGGAAAGGGGACAAGATGAAGTTGTCATCTTTCATAATTGTCTTTTGAAAAATTATGAAACTTGGCGATTTGTCATTTTTGAATGTTACCAGTGTCACATTTCCACCCACGTGTGTGTTTAAGAATTGGCCTGTTGTATAATTTCATGAAAAATAAAAGGCACTGCTTGTGCCTTGAGCAGAACACCAAAAAAAGGAGCAGCGAACCAATAAGGCAAGCCTGCATTAAGAAGCCACAGTTCTGGAAGGATACAGGGCAGGTGTTTTCAACAGTTTTGTTAGATTTTCATAGCAGTGATGACAAAACAGGGCTGGGGACAAAAGAAAAGCCAGAGCAGGTAAGTCCTTAAAATTCTGAATAGTAACACTGGCATAACCTCAAGTCACCTCCCTGCTGTCCCCAGGTACCTACCTGCAAAGCACCTGGAAGGGCTGAGGCCGAGAGGCACACATACAGCAAACTCCCTCCATATCTGCTTTCTCTGATTAACGACGGGGAATCATGAATAAGTTTCCAAAGTGCTCTGCCATCTTTAAAACCCATGAAATATTAAAGATGCACTGCTTCATCCCTGCCACTTGCTGTCCCTTCTGGAGTAAAATGCAACTTTAATGGCGCTCCCTGAGCCCACTTTTTGATTTGGAAATTCTCCATAGGAGATAGTCCCTGCTCGTCCCATTGAAAAATCTAGACCTTGTGTGAGCCAGACAAAGGAGTCAAGATACAAATAAATGTTGTTATTTGAAGTGCTCATTATTTACCAGTATACTTGAAACCTAGTGATTTCCAAATCTGCTGGAGCTTCTTACAGAAATAAACACACGAATCCCAATGCGGGGTTAAAAGGATTCCCAGGAACCTACACCAAAAATATAAGAAAATTATCCTCTGAGAAGGGATTTCTCTCCAGTTTCACTGCTTCCCACAAGGGGAACAATTTCACGGGAACATAATAGTACAGGAAACAATACACCACCAAAGAGGAAAATAACATCTTTATAATTACAGATTAGTCCTCCAACAAATTCCACACCTACACACTCGCTCTGCTTGGAGGCTGCATAACTTCAATGACTCTCTCTCAGCCGCTTCAGCTATCAACATTTACAGCATTTACAACATTTACAGCTCAATCATGAGATTTCTGATACAGAAACCCCAGACGGCAAAACACTCTCAAATGACCCACTCATTTCATTCTTGGGGAAATGAGGGAAGGGCAGTTACAGAAAGGACCGATCAGGGCTGATCCCACTGCAGGGGGGCACCAAGCTTGGCTGTTTTTGGTACAGCCAGATGCCAGCATCCGAAATTACCTAACAATCTGTAAACACTTTAGATTTGTATCAGGCCGGAATTAGCATCTAAAAGAAAGTCCTTCTTGGCCCAAGCTGGCACATCCCTTTATCAGGAATTCATCTAAGTTCACATTACTTGAGCAAGGCACCCACATTTATTTCCACCCACTGGTTACTTATCATTAAATGGATTTCTTAACCATTGCACTGGTTAATTCCAACCCCATGGCTCCCCCAAGAAATAAGAAGTGCATTATAATTATATAAACTCTTAATTAAACTGAAGAATTCAGTGTTGCTATTATCCGTCAGTAATTCCACTCAATTAGGACAATGGACTTCCATTTATTTCTGAACTCCTAATTGCTACTCATTTTCCTCGTTAGTAATTGCCAATCCTATCAGACAATGTGCTTAAAGAAAATTCTGCCATGAGATTATATTTCGGCGCATCAGAGGAAAGGTGGAATCTGAGCGCCCTTACTTGGTCAGGAGTTGGGTCCTCTGCTCCAAGCCCAGGCGACTCCAGGCTGGGGATTTCAAAAGCTGGCGCTCCCGGGGTCGGTTACCGGTGCTGCGATCCAGTGGAGACTTACCCACAGAGGAAAAGGCGTATCCAGGCAGCCAGAGAAATCCCAAAGCCAAAGCCCAGTAGAAGACGACGCAAAAACAAAACCGCCGACGCGGTCTCCGGATTTCCAGAAGTTCAGAGGCTCCGGGAAAGGCGCGTCTGAGGTTTGCGGGCAGGCGGCAGGGGCGGCGTTTGCCGCATCCC
>NW_006441386.1:2891253-2905977 GCF_000325575.1 Pteropus alecto
CTCTCCTAATTAGCCAGGAAGAGTGAAACTGGCGGCGGGCAACTTGACAATTTATTCCCGGCCCGGGGGAGGTCACCCGCAGTGCACGCGCGGATTGGCTGCGGCGGCGGGAGCCGGGCGCCGGCGCGGGGGTGTGGCGCGCGGAGGCAGACAGGGAGCGGGTTCTGACGACCGGGTCCCGGGCAGGCAGGGACGAGCGGGGACAGGTCCCGGAGTGTCCAGGCAGCCCTGAAGCAACCTGAGACTTGAGGGGCAGCATGACGGGGCGGTTGTCATGCCAGGAAACCACAAAACTGCGCCGCCCACCCAGACTGGGTGGTTTGAAAGAATCTTTCTTTGCTCTTTGGGTTTTGGACAGCACAACCTCTATGTGAGTCTTCCAGTTGACAATAGGCTCGAGCCCTTTACTGCCAGAAGATGTTCTGTCCAGAGTATTTACTCCAACTCCATGGTACAGAGGAGAAAAGGGAAGATGAAAGGATGAAGGGGTTTGTGATGGTGAGTGAGCAGAAAAGCAAGGTCAGGCCTCAGGCGTCCCCCTTCCAGTATTTCTGAAGAGCGCCAGGGCTGCCTTCCTTGCCGACGGCCCTAACTTCAGAGACATTCCCAGGAATGCACAGGACACCAAATATGTGCAGTTAGGCCCTGAGAGGTTGATAAATCAGGGAGCATTATCTACATCTTACACATTAGGAAACGAGGCTTGGAATGGTTCAGAAGCCTCCTTGCCTCTGAGCTAGTAAGTGACAGAGTGGGCATGCGAACCCAAACTTCTAATTTCTGGGTTTCCGCCACAATACCTCAATGCTCCTTAACCCAAGAGGTGTGCTGAAGAGAGGCAATTCTTGGAAGGGCCAGCCAGAAACAAATGGCTAAGGATGATATTCCTGCAAATAGCACCAGGCCCCTAAGAGGGGCTGCTTCAATGCCAGCTTTGCACGTCTGCCCAGACAGCGGCTAACAATAATTTTTACTGCACACCCTATTTTGGTGGTTCTGGACATGTTTATCCCTGACCAAAGCTAACACGATTTCCCACCCCTACCATCCACTTTGCTTATTGTGTCTAGTCTGGCCTTTGCAACCTCCATCTATAGAAATGGATGGTAGAGATAGGCAGCAAGCCACAGGGAGCATTCCTTGTGACTGGAGAGCTGCTAAGCTTCTCTCTATGGTCCTTGAATATACAGAGTGAACGCCTGGCTGCCTCATGTTTAGAAATTCTAAAAATTTGAACGTGCAGAGCTCAGCATCTGAACCATCCTGACAAGTTCCTGAGCAGGGACGAAGGCCTGCTAACCAGTGCTATCAAAGGACAGTTTCTCAAAGTGTGGTCTTTGGACCAGCATGATCCAGGAGTTGGTTGGAATGGAAATTATTGTGCCCAACTCCAGACCTACTGAGTCAGAATCTCTGAGGCAGGGGAGGCAGCAACCTGTGTTTTTACAGGCCTTCCATCATATACTTTGGGGGAGTAGGTACCACCCAGAAGACCTACATTTCAACAATGGTCAAGGTGAGCGAACTGCCATACCATCTGCATCAAGGCCAGGTCTTAGTCTGGTGTTTATGGAATTGGAGACTTGTGTAAAGCACATCCCTTAATTAATGGAGATTATTGGGAGTGGAGCGGTCAACAAGTATTCCATTTTTTCAGCAATGCTTTATTTTTCTTCCCCAAACACAAAAATACTATTTAGTCCACATTACACCTAGGAAAGCAAGAGGGACTATTCTTCCCATTGAGTGGAAGGGAAAGCTGAGTCCCCTTGACAGAATTGCTGGATTATCTGCTCAGCGGCCTGGTCAGGGTGACAGAAGTGGGACCAGCGACAGTCTTGAAGCACGTGTGGACTGCGAATGTGCTACAGGTGTGGGAAGCATGTGTAAAGGCATGGGGCATTTAAGGAGACAGCGGGGAATCCCGCTGCCAGGGACCAAGGCATCCTGTCAAAGAGTAGGCTGGTATAGATCTCAGAACTTTCTTTTTCTCCAAGCAAAGGGGAACAACCTGTTCTACGGACCAAAAGCTTCTGTGAGCAACCACAAATTGGGTCTATCATACCACATCTGGCGAAGCCTGGCATAAGGTCACATCTGGAAGAACCCAATCTTTCTCATCTGCCTTGGCACTCTTACCAATCCAGGGAGGCGGGCAGAGCAAGTAGTATGACTCTTTCTTCCTGAGCCTTACAGAAGTAGAGACACCTTCTCGTATGGTTACGGGCACCCCAGAACTAGCACCAACACCTTCTGAGTCTCAGTTCAATATTTTCTTGCCACCTCATGTTGCCAATCTAGGTGAATTTGTAAGTGTGGGTGAGGAAACATTAACTGCAATTCCCCAACTCCAGAACAAGTTAAAAAGATTCAGCAGGTGCTCTACTTAGTAAAAGTGTTATAAATACCTATACAATGAAACTGAACTCGTAGAGCTCACACAGAAGAGCTACAGTAAGCGAGGAAAGCTATATGGTACAAAAGGACGTTCTGCTTTACTGGAAGAGTTTTAAGTTCACAGCTATAAGTATGTTTGTTACAACTAGGAAATCTGTTTATGTTTAGTTGACAACTCAGGAACTATTTCTACACTGTTGCCACATCACTGGGAGATTTCCACACCCAAGGAGAGAATACTTTCATGTTTTTACTCACAAGGGCTTCTACTGTATTTATGACTTAACAGAAATTTCTTTTCAGTAATAAACGTGTAAAAGTATGATGACTAGATCAAAGGTCTGGAGAGACAAACTTAGGGACAAGGAAATTACCTCATTAGTCAGACAATACTACCTTTCTCTTCCAAACAAATCTTACAGCAGCTGTAATCACTGTTGCATATCTCGAGAGTCCCTAAAATAAAGGAACAGTGTACCCCAAAGTTCTCACAATTTAGGGAGACAAAGGACCATAGGAACAGGCAATTTAGATTTGAAAACATCTAAGTTCTGAGGCTCACCTAGCACCATCCCTGTGAACTTGGAAATGACTCCCCCTCCACCAGGCTTTAGTGTCCTGTGTAATAAATGAGGCAGTATGGCCTCCCTGCAGGTCCCTGTGACGGTAACAGCAGTACCCCAATGGCCCTCAACAGCCACACGAACTTGCCCTCTAGCTGGAGGGGACTGTCAGTACTTCTTGGGCCCTGTGTTCCTTTATTTTAGGCACCCTTTACATACACATGTGAAAACAAGCCAAACACGCTCATGGCCCCTGTTCTGTGAGGTCATTACCAGCCTGAGCGCAGCTGTGTGAGACCAAGCTCAGGGCGCAGTCTGAACAAAGAAGTGGCAGGGGCCCCTCGGGCCTTGCCTGTGCAGTGGGCTCTCGCTCCTTTTTGGGAAGGAAAGAAATGTTTCTGGGCTCTGTGTGAGGGGACAGTGGGAGTGTCCTGGTGCACTGTCCCCTGGGGCAGCAGAGGAGGAAGCTGGAGGCGAAAAGCAGTTGCTTTCCCCGAGCAGCTTTGTCAAGAGGCTTGAGAACAACCCTGGTTCCCCCCAGAACCCCCTAGAGGGGGATGAACTCTGACAGAAGCTGAAGGGAAACCATCAGTCATATCGCCACGACTTTCTAGGTCATTTTTTCAATGGGGTTTCACACACAAACGGGCTGGCTTTTGATTCTTCTCCCTGTGGGCCCAGGCTGCTCCTGGTTCCCACCTGTGCTTGTCCACACTGGGAGAGCCCTGGTTTTCAGTCTCCCCATGGGAGGAGGGGTGAAAGGAAATCCGTCCCCCAGACCCACTCTCCTCGCTGCTGGAAGGGTGGGCTGTCTGGTAGTGCATGCGACCACTCCACAGCCCTGGGAGGCCGGCGCTGGAAAGAGCCCCCACTGCATGAGTGCCCGCCTTATTATTGTCGCAGCCACTGCAGGCAATGCTCTGAAGGGATTTTGGAGGACATGGGGTGTCCAACAAAGGTTTCAAAGTAGATGCTTCACTTTCAGTGAATGTAAGTAAGCTTTGTAACCCCTGATATATAGACTGGGGTCTGAACATGCTTAGATCTCAGAATGGAAGAGTTTCTAAAGAAAAACTCCAGAAATAACTGAATTCAGATGTAAAAAAAAAAAAAAAAAATGTGTGAGAATGAAGAACAAAGCCAGTGAAAGCAGAGGGAGTGAATAACCTTTCATTTCAAGCTGCTTTCCCCACTAGAGACAGTCATGATCTGTGCAGCACTATTTGATGCAAATGCCTCTCAGAAAAGAGCCAGTGGATAATAGATAAAAAGATTATCTGTGACATTATGAAAAATGAAAGTTTAAAAATGGCTACAAGTCCCATAAAAAAAAATCCTAAACTTTATTCAGTCTTGTTGAAAGGCAATAGCGGAACTGTGTTTTATTCAGCCCCTGGGGGCCCTGCCTCTCCCGCCATTGTTCGGATGCCTTGCACCAGCTCATCAGTTTTCAAAAATCTTTCCTGCTGGTTTCTCTTTGCTGGAAACATAAGGTGCAAGAAGCTATCACAGCCCTGTTTCTTCTTCCTAACTTGACTGATGCTAGAAATTCAAGTGCTGTGGCTCCTGCCCCTCTCTCTTCCCTTCCCCGCTGTCCCCCTCTGTGCTAAACCACCGGCTGCACACTCGATTTAACAGATGAATTACAGATTCAAGGCATGGGTTTCCAGGGCAGGAAAGAGTCTGATTTTTGTCCAGGTCTCTCTTGATTGGCTCAGCATGGAAGTCTTTCATTTAATGGGCCAGGTCCTGCTGAGAACACCTCTGCTGGCACCACACAGATTTCTTTCTTTGCTGGAGAAAAGAGCAGAGATCCTAGAGAGAGATTTTCCATCTTGCAGATTGCTGGTATGCTCACTACATATCATTCTTTTTAAGCAGTATCACCAGCATAACCCGAGACTCCAGGGAACATCTGATTCATTTGACCAACCATCTTTGATCTCAAAGTTGGCTGTGGTGTGGAAGAACCGACCTGAACACCGAGGTCTTGAACACTTGCCTTTGTCTTCCCCCCAAGGAGGAGGCAGCACCATGCAGTGGTTCAGGGTGAAGGCCTGGAGTTGGACCAGCTGGTTCAAATTCCAGCTCTGCCACCTGCTAGCTGGGAAGACTTTGAGCAAGTTTCTCCATTGGCAAAACAGACACAGAAGATCATTAGATCGAACCATATAAAGTTGCTGATACTTGACTGTATTTTTACACAATAAGATTACTAGATTGAGCTACATAAAATTGTCAGTATTGGACTGGTTTTGACATACGAAAATGGTGATTTATATGATTCCTCCAAATACCTGTGAGAAGTAAGAGCAAAAAGCCACGTAAAGTCCTTCGCCAAAGTGCCCGGTACACATTATGTGCTCAGTAATGGTTATCTATTGCTATTATTGTTAATAGGCTCATATTAACCACTTGTTGTATGGAGATCACTGTACCAGGTGCCCCAGAATAAAATTCCCAAATCGGTCACCTGCTCGCCAATGACCACCTGCCTGGTAAAAGAGTGCTGAGGAACATCATCATGGACAAAGTAAGAGGTACACTTGGCCCAAACTCCATGTTTTCATGACTATCGTTCGTCTCACTTCTTCTTGAAAAAAATCCATTCTCATGGGAATGCTCCTGTCTCATCCTGGGGCCATCTTGCCCACTCCTGGCTGCTTTCGCAAGCTAGTCAGTAACTAGTCAGTATGGCTGGAATTACATCCCTACTCAGACAGAGTCCGGAAATGTGCTTGAAAATACACACCAACTGTAAAGATGCAAACATAATGGGGGAAGGGTGCGTGGATCCTTTCTGCTAGGACCACAGTCTCTGGAAGCCAGACAGTGCTGAGATCAGAATTAGATACAGTTATGGTGTTTGCAGGGAAGCTACAAGCCTAAAAATACAATCTACCAGGCAGAAATGAAGCTTCCTCAAGATTCGCTAACTAGGAGGATTCCCTCAGATTTCAGCTTGATTCTTCTTTGGCTCAGTACAAAGTTCTCTAAAGGACTCTAGGGCCCCTGGTTCCCAATCTGAAGGCTTCCCCTGTTTCTCTTTGTACTTCTTCCTCTTTACCACAAGTAGTGGGAGAAAGGAACTGAGTTACAGAAGTTGCTGGAGTGAGAAGAAAATAAAGGAATTATGAAAATCTATGGGCAAGTGCTGACCTCGAGGACACAACAGTAAATGTCAACCTGCAATTGAATGTGACTGAACGACAGAGTCTATGGAGGCCAGTCCACACTGGAAAGCAAATAGCTGATTTCTCACGCCAGATTCTGGGATGCAACCCTTAGTTTCGAGTACTAGAAACAGCAGTGCTAGGCAGCCTGTGCCGGTTACAGCACAGCTCTTCCTGGAGCCTCCTTATTCCAGTGTTCTCCTTGAGGTAAAATGCAGACCTTTATTCATGCTCCCAGTGACAGCGTCTCTAGTAGCCAACAGTAGTTCCTGAGATGCTTGCCCCCAGATATAATCTCCCCTTCACCACCCACACACACACACACACACACACACACACACACACATTCTCTCTCTCTCTCTCTCTCTCTCTCTCTCTCTCTCTCTCTCTCTCTCTCTCTCTCTCTCTCTCTCTCTCCCTCCCTCCCTCTCTCTCTCTCTTCTCCCTCCTCTCTCCCTCCCTCCATATTGTAATGCAATCATTCCCCACTGGCCTCATCATAATTATATTAAAAGCTTTTTTAAAACTTCTTTTTAGATTATGAAATATTTCCGCACACAAAAAAGTGGAGGATAATATAGGAATATATATAAGAATATATACAAGCCACCATCCAGCTTAGGAACTATGTATTTCAAATACCTCCTCACTCATTTGATATTTATTGTGCATAGTATGGTATTTATACATTTGCTAGATATGTATAAAAATGCAAACATTATGTGGTATTGTTTTGCATATTTTTAAGTTTTATTTCATTGGTTTTGCTCAGTACGCATCTTTGTACAACTTTTAAACAAGAGATTCGGACTCAATGGGCCCATGACCATTTATTTGCCTTGAACAAACTGGCTAGGTTGTGGGTGATAGGGTGAACATATCATGTAGCACTTGAACTAGGATGCTTTTAAGAGTGAAAGGAGTTGCTATTAAAACTACACCATGCATATTGGGACTGTCCCAGGCAAACCAGGACATCTGGTCCTCACAGAGATGGCAGATCAGTTCCTGCTTTAATACAGTATGTAATTAGCATGACTGGTTAGAAGCCTTAAGCCACAAGTACCTGATGGGCCTCTTTGAATGAATCAGTTAGTTTATGCCTTTTTTAGCAGCAAGTCATTAATGAGCACCCCAGTTTCCTATTAGTGAAATGGAGACTTTGGAAGAAGAGGGAGAGTGTAGCTCTCACCACCCTCCCAGCTGCTGTTACAGGCCTGTGTTATATGTGCTCAGAGCACAGCAAAACAGCAACAGCCCTATGGAAAGCCACAGGGCCCCACAGAGCGCTAGAGCATCCTTCCTGTGTGTCCGTCCACCTGTTTCCACATCAGGGCATGGACAGGTTGCCCTCTGCAGGACCCCCAAAAGCTGACTGGTCAGGGATCTCCAATGCTTTTTCGTATAGCATCTTAATTATCCTGTTTCTATGGAAATGAGCTTATTGCTAATCAGGTTTTCTCTCCCCTCTCAACTGGTTACTGATGCACCTTTCAGATGAGAAATCATGCTAAATTTGATATTTGCTAAATAAGTAAACAGAAGCCAAAAAGAGTATCAGAGGAGTCAGTAATTTTGGCTTCCTTTTGGGGGGAAAAAAATCAGACCCTCAGCTTATTCAATACCTTGAGAAGCAGGCTGTGGAGGCACAACGAGAACCTACGGGCTGGGCTAGGCCCCTGTGACACCCTGGGCAGTGGCCTGCAAACGTGTCTGAAATGACAACAGTCACTGCCACAGCGCACTCGCTGCACTTCGTCTTTGCCCAGCAGCACATGGCACCTGTCCGCTTGCCCTCTTCCTTCTCCAGAGGCAAGGTCAGTGCTCACAAACCCGGAACAGGGGACCTGTCACTTGTAGGGGTGCTCTGGGCCTGCACTATACTTGGCTGTCCCCGGCCTGTCTCTGTGCTGCCTCCAGGCCTGGCTTTGGTGCCCTGTCTGCTTTGGCAGAGTCTCAGCATGCCACCCAGGATGCCTTCCTTATTCTGGCCCTGTGCTCAGGCATTAAGATGCACAGCCATTTTATCAAGGGCTGTTCCCCTCCCAAATTGCATTTGACCAGTTTCATTTCTGTCTGAAATTAAAACACAGAATTTATCAACCCCAAGCTGTCACAGTGTGAATGAAACCCTAGAAATAAATCCAGTCTAATGACAGAGCGATCCGGAGACCTCAGTGGGAAACAAGATACTTTGTTTAATAATTATCAGCCTCTTTCAGAGCTTGTCTGCCAAAGCAGTGGTGTCAGAAGCAGCAGAGAGAAGTATTTTTTTCCTCCAGATTTCATCCTGGGAAAGACTGAAGCCATTTAAAACCAGACTGGACGCTTTTGATTTACATTTCTGATATTAAATGTGGAGCGACTGTCTACATTTATGCTACAAGGCATTACTTCAGTGCGAAGAAACGGGGTGGTGGCAGGGATCCAGTTTACTAATGAACAAGCTTATCTGGAGGAAAACAGCTTTTCACACCGTAACAAACAATGAACACCTCTTAGATAACAAATTCAATGGTAAAAATATAGCACTGAACATGTCACAGTCCCATAATTTAATGGAGGCACTTGCAGCATTAGTGGTTTACATTAATTTTTAAAATTAATTTTGTTTGGCCTGCAGGGAAAATATTTTCTCTTTTTGTGTCTGATATCCTGCAGCTCATTAACACTGCTTACTGCTGCTCTACAATACTATCCATAATCGTCCTCTGGGTAGCCAGAGGCCATTAAAAAAGAAAGAAAGAAAGAAAGCTGGAAGAGGGGCAGAAAGCGGGCTTTTCTGCTTCTTTCTACAAAGAAAGGCTCTCCCAGCCTGACCAAGCTGCTCGGCAGCCATGGAAGCAGGGGCCTTTGGAGGCCTTCCGAACCGTGCGGGTACAGGTGGCAGGGTCATGGGGGCCAGAGGGCGGCTTTGGCTAGACCAGGGAGGCTCTTTCTTCCGCCACTCACCACCACTCCCCCCAAAGCAGTGGCTCCCAAACGCAATGATGCTCAGCTTTCGTAAAGACATAAGATTGCTAGGCCCCACCTTATACCCATCAGTCATTTCCTCTGCCTCCCACCCTCCCCCGAAGGGGTTAACTACCAGCTACCAAGAAAACAGGCCCCCTCTCCTTCTGCCTGGGGAATGGAGATCAGGGAATTCACTGCTAATCACTGCGGTTGTGATTTCTGATTTCAACTGGCAGCAAAGAGAATTGAACTGGAGTCCCCTGAGAGCAGCCAGCTCTACGAGGCAGACCTTGAGCTTGTTAAGCTGTGGTACTGCCATGCGATTATCAATTTTAAATTAATCTCCCCAGTCTCTTTAAAGTGGTTGCTAAAAATATAATCTCTAGGATATCTTACCGTAAGACTTAACTAAAGGGAAAAATTTGGATACTAATTAAGTGCTTCTCTCTGTCTAAGCTTCCTGTAAAACACTTCTGGAGACTTGGCTAATCCGCTGGCAGCAGGAACGCCAGCCAGGGCAGTCTCAAGGTCTGAGGAAGCTGGTTTATAAGTTACACACTTTCTCTAAATAAAACTTAAACAGGCAATATGCATTTGGACAAAAGGTTAAAGATACAGTACTACACTGTACTAAAACAAATCCTTCTCTATTTTTAACCCAAAGAGGTTGGAGAGGGAAAGCCAGAAAAAAATTGTCTAGACATACTTTTGCTAAGCTCACGAGGGAGTCGTTACAAATTCACTTTATAGGGACATAATCTAGGTTATATATACAACACTTTTTTTAAGGCAGCAACATGGTGGGACAATCTGAACAAAGGTGAAAGGAGCTCTTATTTGTAAAAAAAAAAAAAGGGGGAGAGCTCTCTGTGGAATCTTCTCTGGCCCTTTGGAAGGCAAAAGCAGACATAGTTTCTAAATGCTGCTAAGAATGATGAGGAAGGGAAACTAACAGCGATTGACGAACAAAACCCACCCACTCTGCAGCTTTCTTGCAGATGAAAAGGCGCTTCTATACCTGGAGTCCTGGGAAGTGGAGAGTCTCAGGTTTCCCCAGTGGGAAGCACCGTGGTATTTTTCCTTTCCCCTTCCCCTGACCTTCCTATTTCTTTGGGCGGCATGGTGGGAAGACTGGATCATTTAAAGCAAGAGCACAGGAACAAGTAGATGTGGTTTCTACGTGCAGCTGCAGGAGTTTGAGAATGCAAGCTTCCTGAGGGCCCAGCAGGAAGCCTCTGTAGGGCTCAGGCGGGGGTGCTCTGTGCACTCAGCTTGATAAGGAAGAGGAGGTGGGAGGAAGAGGAGGAAGAGGAAGGACATGGGAAAGGATACAGATCTGAAAAAGGCTGAAAAGATGGACGTTCGTGAGATTTCCATAAAACCACACTGGGCCTTCTTTTAATGATAACCACAAAGAAAACCACCAACTTTGTAAAATTCTATTAGTTCCATAACGCCCTTCCTTTCTTCAATAAGAACCAAGAAGAAAATAACTCTTTAGCTCTACTACTAATTAGATGTGTGACCTTGAGAAAGGTACTTCACATCTGTGGGCTTCCATGGCAGAAGTGGGTTGGGTAAGACAGCTTTAAAATTCTGATTTCACTATTCTAGGTAAAAGCAAATGTTGCTATATACAAGCCAAAGCTCAATTTTGGCCCCATCTTCGACCAACGATAAAAAATTCTTCAATGGAGAACTCTAAAATAGAAACATTGTAACTGAATGAACAATATAAAATATAAAAGCTTAAAAAAAAAGTCAACTACACCACAACAAAAAATTGGCTGAACAGAGATGGAATAAAAATGATTGCAAAGTTTCTTTGGCACATGTGGAAGATTCTAAAACCTTTACTAAATGAAAATATGGCTCCCTGGGACGCAGGGTCTATCTCATTAAGGCTCTAGTTAGTAGGGAGAACGGGGTCAGGATGGTGAATCATTCATGGTGGATAACGAATAGGGTGCACCTTAAAAAGACGACTCGTGCATGTTTCGTGGATCTTGACTTTTGTTGTAGTTGTTGTTACAGATCCACCTGAAAATCTGATGAAAGCTTTGGACCTCCTTCTGAGGCTGACGTACAAGCAGACAAATAAACAAAACTTTAAATACGCTTTCAGGGCGTTCCTGGGCTCCTTGAAGCTCATTCACAGACCGTGTAGTGATGTATTAATCACAGATAAAACCCCATTTTAGGTCTAGACACTGGAACATCTATTACTCTTCCATTTGCCTTGAAGGTTTTAGTGTTCCCATTTTCTGAAGAAAGAAATTTAGTTTTCAATTAAAAAAATAACCGGACTCTCCCTGCACACCCAGGCGATTCTACAGGGAGTCTGGTGTATTCTGCTGCAGAGCAAAAGGTTGACAACGGAAGACCTGCAGTTGCAGCCCTAACGGCCCGAGCACCTTCAGAGGTAGGGCTTGTAGACTAAGCTTAATTCGGAACCCATTTTCCATAGGAGAGAATTCCTCCCAGCAAAGAAGTAGTTGTCCCCCACCCCATTAGAGACTGCCCTCTTTCTGACCTACTTCGTCTACCTTTTTGACCTGCCAACCTTCCTGAAGAACTAATAGGAAATGCGGTGAGGGGGAGGATGGGCAGGAAGCACCCTCCTGGAATGTTGATGATGCTGAGGCTCGCATGCCCACTCCATTCTCATTCAGCAGGCAGCCTAGCTGCTGCACAGGGCACATCTGCATAGCTTAAGGTCAGTACGAAACCAGCCTAAGGCTTCCAGCTCTGAAACTCCATTTTATCTTGTTTTATATTTCTATTTTATATTGTTTCAGGGGTTGCAAGAGTGAAACCATCAAATACGTTCATTCTAACTGGCACAGGGCTATTTATTGGCAGCTAAAAGCTGAAAGTTTGCTTCTATGCCCAATACATTTTAGAGAAGGATGGTTCCACCAAGTCATTGCTGGTTATTTTCGAAGGCACTCAGTGATTGGTAAAGTCACTAAAATGGTTGCTTTCTCAGGGGCCTGTGTCCTGGTAGGAAGATATCTCTGACTCTGTCCTGCTCACGCAATCAACTTTCACAGCAGCCTGCTTTTCAGAGCAGTTGGTCATCTTCTATTATCTTCCTGCTTCTTCCAGGCTGATTATGAATCATGTTTGAAAAGGAAAGAAATGGTGGCTCAGGGGCAGGTTCTCCCCCAGCTTCCACTCCAGCCAATCTCCCAACTAAACGGGTCCAAAAATCTCTCCTCAACAAAATGACAAATGAGGCATTAAATCAGTGGAACTGTGAATTCAATCACTTAGCCTGAATGGAGAAAGCCCTACAAGATGGATTCCATCACATTAAACAGCTTGACTCATGTCAGGAGAGAGCAGTCTACAGACCATGGGAAGAAAAGCTTGAAAAAATGATTTATTAATTGCACTTATTCTGTCCCTGGACAAGGTAGGCTTGAAACCCACGTCTCCAACACTTATGAAGATATGATGGGATGCTCCATCAGTAAATATGTGAACAAGACTGCTAACCTGATTTATGATGAACTAAGGCAAAGAAGAAGAAACAAGACAGCACCAATTTTTATTAGCAAATTGTTTAGGGAAAAGAATTCCACTACCTCAAGAAAAAAATCCTTTAGAGCCAAACTCTTCAATTTCATCTGGATTATTGTTTGAAGTATTTGCTAATGTGACATTTATCAGCATTGAATATCTAGATGGCAAAGTCACCAAATTTTATTTTCTAAAATGTCCCCCCCCCCTTTTATTTTTAAAGAAAAGAGAATATACCTTAGGAGTCTTAAACTTGTTAGTTTGGCTTTGGCTAGCAACATCTTTGACCAAATAAGTACCCTGGGGAAAATAGTTTACTGTGGGGTGCATCTCAATAAGAGATAGGCTTTATTTTTAAAAATTGAATCAAGATAATTGGGCTAACTGTAGACAAGAACAATTTGGTTAGGTCTGACCATGGAATAGTTTTGTTCCTTAACTCTACCAGAAACTGGGAAGAGGACTGAAGAAGAGGGTGCTGTTTTATATTTTACAATGAACTCAATGGCAAGTCTAGAAGCAGCTTAAATTTTTAGAGCTCTAGTTTACTAACTAGAATAGTTGGAACAGTAAGAATTACTTCAGCAAGATGGGATGAAAAGAGTCCCGGTACTGGAATAAGCATACTTCATTTCTAGTGCCATGTCCATCTCTGGTCACTACGTCTGTCAAAAGGAAGAGATTGGGGATAGAAAATATTCAGTGCTCAGACTTCCTCTCCTTAATGCCATACTCGCAGCAGACATCACCGATCAATCTGTCCTCTTATTCCTTTTTGGCCCACAATCCTCAACGCAATACTCCAGGCAGCCACCTAATAGATTAGAGACAGCAGGACAATTGAAACCTACCTGCTAGCCCTAGAATAGAAGAGCTTTAAGGTCCCTTTTAGCTCTAAATTTTTAGGATACCTCACATATCCTACTGGGAGTCTAATGAGGACAAAACATATATGGACAAAATGCTTTACAAGCTTGCTATAGAGGGGGAAAAAAATGGGAAACATGGCTTAGTAAATTGTTTTCATGGCTCCAATGATGGCAGAAACAGAAAATCAAGGACTGCCATGCTTGAGAATCTCCAGAGCCAAAAAGGTATATGCCTTGGAACTAAGTAATTGTCACCAGGGCTATGGCTGTACATCAACTGCACATCAACCTTATTGATAAGACCAAAGCGCCAACAGTCTCAGATAAGTCAAAATCAATTCATCAGTTAGGTAGCTAAGACTGGGATTCGGTAATAGGGTGTATCAATTACCCTGCCTTGGACTGGAAGGAATGTGATGTAGCGTTAACATATAATGAAAAGAAAAATACCATTGAAAACTATTGGTAGAGGAGAAGGAACATACACTAAGTAGGTGTGCACAGTAGAGATAGGAATGAGGTCTGTCTGTCAGTCACTTGCTGCTTAATTACAACGGTTGGGCAACGAAGCTGGCTTTGGGCTTCTAGCGGCCACTGTGAGGAGGGAAACCTAATCGGTGGCACAGTTCCCGGGGGCCACAAGACAAAGAGAAACTCACTGTTCCGAAGAAGCTCCACTAACTGTTCGTGACTCTGTAAGCAGTGTGTTATTTCTCCTGAGGGTCTACGTAAAGAAAACAACATACGATATACTAAATAATATTTTGCCAGTCATGCATCCAGAAGTCCCAGCAATGACGTTCACATGGCTATTAGAGTCTCTTTGCAGAACTTATGGTGCCATTCCAAAGCAGAATGCAGTGAAGGTTAACACTTCGGTTTGCTGGTACTCACAGGATCCGGAGTAATATCTCCCAAACTATAGTCCAAGGGACCTAGGAAATGTTAATAGGTATTCAAAGGTCAAATCTTTATGGTAAACACAGCATACTATTAGCACATCCATCACCAACCCTCCAAATAAATTTGCCTAATTTGATCTAACCCAATAATTCTAAACAAAATCCTTTATCCTAGGGACATCTATTAATATCTAATGAAAAGATTATTCCAGGAAAACATTTCAGAAAATGCCAATCTAGAAGGAAAGGACTGTGTACCTTTTCGGAATTCTTCTAAGCTACTGTTCCTCTCAAGGCAGTTTTGAGAGCTGCTGGATGGCAGTGAGTCTGAAAGGCATTC
>NW_006441386.1:2906257-2907981 GCF_000325575.1 Pteropus alecto
AAGCTTCGATTCTCGACTGCTGGTTAGAAGTGGAAGTGTGTGCCCTGACGAAGAGCCACATTGAATGTATGGGCAAATCAAGACACTAAAGGCTGTACGTCTAACCTTCTAAGTGTTTAGGTCCCACTGCATCCCTCCTTCACCTCCAAAATGGAAGTGCCAATATGGGTCAAGGACAAAATGGAGTCTTCAAGGACAGACAAAGGGGTTACTGCAGTAAGAATGACGCTTATAGTGGGAGGAATGAGTGGTTATAAATAGAGCTGAGCTGGGGCAGCAGCTTCTCTGGATCTCTTGAATCCTTCTCTTTGACCCACTTCTTTTTTTATCTCAGAGGGCCCAGAGGAGAGCAGGCTACTCAGGCCGGCCTCTAGGCGAGGCCTTGTACTTTGGGGCAAGAGGGGCCGCTGAGGCTTAGTCAAAGTCCAGTAGAAGATCAGGCTGGAACTTGGGTCCCAAGACATAGCTGGTAACAAACCACGCCCATCTACCTAGAGTCCCCTTTGCAAAACCAGGAGGCCAATTAAGGATTTGGAAGCTGAGACAGAACTTCTCTTGGAAACCCAACTAACATGAGTCTCCTAAAGCCATGAAGCACCGACCACATTTATGAAGACCATATTTATGAACCACAAACTACCAACTAAGAAGAGCTAGGCTGCCTTGTTGTAAAAGTAATTACTACCCCTAATCTAAAATTATATCAAAAACCAAACCTACGGGAAGAGGCGAGGCGGAACTATCAGCAAAGCTTGCTGGGTGGTACGTTCGCAGGCGTGGAACAACCCAACTGTGTATTACAGCAGCTTATTTCTGAAGTTCCCGTGATGCGCCCCTAATGGGTATAAGGATGTGCTGACTTCCAAAGTGGGACTGACAAGCCCGCAGTTAACTGTCATTTCCATCACAGACTTAATAGCTTTGCCAGGCATCCTCCCAGCAAAGGAAGAGACGAAAGGTCTTGCTATATGACAGCATTCAAAAAGAATGCATGTGAATGCCATTACGGTATTGAAAGTGTCAGGTGCCAGCAGAAGGGCCCTGATCAGACAGACAAGCATTGGGCTGCATGCTTTAAGGTTATTTGAAGCCTGTCATTTCCATTAGCTAGCTAACCACAAGTGGAATCATTCATTAGCTGGCTTTCTTTAGTACCAAGGTGCGGCTGAGGGTGGGGGTGGGGAGGGAGGAGGTGGAGAGGCCTGGGTTTGGCACTTTTGGTTCCTACCCTATTAGCAACTCATGATGGCTGGTAAAGGGAGGGGGACACACAGGCAGCGATACCCCATGTGCCTGCTCATTAGCGGCTGGCGGTAAAGCACAGAAACGAGTGGACATTGGCACAGGCTGGCTTTCTGTTCTTGGAGAAGGCCAAAAATAATCTCAGTAGATTTAATTAAAACTGCAGTGAACAGATGGGGAAGATGGAAAGAACTCCAACTGGAGACCACTCATCTGTCTAGGTCTCTGCGAGCGTTTTAATGAAGCCTTCGCTGTCTGCAGGTCCCAGTACTGACACATCCCTTTCTGGTTATGCAACCAAGCGGAACCATCACCCTGCAACTCTGCTTAAAGAGGCAGGGGCCTGTTTCCCCCAAAGAAGCATGGCCTGACCCAGTGCAG
Source organism: Pteropus alecto (assembly GCF_000325575.1). Classification (NCBI taxonomy): domain Eukaryota; kingdom Metazoa; phylum Chordata; class Mammalia; order Chiroptera; family Pteropodidae; genus Pteropus; species Pteropus alecto. The sequence continues at coordinate 2,907,881 of NW_006441386.1, forward strand.
CCACTACCACAGTACAGCAATAAGCAAAAACACAAACAGCCTGTCTTTTCTGTCCTGATCAAGTCCCGCAGTGAGAACAGGCAATCAGGTGAACTGTTCCT
>NW_006441386.1:2910654-2936113 GCF_000325575.1 Pteropus alecto
GGAATTCATTAGAGGCATGTTCCAAGACCTGACCATTTTCCATCCACAAAGGGGACCCTGTATTTCCCCTCCTAAAACATGAGTATGTCTTTCCTACACCTCCGTCCCACCCTGTGCACATCAGCAAGAGCCCAGGATCACTTTGTATATGTGGCATCAGCTGAAGCCCGTCATGTGTATCACATGTGCCCACTGGCACCGTCTCCTCCCTCTGGACAGTCAGAGCTAGGCCAAGTGACGCCTCGGAACCCGGAACAACAACAGAAAATCTGTAACATCGAAATGACTCCCCCATCTCCATCAGTCATGTGCCTGAATTACTTCTGAACTTGACAAATACTTGAGCTGCCTGCAAATGTTATCTCATATGGTTTATTGCAAATAAATGAAACAGGCAAGTTTCTCCTTTCTGTGGAACACAGACTCATTAATATCCCAAAGCTGCTCTGCACAGGACCCAGATCTTCCCCCTCAGTCCTAACAGGACCAGATCGCTTCCAGATCCCACCTCATGATGACTGCTAGAAGAGGAGGGAGAGCATTCTTGGGGCTGCTGCTTCATCCCTGCAAAAGTGTGACCACCCCGTGTGTCTGGGGCAGAGGCTTGTGGTTCCCAGAGCTGACACATCTTGCACCTGCACACCACGCGGCAGCCAGGCTGAGATTTCCCCATGCTCCTCCACACAGGCTAACGTCTCCCAGCTCCAATGTGAAGCGGGGAAGTGGAAGCCCAGTTTCCACCTGGATTCCCTGGGCAGGAAGCTGAGAATGTGAGAGTGAGTCACCTTCTGCAGGCCGAAGTCTGCTTAAACATCCCCTGATTTATTGCAGTAAAAAGTCAGGAGACCCAGGGGATCTCCTAGCCTTCTCTCTGCCACCAAAGCAGTCCTACCTGTCGCCTCCTGAAGTGAATGGAAAGGAACGTCCCAGAACACTGAAGTCTGGAGTGGGTGCTGTATGACAGAGTCGGGAAATTAACATCTACCAAGTTCCTTCTCTCTGCCAGGTACCGTGCTAGGCACTTTACTTCTATCTTTCTCTAATCCTCTCAAGAATCTTTGACGATGATATCATTTGCCTCATTTTATAGATGAGAAATTCAAGTCTCAGAGTAACCTGCCCCAAGTTACACTTCTAGCAAGTCTTCAATCTCAACTTTGTTTGTGGTCAGACGTAACTTCTTTCCACTAATCTTTATTGACCTTTTCATTCAAAGCGTTTGAGTCAACATGGAGAACAATGTCAAACATTTCACTGGTATTCGTACACTCATCCTACAAATATTCATTGAGTATGTATACCAAGTATACTAAGATCTGTCATTTTAAAGGCTCTCTAGGGTGAAAGAAGGCAAAAGCAGCAAAAGCAGCTTGATAATGCAGGGCGTGTTCAGTAAATGTGTGCACGAGGCCTTGGGGACGGGAGAAGAAACAAAACAGGAGGCAATGCCATAAGACAGTAGACTGACTCAGTGTCAAGGGCCTGCAGTGCCCTTGAACCCTGAGGAAACCGAGCTGGGTCATAAGTCAACAAAAAGTAGAGACTGAAAAAGGAGAGATCAGACAGGAGATGGGAATGCAACAAGAAGGTGCAACAAGTTCACAGAAGAGGGCGAGGGGAATATAAAATAGAGAGAGTAGAGAGCATAACCTTGAAAAAGAATGGGAACTCCAGCTGGGTCCACATAAGGATAATGAGGTCCTAGGGGACAACAGAGACGAGCGAAGGCACAGGTGGCTGTCATGAAGGTAAAGGAATGATCAGTGGGAATGAAGGAGTAGGAGAGGTGAAAGCACAGAGGAGGGTGGTTACGGAGAGGTAGAGTTCAAGATCTTGTAAGTAGACACCCTTCTGGGTAAAGACAAGATCGAAGGTTTGGTCATTTGTGTTGATTCTAGAACAGCAGAGATGTTCAGTGGCTATGAAGAAGTCAGCGAATCACTTTTACGATGCGAGGTGTCCCTGGGGACAAGTTCTCCTTATGCAAGTCTGACATGGCACATTGAACAATGCCAGGTTCCTAACGCCCAGATACGAGGTGCTGGAGGAAGACGGACCCTGGAGAAGGGAATGCCTCTCAAATGGACCCAATCATCTGAGCTGGCAAGGAAGACCGACTCTCTCATTTAGGAGTGAACAGGGCTGTAAGAGCTGTAACTCAGCTCACTTCAGCCCAGACTTGCCTAATCCACACGTTCACGGCCAGAGAGAGTACTCATAGGTCGAACATTCATCTGGGATCCCTGGGCTGAGACTTCCCAACACAGTCTGATCAAAACAAGGAACGAGCATGGCTAACGCTGTTTTTTACCCCACCATGGCTGAATGAGTTTCTGAGAAAGACTGCACCCTTCTCAGGTGCGAAACATCTCATCTTCTTCACCATCTCCATGAACTCTCATAAAGAGTTTTAACAAGTATCTTTTATCTTGAGAGAGAGAGGAAGACAAAAAAAAAAAGAAAGAAAAGAAGAGAGACATGCACCAAAATAACCAGCTTTAACAAATGGCTACCGGTTTAAAAATAGTGCAGGGGTTTAAGTTTTGCCTTCATCTCAGTGGCTGACCTTGCTAATACAGTATGTAGATCTCTTGCCAACTAATCGGCGGACTGTAAAGCACAGCTTCAAGCTGTGGTCAATGATCTGTAACAGGAATGAATGAGAGGGTGTTAGCAGCCAGGGTCTGTAGCCTACTATCTGTATCTGACAGCTGTCACCCTCTCTGCAGAGGCCAAGGCCTAGACCTTCATTTAAAAGCAGCATGGCTGATCAGATTACTGGGACAGTGTGTCAAAACTGACTGTGCTGAACCAGAGAGACAGAAAGTAAATCTATAAATAGCAGTCTTGCCGCCTCTATGAAGCACTGAAGGATAACCAATACTGAGCAGCAAATGCAGTGTTTAGTCTTTGCAGCCAGTGGAATGCAACTGTGGCCAGATCAGAAGCCTTGCTCTATGATATAATGTACTGGAAAGATCGGCTTTATGGGCAAGAATTTAAAAGAGTTACATTCTTGGCGATGGTAATGGTCACACAGCAATAATTGGTTTGAACCAACTTTATGAGCTAACAAGGTTCTCTAGCACTTAATAATGTCCTCGGGGCACAGGGGCTCAGCAAGTCACCTTTCCCATAATGTGCCGGCTGCCTGTTTCCAACAGTCCACAGGGACTGCCAGTGTTGAAACACAGAAAGTGATAAAATAAGAGGCTCTCCATTTGATATCTATTATAGATGTCAACTGGGTCTTCAACCAGAACAGCTGCACAAAGTACTTGGGGAGAGTGGAGCATCATGAGGGTGAGTTATCTATAGTCTATGCTGATAGCACGGCTTAGACGCTGGACATCACCGGGTTATAAATGAGCCAGCTGACATTTTATAGTATGTACCAACTCTTCCAAGAACCATTTGTCACTCTTCAAGGTTTCCGCTGATAAAACTGGGATGTCTAAAAATTTGTCAACAGCCTCAGAAAGTAACCCCGAGGTCACGTCAGAGGGTGACAAAGTACGTGCTTACTTGACATTCTATAAACACACAAATGGAACACTGGTGGCGACAGTGTTGCAAAGGTATCTCCAGGTTGCAGAGTTCCAAATCAGCCTCGTTGTGGCTGCCAAGGACATGGACGTCGAGACAGTGTAGGCTGGGAGCGGTGCTTCCTAACCAAGCGGGCACGGACCCAGAGCGAGTGAGCGAGACCTCAGACCGGAGCTCTACCGTTTAGACCACTCCCACTGGGGTGGAGAAGATGGGAATTAGGCAAATGACTTTTTTCCAATGCTGGTGAAATTGTTCTCTTTTTAAAAAGGTTCAACTTAGTACTTTCAAAAATAATAAAAACAAGAAAAACCATATTAATAACAGCAAACACTTCCATATGCCTCTCTTTTAAGAGCTATATGTGTAGAACCCAATTAATCCTCACAATCTAATGAGATAGGTACTTGTATTGTATTTTGCAGATTAAAACCTGAGATACAGAAAGGTTAACCAACCTGTCCAAGGCAACACAATTAATAGGAGAAAAGTCAGGATTCAGACTTAGGCAGGCTGGCTTCAGAGCTGCCACAGGCACTCTTCCTTAATCCTGTGAAAACTGTCCCCTCAGGAAGAGACTATGTTAGAAAGTGAACACGGGGAACGAAAAGATCAAAGTGACTCATCCAGAACTATGCAGGAATCAAAACAGGAAGCGGAAGAACAAAAAAGGCCATCTCTGTTCTGATGGCTGACTCTGACTAACTTCATTCTGCAATGTTTATGTAGCATGCCTTTCCTAAGCACTTCTGTCTCCAGACACCACACTAGCCAGAATGATGGGTTCCAAAATGAGCCTCCGAGAAAGCCAGTTTAGTGTTTCTGCTCAAATGGGGGACCTTGACCCTGGAATGCCATCTCCTCACTATCATTTGCTTTGGCCTCTTCATGAAAGTGAGAAAACACCTTTTACTGAAGGAATACAGGACTGTGGGGGGCAGGGGCAGCAAGGGGAGCAGCCTCACACTGCTCTCAGGCCGATGGGAAACATCACAAGGAAGGGCTCTGAGCACAGATGAGTTGGTAAGCCTTCGGGCTGACCATTCAGACCCCTCTGTGCGAGTGCGGATGGCCATTCTGGGGCTGCTGCCCAGTAGAGGATAGAACAAGCCTAATTAAAAAGTGACATGTGTTCCCATGGCTTTAAAAGTGTCATACTGGCTGTCTGTCACTATCTCTTGGAATCCATGATATTGGAGAGACGAGGAGTAACTGGAGATCATTTATCAGCCTCCTGGATTCAACCCCACTGGATCCAAAAGTGGGGAGGTCCCGAAAAAGGTTAAGTGGTTTGCCCAAGAACAAACTGCCAGAAGTGACAGAGCCAGGCAGGAACCAGGCCTGAGAACTCCCAATGGAGGTATTTTTCTACAGCCCCACACAGCTGTCCATGGAATGGTGTATGAAATCAGTAAATTCAATTAAGTCGAATGTGCGTTTTGAAAAAAGTCAAGAATGAAGAAGTAGAGTTTGAAGACCATTCAACATTCATGAGGTGTGCCCATTTCAGGTCACTGGAGATGCTCTCTGGTGCAAAGGTTTTCTTAATAAAGGGTTTCATTGGCCAGTTGGATCGAGACATGCACACACTGATATCTTGCTTCTGGCAATACCTTAAACCCCCAGTTAGGCAAGTATAAAAAACAGCAATGGCCTTGAGAGTGCAGCATGGTTTATACATGGCATACACATCTTTGAGGATTTGGAGAAATCTACAAGGGATCCAATGCTTTTCCACCTATTGACATTTACAAAGCAGTTTAAATCATGCATGAGAGGCCTCAGGCACATGCAGTTCACAAAACATAACTCCGAGCTCCCAGGGAATTTAAGCTGACCAACACTCTTTATTAGAACCGACAGTGAAAGACAGCTATTGCGAAATTCGTACCAGAAATGCAATACCAAGATGACAGCCTTAATGCCAGTGGATATATTATGTAGATTGCCTGACTCAAATCTTTCTTGTTAAATAAGTTTCATGTATTCTTTTTTTTCTCCTCAAGAATATCCTCTGGCTTCACCGGGGTAGTATTCCTTAAATTCCTTGATCATTCGTTTTTCAATATTTTGGACATGCTAAGTTAGCACAAAAGAGTAGACAGATATATTTAAACAGTGGGAAATAGTTAAACCTTTAAATGAACACCATAGCTGGACCATGAATTAAATATCTCAATGTTATTTTTTGTATAAAGTTCAAATATTTAATAAATTTTAAAAAGAAACATTTTCTTAGGGCTGATTTATTATAGATATTCAATTCCCATGTAACCTATATAATTATCAATTAAGGATAATTTCACCTGCGCGCTTTCGTAGGCCAAGAGTTTCAAGGAAATAATGTCCCAATAAAAACAGGCCAGGGAAAAAAGGCAGCAAACATACTTTTCCTCTCTAATCTTCATAGACATCAAAATACAATGTAGATGTTTTAAATTCTGCTTGAGGAAGAGACAGCAGGGCAATGTAGGTGTTTTAAATTCTGCTTGAGGAAGAGACGGCAGGAATAGGTCGACATGACTGAGATCAGGGAAGAAAGTCATTGGCAATCTGGCACCGGAGACAGTGGGCCAACGGCAAATTTGGCAGAGGCCGATAGGGTAAAATTGCTATTATTTGGAGGCTTTCTGAGTTTTGAATGGATTAGATTATTTGCTTTCTATTCTAGACTTTCTAACATGTGTCAGCCTTAGACAATCTGTGTTAAATGTTATCACTGCCTAAGCGACAGCACCATCTTCTTCCATTGGGCACTACCTTTACTAAGCAACATAGCAGGAGTACATTAACAAAGCTGTACGTACACTGTTACAGTCAAGAATTATGTCCCGTGGAATGTACTCAACAGTTGTGTACACAGTATGTATCAAGCTGCCTTGAACTTGCTTATCTACTGTACTCTAATAGTTACAGTAAAGGGGTTCCAGCACCAATCTCTGTCTGTAGTCTGAATAAATCATATGCTACTCTCATGTAACTATTATTATTTTTGAAACAGAGATGCTTCAGTGATTACTAAAATATGTATTCCTTTTAAAAATACAGCTAAATTCACAGTCACCCTTTATTCCTTATGTTTTTTTTAAATAACTAGCAATTTCAAATATATTTGAGAAAGCTGTATAAAAAAGTTCAGAGAACTTTATAATAAACCCCACCTGCCATCACTCAGCTTCAATTATCAACTCATGGCCAACCTTGTTTTATCTACACTCTACCAATTCCCAGTATTTCCACATTTCCAGATTATATAAAAACAATCCCAAGACATTGTATCATTTTACCCATATGTGTTTCAATATATGCTTTTTATTATTTTTTTAATTATAAGATGGTACAGGTATAACTATTACTGTGTAGAGTTCCATTTTTTTAACATTTAAAAATTAACCCATAAAAGAAAAAGAAACATAGAACCACTTTTCTAGATGTTTCCATAGGTCTCAATCATTTATTCAAGTTCAAGAGCAGAGTTTCTAATTTCTTTACAAGCACTAGGGATTAACAAGGTGTATATAGCTGGTGGTTAATGAATGATTTTCAAAAGATTTCCTGAATGATATCCACTATATATGCAAACATAAATTCACCTCATTATTGTAATCAAAGCCCAAGAATGAACATATTAATAGAGTAAAATGAAGTAAAACCTCCTTAAAAGGGTTACTGATAGTGTTAAATAAAAGATATATCAGGTATCCTATAATCTAAGTAGTGAACACAATTGTACACCCCACAGGCAAGCCACAGTCTTTCAAAAGATGATAATAGAGAAGCTGCAGATATATTTTTATGTGCTGGGTATAAAAACACAATCATGAATAACCACTTGAGCATCCAAGAGCATGTGCAATCTGTAAGTGACCCTTCAGACACTGAGCATGAAGAAGATGGAGGCAGTCTGACACCCTACAATCATCTAAATAAACTTCCTAAAAAACTGCCTTCTACGCTTACAGTGATGTCTTTTAAAAAATCTCAGCACTGAATGAATTACATTATATTAATAGAACTGACAGCTGATGAAATAATGCAAGAAAAATAATCTAGTAGTGACCTCAAATGAAACCACAAAGACATTAGGCTAATGGAAGTAAAATCACTCATTGCACAGTGACTTACTTTTTATTTTGCATTAAAATAAAAAGCCAACCTAAACCTTCCTCAGGATATTACATTTTGAAACTAACCACAAAATACTTCCAGAAAGGGGGCTTATTTCAGAAAATCTATATGCATTTTGATTTTTTCAAGGGTGAGCAAGCTTTCTATATCACAGGGTGGTTGAACGTGGAAAAAATGCTGCAGTGATATGAAATAAGTGAAGATCATTGATCTGAAATAGGCTGTAATTACCATTTTAAGGGCAGAACACCTGTTTTACTGAGGGAACATACATATGCAGTACACTTCCTCACTATAATTACAAGAACGAATGATGCCCCCCAGTTTCTCATTTTCCATCTCTTTTCTCTGACTTTCAGTTCTGCAGTGAGACAGTCCATGTGGACCCTAGGCCATGCCCCCACCCCCTGAGGCTGAGCACTTCTCTTCATTCTCTACCCAAATATGTCAAGAGTACACAAGGTGAACCTAAAGAAAACATAAAGTAGATAATGTACTGAAGTTAGAAACAGGCCCCATTAAGACAGACAAAACCAATGAGATCTAACATCTTTTTCTTCTTAAAGAATTCCTCCTATCAAAAAACTGAGCCCAACAGAATAGCGCATATGATTGGGAATAATAAATACAGGTGGGATTACTCAAAGATGTTTCGCAGCATTATAAAATCTCCTATTTCTTTGGAAATAACTACTGAATTGTCTTCAACACTTAAAATGTAGAGTTTTTTCTTAAAATTTCAGAGAATCCCATCGCTGCTGGGGAGTGCCCACAGATACAACAGAGAATAAGCATCATTTGGTTCAATCTTCAATGATAAATGGACCCCCGTTTACAATAACCTGCCAGGCGCCTAGTCACTCTGTGCTTAGTGATGGTGTGCTCCTTCTTTCCTGAGGCAGTTAATTTCAACTTCACATAGCTCTACTTTTAGATTTTAGCTCAATACAAGAAAGAATTTTCTGTCTCCTTGTAGTTTCAACTCGCTTTCCCAAGCTCTATCCTTAGAGAAGCCACAAAGCGGTTGTAATCTCTTTCACTTGAAAGAATTTCAAGCACTTTATTTTAAAAAGTCATTGTATTCCTCAAATCTGTTGTCCAGGTAAACAATTTATCGTCATTTAACAGTTCATAGGCCACAGCTTCAAATACATCTCATTCATCATTTCCTTATTCATTTGCATGTTCATTCATTCATTCATTCATTCTCCAGGTAAACATTTATAATTATTTCAACTGTTTTTCGTAAACATGACTTCAAGAATGTCCTACTCATCATTTGCTTATTCATTCATTCATTCAATCATTTATTCATTCATTTGTTCACTCATTCGGCAAAAACTGAGTGAATCTCCACCTCTTTTAAGTTGCAGGCACCGTTCTGTATGCTCTGAACACAAAGTAGAAATCAGAGGCCCCTGGTGACATGAAGACATGGAATCATGACGCTGTGTACTAAGTGCTATCCTAGAGGTATATAAATAACCCGTGCTGACATAAATGAGCAAGTGTTTTAAGATCACTTCTAAATGCTTTATACTATTCTAGCCTATCAAAACAGACACCAAGCTAATCTACTACTCCACTTGGAATGAGTTTTTCCCAGTAGAAATGACAGGCTGCATTGCTGTAGAAGACAATGTACAGCAGAGACGGTGATCTCCCAGCAGCTTGTCCCTTCTCTGTTATGAGAAAACCCCAGCTTTGTTCAGGTATCAGTCATGTGCCCAGCCCAGGACACGCTGAAGTGGTCTAAGCTAATCTGTACATGCTCGTGACTAGTTCTGGTAGACATGTGACCCAGTTCTAGATGAATCATTAATGAGATGTAAGGGGAAGTCCCTGCAGGACCTCTGGAAAGGTCCTTTCTAATAAAAAGAAACACACGGTGAAGGACTAAGTCTATCTCCTTCCTTCCTTCTTTCCTTCCATGGGCATGAGTTGGAGACACAATGCTTGTAGCTGTGGCAGCCATCATATCAACAGAAGGTAAAGCCAAGAGACTCTTAGAGAAGCCAGTCCAGCACTCACCTGGCTACCTCTGGATGTCTCATTTTGTGAGATAATTAACTAAATATCCCTTTTTTACGGCCACTTTTGGTTAGAAATTCTGTTACTTGCAGCCCAAAATATCACAACTGGCACAGAGGCATACACAATCTTCAGAGCAAGTGCCTTGGTGATGAACTGGTGGAGAGGAGGAATTAAGCTCTTATTGGTAAAACAAGAAAGAAGCCAAATGGAAAATTTTAAGAGGGAACCTATGGTCTCATATGCTAAGATTTAGAAAGGGAGAATAAAGACCAAAGGAAGATTAAATTACTACATGACAATGACAATCTCACTCTGGTTTGGAACTTTTCTTCCAAATCAGGGTAGTGAAGAAGAACCATTTTATCTCACTTTTGCTCACAGACACAAACTGTCAAAACTTTTTAGAGTTGGATTTGTCTAAGTAACAGGGACCAATGCTATAGTACTTCAGAGAGGGGGTCCCTTTGACACGGCTGGCGCTTTAAGCTACACTTTCAAGCCCCTGTCTGATTCTGCTGCTTTCAAGTTATAACCTAATCCGCTTAAATGCATCAACTGTATTTGCCTGGTGTGGGATTGATTACAAAACCTTGTTCTAGTTCTCAAATCAGAAGTTAAAAATAAGATTTGTTTTCATTGGGAAAAAAAAAAAGAAAGAAAGAAACTTGCTAGTGAAGTAAAATAGGATGGGGGAACTTTTAAGGCTAGCCCTAAGAGTCTCACAGCTTGAAATAGTCTAGATTTCACAAAGTATTAGGAAAATAAATTATTTTGCTTTCCCAAATTCTTGGCACCTAAGGGCACCTTCTAGGAAGTGAAATTTGCTCATTTATAAAGTGTTAATAGTTGAAAAAAATGTTTTTGATAGAAAGTTTACTAGAAAGCTTTATAAATGACCCTGTCTTCTTGAAACCTCACCTCCAAAATTTGCTTCCAGCCCAAACATATTCTTTCATTCATTCGACCATTCAACTAATTAATTCTCTAAAAAAAAAGACCATTAAAAGTGCATGGAGTATAGTGGTAAACACAAGAGGCCCAATCCCTGTCTTCCAATGGAGGAGACAGTCAATGGATAAGGGAATGAATGTGCATGCATGTGTGTGTGTGTGTGTGTATGTGTGTGTGTGTGTGTGTAAATGTTGGCTAAGTGCTATGAAGAAAAGCAAAGCAGGATAAGGAGACACAGGCGACTTGGAGGGTGGGAGCACTGCTGTTTTTATACAGTCAGGAAAGGCTTCCCGAGATGGCATTTAAAGAGAGTGACCCAAATGAAGTGAGGGAACAAGCCAAGTGACACGATAAGAGGGTAGAGAATTCACAAATGGAACAAACCTCTGAGGTGCACACTGGCTCAGCTCGTTGGAAGGACAAACCACAGGCCAGGTGGCTGAGTGGACTGTTGGGCAATGAAGTTGAGCAGTAGGTAGGTGCCAGACTCTGGGGAGGACCTTTGTTCTAAATGTGAGAAGACAATGGAAGGTCTGGACTCTCGGTTTCTTGATCTCCTTGCCTCCAATGATTTGGGAATCACGATTTTAAAATTGGTATTGTTACTGGTAGTGACAAGATGAAGAGCATGACGATGGGCAATGGGAGGCTGAGGTGGAAGCAAGGAGGTCAAGAATTGAGAGGCCAGAGGCTCTGACGGGTTGTCATGTGAATGCTGAGTCTCAATGGAAAGAAGGGGCATGTCAGATGCTAAAATCTTCAACAAATGAGGGAGAGGATGGTAGGTAAGAAAGGGCAGAAGTGATATCATCTGATGCATGGCTTTCAAAGTAGCATTTTCTATGATGAAGGAGGAACAACGTATCTATACTTAGGTCGAAGAAAGCAAAAAGACCCTCGTTCCTGTCCCTCATTTCCACATGCACACTTAGGCAGCAACGCATTACATTCGCAACATGCAGTTTGTTACACCTAGGAATGAAGATACAGCATAGTTGGACGAATCTGGAAAGAAAATAAGATGAATAAATTCTTTTACTATTTTCCTCCACATTACATTTTCGATAACATTTGATAATATTCAGGAATATTACGACATTCAGGAAATATGACAGGAGTGTATTTTTCAGAAAGCTGAAGCTTGAAGCTTTAAATAAAATATTTAACTATCTCAAAAGAATCTTTCCTGCTTCTCTATTTAAAAATGTCCTATACTTGATTACCCTGAGCTTAATTTCATCTTCTCTTGATAACAGAGGATTACCATTATTGGCTCAGTAATTGTACCCGTTACTGACAATGATGAAATGTAATGCTCCCAGGGGTGAATGTGTGAATGTCAATGGTGTATTTCACAGAAGGCCCGTCTCCCCATCCTCCCCACAAAAAAGGAAAAAGCCTCTAGTGAAGGGCTCCAGGGAGAGTGAAGAGCTGGTCAGTTTGAAACAGTTTGGTCTTTTCTTGCTATGACTGGTTGCTTCATACTGCTTGCAGCACAAGTGGTGATTTGTTACTTAACTTTACATACAATGTCTTCTCAGGGTCCCAAGGATAGGGACACCTGGACCAGAGAACCAAGTGCCTGGGCTTTGGGGACAACGTATTGCTGCTTAGAATCAGGCACCGTCTGTACAGCAGGAACTATGGGAACTCCGCCTCCCGACCCAGCATGGTGTTCCAAGCCAGGGAAGAACATATATAATTCTTGCCCGCCAACAACCAGAGCGCAGTAAAGTGTGAAGGTGAGAACACTCCCCCTCCACCTGGCTTGGACGCCTCTCACAGGGTGCAGCTGGGGAAGGTTGCATGGAACAGACGCAGAACTTTACTTTGGGTGTTCTTGGCTACTTAGCAAAATAGTCCTGCTTTCCTGTGAGCCTCACGTGCACTCTGCTCCAGCTTCTGGAGGGGCTGCTGGAAACAGGGCCTGGAGTCATCCTGATCATCGCCTCTCAGCTGGCTGGTGGATGAGCACAAACACAAAAGGTGATACTGACAGTCAGCATCAGATCTGACTGCTCCCGACAACTCCTGTGATACAGCAACCTCCGGGACTTGAGGACACATCTGTGAGGAGATGTAGTAGCTGCCATCTGCACAAACTGCATTATTTAACTGCGCTGGCACTGATTAACATTTGCTGTAACCTATGGTAATGGGCTCTGGGGCTTTGCATGTCTGCTACACAGTGGCAGCTGATGTCTCCTGCTCCATCCTTAAAACAGGATGCTTTAATTTTTAATGGAGCACATGTTCGATTGGCTATACAAACAGGCTAATCTGCAAAGCATGTGCTCAATAACAAGCCCAGCTATGCCGCCAGAATATCAACATGACTCGGCCAAGCTGGATAGGAGAAGTTGGGCCTCCTGCTCACCTCCTCCAGTCTAGGCTGTGGGCTGGGAGCACTGGCTGGCTGAGAACCAAGGGGTGGCTGCAGCCAGAGGCCCCTGTGGCCTCCTCTGGAGTCTCTGAGGGTCTTCAGCTTTTGGGTGCCTGAAAGCCCTAACCAGCAGGGAAAAGAACAAAACTGCATCCGGCAGGTTTAGGCCTCCGGTGTAAAGCCAGATGTGGCAATAAAGATGAGACTCCCCTCCGCTGCACAGGCCTGACTAGAACGAAAGATATGCATCCAGCTTCACAGACTCGCCAAGTGCCCTGCACTCTGCTCAATGATGAGGATTTAAACACAGATAAGGCACAGTCCTCGACTTCACAAAACCCACACCGAAAACCACAATGCCAGTGTGAGTTGTGACACATTAGATGTAGAGATGTTCTTGGAGAGCACTGGGAGGAAGTAAGCGAGAAGGACACATTTGAGTTGGGTTTTGAAGGATGGGCAGGAGTTCACCAGCAGCACTCAAAATGGCATACAGTTAAGGAGGAGCATGGTGTATGCGGAATGGTAAAATGTCAGATGTACTAGTGTTAAGTTGCAGATACTTACACAGAGATACATGGTGAGAAGTTGGCAGTTTGGGTCCAGAGCTTATGAAAAAAGTAACAAGAGACAGGCCACTGTGGCAGGGTTCCAGGTCTAAGGATATACTCTGTGGGCAAAGGCTTCCAAGTCAAAATACTCAGTACCATATCTTTTTCTGAAATATTCACAAAATATGTTTTAGAATACTTAAGCCTCTGAGAAGTTCTGCAGTCAACACAACCTACCAATGAAAGCAAATGTCTAACTTTATTTAACCCAGGATTTCCTCAACTTATTTGTCCATGGAACCATTTTCTCCAGATATACTTTTTATCACTCCTCGGAAGAATGGAAATCCCCCTCCAATGAACTCACAGGAATGTTTCCTCCAGCAGGTTCTTGGTTTCGACTGGTTTGTGACTAGGGAAGACTGTGCTATTCCAACCATACACTTTCAACCTCTTGTCTATTTCACCTCTTGTCTATCTCATTTACCTCTTTACCTCCAGGCCAGCTCCTCTAGTGAGAGGAAGCCACAGCAGTAAGAAAAATCTGAGGAGGTACCAGAGTATCCAGGGGCCAAAGAATCCTCGAGGACATGTGTTTTATTGGTGTGTATGTATTTTTCCTTGGATGGCAGGGTGTTCGGGGGACTTGGTTGGGTTGGGGGCTATTGATAAGTATCTGCTCTAGAGATAGGGTGGCTGAACAGTCAAAAGGTCCTTTTATGAGGAATCTTCATACAATCTTTGATATCCTTTTCAAAAATCATTAGCTTGTAAATATTTAGCCCTACCTTCTCTGCCCCAGCCCATTTACTCAAATTTAAAATGCTTCTTTCTATAGTTACCAAAGTTGCCCAAACTGCCTCCTTGTTCTCATTTGCTCTAGCTCATTAGAACAAGAAGACACTTTTCTGTATTGCCTACAAGGACAGAGTTGACACTTGGTTAGCTGCCTTGTTGAGATCCGTATGTATCATGACTACAGCACAAAAATGCTGTCAAAAGATCCTGTGAAGAAGGTAAAGGGGTTACTCTGGCTCAGCTTATGGTGGCTCCACAGCCCGCCCTTGCCCTTCCAAGGGCTCATCAATCACTTTCCCCCTTTAAGTTGTGCCCTTGGTAATGTGTTTCATTTTCTTGTAAGGGTTCTAAGAAGCTACAGCAGATGAAAAATGAACGCAATAAAATGAGATCCATGTTTGCGAGGCTCTGTCTACACCATGGAATAGAAAGAAGACTTGAATGGAGGCTGAATGACCAGAGCAGAACATCTATCCTAAAATCTGCCCTGTGTCTGGTTTTCAAGACTTCTATCACTTACAGTCTCTAGTGCCACATTCCATTTTTCCGCAAGCTTGGAAATAAAAGAATGACAGAGCTGATACCCTCATTTATCAGGTGAGCAAACTGGGGCCTACGGAGAGTCATTTGCTCCAGGCCACTCGGTTGGTTTGGTGCTTGGCACTTGAGCTGCTGTCCTGCAGGTGGTAGGTCGGACTTTCTTTCTAATGCACCCAGTGCCACCAAGCCTCTTGACTATTCAGGTGGTCAACGGGACTGCCAGTGAGGGTTGGCACTGGAACGCTCAGATGTTCCCATTACGGGTACCATGGGCTGCTTTGCCAGTATGGCTGACACTACTTCATCCGCTTCCTTTCACTCCAGGAAGCCCACAGGCTTCTAACTGCATTCAGATATGGGGGATTTGGGCCATCAGGCACTTTAATTAGTCTGTATGGAAAAAAATGAAACTGATCAAATTAAATATTAATCACATATAAACTGTGGATAAATTAGTAGGGAAATCATCAGACAGGAAGGGCCATTCTTAAATGCAGATTTTTTTTACAAAAAAAATTTCAAAGGCTTCTCCTCCTGCTCTCTGTCCCCTGCCAAGTAAGTTGATTTCAAAGCAAAAACAAAGCTTATATTTTCCAAGCACAACAACGATGTCTAATCAGAATTTCCTTTTGCTGAAATATTGAATGGAAAATTCAATTCCTTAAATCTTTCTAAATCTTTGCCTCTGATTGGGTTCATTAATAAACATGCTGATTTTGTTACAGGGAAAGGCATATGGTATAATCTGCTAACAGGAAGAAGTATTTTGCATTTTATTGTAGAAAACAAACATGCAAACAGGTTTTCACAGATGGTTTTCTTAGCTTCTGGGAGGGGAAAAAATGCGTAATAATGCTTGAAACTAGTTTTTCTCTTTAATAACAACAACAACAAAATACTCGTACATCTCTAGTGGAACTGCTTATAAATTAGATTAAGTCCCACTCCAGGCTTTTAACAATTTAGGATTCACTTTTTCCTCTTGTTTAACCATACACACACATACACACACATACACACACATGCATTTTCTTTCTCCTACTTTCCATCCCCCACACTTTCTCCTCTTAGAAACATTAACTTGCTCAGAGATGCAGAGATAATTCAACAATGCTTCACTTATCCATCATCATAAAGAAATAAGGTTTTCTCACAAATAAATTTTCCAGATAATTGATGCTAAGCCTTTAAAGTTTTTCAAAATTGGTAGTGACGTTAAGGTTTCTTTTAAATAGACTTTTGTAGAACAATTTTAGATTTATAGAGAAATCGAAAAGATAGTACTGAGCATTCCCATGTACCCCACACTCAGTTTCCCCTATAATTAACATCTAACATTAGTATGGAACATTTGTTACAATTAATGAGCTAATATATTAATACATTATTATTAACTGAATTCCACATGTTATTCACATTTCCTTAGTTTTTACCTAATGTCTTTTTTCTGTTCCAGGATCCTTTTCAGGATACCGCATTACACTTAGTTGCTCTGTCTCTTTGGGCTCCTCTTAACTGGGCAGTTTATCCAAATTTCCTTGATTTTGATGACCTTGATATTTTGAGGGGAGTACTGAGCTATTTTGTAGCATGCTCTATTATTGAAATTTGTTTGGTGTTTTTCTCATAATAAGACTGACTTTATGGGTTCTTGGGAGATCACAGAGGTAAAGAGTCATTTTCATCATATAATATCATGATTTATGACTATTGATTTGACCTTGATCACAAGGCTGAAGTAGTGTTTGTCAGGTGTCTCCATTATGCAGTCACTCCCCTCCCCTTTTATACCCCTTTCTTTGGAAGACACTCACTATTACACAGCCCATATCTACGAAATTGGGGGATATTCTTCCTTAAGAATGGAATATTTACATCAATTATTTGGAATTCTGCATCGGGGTTTTTATTTCTCCTCCATTTGTTAATTTATATCAGTATGAAATTATGAATATTTATCTCATACTTTGAGTTATATTCCAATGCTACTTTATTTATTGCTTCTTATCTATAAATTTCCACTCCAACAGTGAGAAGCCTGGCTGGATGGGGGGTTTTTATTTTGCATGCCTTTTTCTGATATTCCTTGATTAGGATCTTTTTAAGAAGCTATGGGAGCTAATGCTTTCATTCTGCAGTGAAATAGATTTAACCTTTGTGAGGACACAGGGATACCACTGCGAGAAATCACTGTTCAGCTTAGTTATTAATCTTTAGCTCAGAAACCAGAATCAGAATCCAAAGAGATTCTCAAAGACTAGAATAATGGGTTGACTCTAACAAGCTAGAGTTTCATAAGGAAAATTATAAAGAATTGCACTTGAATCTGATTCATTAGCCACAAAAGAAACAGATGGAGTCACTGGGGTTTTGGCTTGCTTGGCCAATGCCCTTATAGCCTACCAAGACTGGGAAGCTGCCTTCAGTTGGCTTGCCAGCGGTGCTTTTAAGGTCTTGAGCTCAAGGCTTGCATTAATAGGTGTCCAGGAAATATATATATAGAATGTTTAATGTTTTTTCCATTTCTTCCCTCACTGTTAGAACCATCTTTTCACTTTTTAGTGTCCTTTGTCTCCTGGTTTGTCTCTTCTCCAATATATTTCCTAAAGCATAGTTTTTTAACCAAACCAAACCAAACCAAACCAAACCAAACCAACACTAGAAAACCAAGCACCCATGCATGTTAAAACAACATGTAGACTTGGAGATGAAGTTCTGTATAGAACAGAGATTTTCCAGGGGGTTACATAAATGAGCTTGGAGGATGTGTGGCATCTATCTTTGTCTACTCAGAGCTCTTCCATGCTTGTTTCACTGGGTTTAATGTCTGCTTCAGCCAGGTTGCTAAAGAACCAACCACTAACAGGAAAATAATGAACCACAAGTCTACGCAAAGTGGCATTTTATTCCTCTGCTAAGGCAGTGACCAGTTCTGCCCTCTGCCCCTATAAACTTCAGTTGGTATTACAAAAGATGGCTATAGTCCCCTCATCTATATTATAAGTGTAATCATGGAAATTTACCAGGACATTAATGAGTTTTAGCTCTTAAATTCTGTATCAGACAAGAAAAGGAAATAAATAGCATTCATATGGAAGAAGAAGAAGTAAAACTATGTTTATTCACAAATGGCATGATCCTATACTAAGAGAATCTTAAAGATTCCACAAAACAACTACTAATTTGTTGTTATTAAAACTAATAAACAAATTGGACAAATTCATAAGATAAAAGATCAATATATGAAAATCAATTGTATTTTTGTATAGCAGTAGTGGACTATTCAAAAAATAAGTTTAAAAAATTCCTAATAAAAAAACTCACAATAACATCAAAAAGACATATATGCTTAGGGATAAATTTAACGAAAGTAGCACAAGACTTGTACATTGAAAACTACAAAACATTTTTGAGAGAGATTAAAGAAAATTTAAATAAACGGAAAGACATTCCATATTCATGGCTTGGAAGACACAATATTGTTAAGGTGGCAATTCCACCCAAGTTGATCCGCAGATTAAATATAATCCCTATCAAAATCCCAGCACACTTTTTTGTGTGTGTGCAGAAATTGACAAGATGATTCTAAAATTTATATGGAAATGTGGGGTCAACAATAGTCAAAACATTCTTTAAAAAGAAGAATAAAGTTGGAGGACTCATAGTTCCTTATTTCAAAACATCTTACAAAGCTATGGCAATCAAGACAGTGTGGTAGGGACACAGGATAGATGTATAGATCAAAGGTACAGAAATGAGAGTTCAGGGATAAACCTTTATATACATGGTCAGTTGATTTTTGACAAAAGTGCCAAGGCATTTCAATAAGGAAAGGATAGTCTTTTTAACAAAGGGTGTTGGGACAGCTGGATACCCACATGCAAGAAGATTAATTTATACTCTTCACACCATACACAAAGTTAATTGGATCACACGAATCTAAATGGAAGAGCTAAAGTTATAAAACTTTTAGAAGAAAACATAGAAGAAAGTCTCCATGACCTTGAGTTAGACAAAGTGTTTTAGATATATCAACAAAAGTATGATCCATAAAAGAAAACATTGATAAATTAGACTTCATAAAAATGAAAAACTCTGTACTTAAGAAAATTAAAAGACATCATTATATAAAAACTCAAGCCTCTGACTGGGAGAAAACATTTGCAAATCACATACTCGATAAAGGACTTGTATCCAGAATATATAAATAACACTTAAAAGTCAATCATAAGAGACAAATCACCTAATTAAAAAAATGGACAGAAGATTTGAGTTAGTATTTCATCAAGTAAGAGCTACAAATGGTTAATACCATATGAAAAGATCTTCAACATCATTAGTTATTAGGGAAATGCAAATTAGAACCACAGTGAGATACCACTTCATATCCACCAGAATAGCTATAATCAAAAAAGCAATAAAAATGTTGGATGTGAAGAAATTAGAACACTTATACATTACTGGGGGAACGTAAAACAGTGGAGGCACTTTGGAAAACAGTTTAGAAGTACCTTTTGAAAAGTTAAAGTGCACATGGAACATTTTCCAGGATAGATCATATGTTAGGACACAAAATAAGCATCAATAAATTTCAGGCTGAAATCATATCAACTGTCTCCTCCAATCATAATGGTATGAAACTAGAAATCTACTATAAGAAAAAACTAGAAAATACACAGACACAGGGAGAGCAAATAACATGCTACTAAACAATGAATGAGATCAAGGAAGAAATCAAAAGATATGTAGAGACAAATGAAAATGAACACACAATGACTCAAAATCTATTAGACACAGTGAAAACAGTCCTAAAAGAGGAAATTCATAGCAATATAGAACCTCAAGAAACAAGAAAAAGCTCAAAAAACAATCTAACTTTACACTTAAAAGAACTAGAAGAAGAACAGAAAACAAACCCAAAGTGAGTAGAAGGAAGGAAATAAAGATCAGAGCGGAAATAAACGAAATAATCTAGAAAAGCAATACAGTGGTGAAAGTGGGCATCTGTGTCTCGTTCCTGATCTTAAGGAAAATGCTTTTAGCCTTTCCCCATTGAGTATGATGTTAGCTGTAGGTTTGTCATATATGGCCTTTATTACGTGAGGTATGTTCTCTATATTTCCACTTCGCTGAGAGTTTTTATCATAAATGGATTCTGGATTTTCCAAAATTGACAAATCCTTAACCAGACTCACCAAAGTAAAAAGAAGACTCAAATAAATAAAATCGGAAATGAAAGAGGAGTACTTCGCTGAGAGTTTTTATCATAAATGGATTCTGGATTTTCTTGAGTGCTTTTTCTGCATCTACTGATATGACCATATGGTTTTTATCTTTGGATTTGTTAATGGGATGTATCACATTAGTTGATTTGTGGATATTGTACCAACCTTGCATCCCAGGAATAAATACAACTTGATCTGGTATATGATATTAGCAAACTGAATTCAGCAATACATTAAAAATATTTTGTTGAGGATTTCAGCATCAGTGTTCATAGGAGATACTGGCCTATAGTTTTCTCTTTTTTATTGTAATGTATTTGTCTGGTTTTGGAATCATGGTGGCCTCATAAAAGGAATTAGGGAGCCTTCCTTCTTCTTGAATTTTTTGGAATAGTTTGAGAAAAATAGATGTTAATTCTTCTTTGAATGTTTGGTAAAATTTGCCTATGAAGCCATCTGGTCCAGGACTTTTGTTTTGGGGGAGGTTTTTAATTGCTGATTTGATTTCGTTGGTGGTAATCAGTCAGTTCAGATTTTCTGTTTCTTCTTGACTCAGTCTTTGGAGATTATGTTTCTAGGAATGTACCCATTTCTTCCAGATTGTCCAACTTGTTGGTGTATAATTGCTTGTAGTATTTTATGATCCTTTGTATTTCTGTGTAGTCTGTAGTTATTTCTCCTCTTTCATTTCCGATTTTATTTATTTGAGTCTTCTTTTTACTTTGGTGAGTCTGGTTAAGGATTTGTCAATTTTGGTTATCCTTTCGAAAGTAGAAAAGAAGAAGTACAACTCTCCTTATTTGCAGATGACATGATACTATATATAGAGAACTCTAAAGAGTCCACCAAAAAACTGTTAGAACTGATGAATGAATTCAGTAAAGTAGCAAGATACAAAATTAATATTCAGAAGTCAGGGGCATTTTTATACATCAATGATGAACTTTCAGAAAGATAAATTAAGAAAACAATCTCATTTTATCATATACCAGATAAATTAAGAAAACAATTACATCAAAAACAATAAAGTACCTGGGAATCAAATTAACCAAGAAGGGTAAAGACCTGTTCTTAGAAAATTATAAGTCATTGAAAAAAGAAATTGAAGAAGATGCAAATAAATGGAAGTATATACCATGCTCATGGGTGGGAAGAATCAACATCATTAAAATGTCAAACTACCCAAAGCAATCTATAGGTTCAATGCAATCCCTAGCAAAACACCAATGGCATTTTTCAGAGAGCTAGAACAAATAATCCTAAAATTTATATGGGACCATAAAAGACCCTGAATAGCCACGGCGATCTTGAGAAAGAAAAATAAAGTTGGAGGTATCGCACTACCTGATATTGAAATATACTACAAGGCCACCGTAATTAAAATAGCATGGTACTGGCATAAAGACAGATATGTTGATCAATGGAACAAAATAGAGGGCCCCAAAATAAATCCATGCCAACACGCTCACTTAATATATGACAAAGGAGGCAAAATACAACGAGGTAAAGACAGTCTCTTCAACAAATGGTGTTAGGAAAATTGGACAGATACATGTATAGAAAGAAACTGGATCACCTTCCTACACCATACATGAGAATAGGCTCAAAATGGATTAAAGATTTAAATGTAAGACCTGAAACCATAAAACTTCTAGAAGAAAACATAGGTAGTAAACTCTGATATTGCTACTAGTAATTTCTTTTCAGACGTATCTCCTCGGGAAAGGGAAACAAAAGAAAAAATAAACAAATGAGACGATATCAAACTAAAAAATTTTTCCACAGCAAAGGAAACCATCATCAAAATGAAAAGACAACCAACTGAATGAGAGAAGATATTTGCTTATGATACATCGGATAAGAGGTTAATATCCAAAATACATAAAGAACTCATACAACTCAGCAACAACAAAATAAACAATCTAATTAAAAAATGGGCAGAAGACCTGAACAGATATTTCTCCAAAAAGGAAATACAAATGGCCAACAGACACATGAAAAGATATTCAAGGTCACTATTCATCAGAGAAATGCAAATTAGAACCACAATGAGCTCTCGCCTCACACCTGTCAGAACAGCTATCATCAATAAATCAAAGAACAAGTATTGGTGAGAAAAGGGAACCCTCATACACTGTTGGTGGGATTAGAGATTGGTACAGCCACTATGAAAAACAATCTGGAGGTTCTTCAAAAAATTAAAAATGGACATAACTTTTGACCCAACAATTGCACTTTTGGGTTTTTATCCAAAGAAAATCAAAGCAATAATTCGTAAAGATCTATGCACCCCTATGATCATGGCAGCACAGTTTACAATAGCCAAGATATGGAAGCAACCTAAACGCCCATCAATAGATGATTGGATAAAGAAATTATGGTTCATATATACAATAGAATATTACTCAGCAATTAAAAAGTGAAATCCTACCATTTGCAGTGACATGGATGGACCTAGAGGTTATTATGCTGAGTGAAATAAGTCAGACAGAGAAAGATAAATACCATATGATTTCACTTATATACAGAATCTAAGGAATAAAAAGAACAAACTAATCAAAAATAGACTCACAAATATAGAGGACAATCTGGTGATGGCCAGAGAAGAGGGGGTTGGGGAGCTGGGGCATTAATGTTAGGTGGAGAGCCAGAGGAGAGAAAGAGCAATCAGGGGGATTGTTTCATAAACTATATAAATGTCTAACCAATGTACTGTATACTTAAAACTAATAACAAAATAAAATAAAAATAAATAAAAAGTTAAATTATTATTTATTGTATACCCAGCAATTCATTCCTAGGTATCTAGCAGGAGAAATGAAGACATATGTCCACTCAAAGATTTGTATGTGAATGTTCACAGCAGCATTATTAATAATGGCCAAAAAGTGGAAACAAATGTCCATTAATTGATGAATAGGTAAACATGGTATATCTATTCAATGAAATACTATTCAGCAATAAAGGGGAATAAGATACTGATACATGTTATAGCATAGATAAACCTCAAAATATTATGCTAAGTGAAAGAAGCCAGATGTAAAAGATTATATACTGTATGACTCCATTTACATACAATGTTCAGAAAAGGCAGATCTACAGAGACAAAAGTAGATTAGTGGTTGCTTCAGACTGGAGGTGATAATGGGGATTGATTGCAAATGGGCACGAGGGATTTTACTGACAGGATGAAAATGTTCTAAAAACTGAATTGTGGTGGTTACACAACACTGTAAATTAACTAAATATCATTGCACTGTATACTTAGTACTGGTGGATTTTATGGCATATAAAGTATATTTAAACAAAGCTTTTTAAAAAGCTGATGAATAATATGTATAATATAATCTTATTTGAAAAGAAATCTAAACAAAAACAACATCAGAGAAAAAAAGAAAAAACACCAAAATCTAAAATTAAGCTCTCTCTACTATAGTCATATTTACATTAGACCCTCAGACCTTATTCATATTATGGCTTAAAGCTGTACCCTACCCTACACTTTTACCAACTGCTTCCTATTTTCCTCACCCCACAGCCCCTGGCAACCACTTTTATGCCTTTTTTTTTTTAAGATTCCACATCTAAGGGACTCCATGCAGTACTGTAGTCCTTGTCTTTCTCTGTCAGGCTTATTTCACTTAGCATAATGCCCTCAAGGTCCATAAAAAATTTGCTAAGAGTAGAACTTAAATTTTCTCACCAAAAAAAAAGATAAACTAATTGAGATGACAGATGTGTTAACTAGATCTTTTCACAATATACATGTAATTCCAAATTACCAATGTACATTTTAAATATCTTAGTTTTACTTGTCGATTACACTTCAGTAAAGCCAAAATAAAAAATTAATAAAATAAAAATAAGCTGCACAAGCATGTACATTTTGGGGTAATATCCACATAAAAGGGCTTAGGATGTCAAACCATCTATAGTGGTGCTCCCTGGTTATACTTGAGTATTTTTTACCATAAGCACAAATTATGTTGAAGCTTTAAAAATGAACCTTGTACCAGTGTCTTCACTGATCTAAATTTTAATTTTGGGTAACATCCCAAGCAGATAACATTCATTCATGACCTATATTCTAGCATGGGGAGATTACTGCCAAAGGCACTTGATAGCCCTATTTGTTCCTACCTTTTTATTATGGAAAATTTTAAACACATATAAAAGTAGACAGATGGTCTAGTAAAATCCCAAGGAATAATTTCAACAAACATCAACTCCTGGTCAATCTTGTTTCATGTCTACCCCTACCCACTCCTCACATGCCTGAGAAGAACTGAACTGCCTATTATGCTGAGGCGCAAAACTGAGAATATAAAGATCTCTGAGATCATGAGACGTCCTGGTGAGGACGGGCAGAGGTAAATCCTCTGAGAATGATCCTCTGCCTGTAAGATACTATTTCCTTCCAAAAGTTAAGGCTTGGCTGAGACAGAGAGAAAGACCGTGGTTAACTTGGGAAGTCAAAAAAGGCTTTGTCGTCCACACTGGGGATGTGCCTGGTCGAACATGAACAGACGATTTTCTGGGATGAATCCACTCATCCACAGAAGGTCAATGAGGTTAACTTTCCCAGTGTGCTGGGCTACCATTTACAGCACTTGGATAGAGTAATTTACCAAGTGGTCTGTCTCCTCATGCCCCAGAGGAACTAATCACTTCACATGGATGAGTAGCTTGTACCTCAGGCTCTTAAACACCCAGTGAACTTGAACTGCATGAGAACTTCCCACCAAAGACGAGAAATAAGGCTCCTCTGACCTCAGGGCATGCCTCGGCTCCAGCCTTAGGAATCGCTTCACATTCAAAGCCAGGCCAGGGCACACTGACTTAGGAAATATCCCTTAGCTTTCTACCTTCTGACTTGCCATCTGGTCTGGGTACAACTCAGGTCCCCGTTTTTGGAGAGAAGAGTCTGGTCACCAAGCACATCAATCCCAGGCTCCTAACATTGTATTTGGCCCTTTTCATATATAGTATATCTGGAGACAAGCTTCAGAACACAGAACCTGATAAATGAGCCATCTTTACTTGAGGGAGACAACATACCAGCTGTTATACAGAGCCTTCTAACATACCCCGAAGCCATTTGAATGTCAAGGGAAACCTGCTGAGACTCTAACCTACATGACTTTATCTCATTGACACCCCACCTCTGAAACGAAGGTCAACACAGTCTTCTGGAGGTCAAAGAGAAAAATTATTATTATTATTATTTTTTTACAGCAGAAAATAAAAGCTTTATTAAAAAGGAAAGTACACTTCCAGACGAGGAAGCGGGACTGAGCAAGAGA
>NW_006441386.1:2936216-2981733 GCF_000325575.1 Pteropus alecto
GAAGCCCTCCTTAGTGCTCAGGGTACCGTTTCCCTGTCTAATCACCTGGAACAAACCGCGATCTCCACCTGATTCTCAGCAACCGATCTGTTAGGTTTCCACTCCTTATATTTTGGCAGCAAACCTCTTTTAGGTAGTTACTAACTTTTAAATATAAAATCCAGGCACCAAATCATAAAGCAGAAAAGACACACATAATTTGGGTTAATTAAAATGCCTCCAAGTGAACAGGTGACAGATGTCAAGCCTCCTGGCATCCAGAAGAAAAGCACTGCAACAGACTATTAGGATTCCTGTGTTAATCAGGTAATAGTAACTTGGGTAATTAGCAAATCACACCAAATCTTATTAGAGTCCCAAATCTCATTTAGAGCCTTTTGGAGAAACTGTTTAAATACAAAGGACACGTTCTCCTACTAACAGAAGACGCCTGCTGACTGGGGCAGATACCCCAGGTTCCCTATCTCTATTAAATCCATTTTAATTATGAAGTCTCAAGGTCTAATTCAGCAAGGATTGAAAGAGAGAGCATTTGTCCCTTTGCTCTTGCAAAGACTCTGCAGTTCTAGTAGACTTCAAAGACTCTACAAGTCCAAGGCCAGAAAAATGGTAATGGTCTCTGTCACTAGACTACCAAAGCACTCCATACCTGTTAGGAAGACATCTACCTTTGCTTTTTTGTAATTCACATGTTAACACCCCTCAGTAAGAAGAGGTAGCTGAGCCTGGGAGCAATCCAAAGGTATTGCTAGGCCAAGTGCAGAGGGTCACTCGACAAACCCCAGTTAATCAGTGGTGAGTGTGCTCAGGTTGGAGCAACGCCTCAGGTTTGTGCTTCTGTAGCCCTGTCTCCTCAAGCTTGTTATTTTAAACCATTTCCACAGAGCTCTTTACAACATTCCTCCTCTATTCAGATCTAAAAGTACATCTGAAATGTTACTGAATTCCAATCCTGTGATCATGCTTAGAATAGCTCCTACTGGGCTTGTTTCTACAAGACAGTTGGTTTAAGCCTAGTGACTATTGGATGTCACTTCTCCATGTTCCTTTTTAGCTACAGTGTCAGGAATATGATCTAAAGGTCCATAGCACGGCCTCAGTAGTCAGTTGTTTTGCCTACTTAGTGCTTGGAACTTAATCTCTCTTTTTTTTTTTCCTTTCTTTCTATTTATATTCTCTTACCCAATGACCCAGCCAGCATTCTGGAGTGGGGAGAGGTCAGGGAGTTGATGTCATCACTGATATAAGAAGAAAAGGGGAGAAAACCTCAAGTCCCTGGGGGTAACAGGGCTCAGTTACTTAGTAGAATTGGGTGACTTCGGCCACACTTCTTCTCTTTGAGCCCCATCTGCTAAATGGGAGCAAGAATATTTCCCTACTGACTTGACAGGGGTGGTGGGAGAAACGAAGGAGAGAATAAATGGCAGAGCGCTCTGTTAACCATAAAGCATCGCACAAGCTGTTTACTCCGAAGGCATTGTCAGGACATAAAAGCCACATAGCCAGCCTGCGGGCATGCCTAGAAATAGGGCGCCTATTTCCCATCTTCAGTGGGGTAACTGCTTGCCTGGCTTGCTGGCTCCTATACCGCACAGCAGGGACCAAGCAGATGCTCTCAGGATGAGCCATGTGTGGTGTCTTCTCTTAAAAGATGGGCTGTAGGAGGACAGAATGGTGGAGAGGAAACATCTCTGGACAAGGAGTTTAGACACTGGGGTTCTGGGTTACAACTAACTCTGTCACTAACCTACTCTGTTGACCGGCGACTTGGAAAATAAAACATTATCAGGATGACAGCTGGTGAACTCTGGGAGGAAAATGATGCTCACTTTTAGCCAATATGGGTTAAGAAGAGCAAGTCATCAGAACAAGACTTTCCCACAGGGTATGAGATTGATACACTTGGAAAATAATGTAGAGAGGGCAGAGCTGGACTCAGTGAGTATAAATGAGCTTTCACGTACAATTCAAATGGTCAAGACAGAGAGATGTCGTTAGGACAAAAATGCAATCAGGTGAATTCATAAGTGTGTGATGTGCCCAATGGGAGACGATGAAGGTCTCTAACCTGAAAGGGTTTCACCCTTTCAGGTTCCACGTTTGTATTAGCAACTGATGAGGACAGGGAGCATTATCTAATGACAAGTTGCTGTAGACACCATACTTTTTGTCACTTTTCACACTTTGCGTATGCAGTTCCTTCTGCCTAGAATATTAAGCCCTAGCTCTTCCTCTGGCCAACTCCAACTCACAAATTCTATATTTCCCAGAAAGCCTGGATTCGTGAGGCACCTCTTCTCCATGCTTCTGTACTGCCCTTCCCATGTGTTGTGTGTCCCAATAAACTCCTTGAGGGTAGTAACTGCCTGTTTTTCTCCTCACTGTATCCCAGTCCAATGTCTGGCACATAGTGGTTGAACTGAATTTTCATATGACATGAAGCTGGAAATGATAGTATATTGAATCATAACACACAGATCCAAAATCTCTTAGCAGACTAAAGGAATGGGTGAATTCTATTTTATCCTGACAAGATGACTTTAATTAGGAATAAATGTAGTTTGCATGTAAGTTCAGCGATAACAAATACATGCATGTAGGTGGAGCAGATATGCTGAATAGTTATATATGTGAAGACTCAAATTATGTTTAGCGTAAACAAATGTTTTTGGTAGAACTTCCAGAAAAACCAATACCACTAAAAGGCGGTGTGGGTCTCTGTCAAAAGCAGTGACAACCCCTCGCCCCTCTCTGGGTTCCTCGACCTAAGAATTAACAAACCAGAGAATGCCTAGAAGACAGTAACTAGTAGGAAACCCCAAAAATATAGGAAATGTTTGAAAGAACTGAACGTAGGCCTAGAGAAGAAATACTTAAAAATATGTAACTACTTTCAAATGTCTGAAGGGATCATAGATGGCAAAGAGACTGGATTTAGTCTTTGTGGGTCGAGGAGGGGCAGAATGAATGAAAGAAAGCAGCAAACGGACTTCACTTCATATAGGAGGAGATTTTATACAAATCATAGGTGTCCTCGGGGTGCTTTCTCAGGACAAAGTTTTCCAGCAGGTTCAGGCAGAGGCCAGATCACCTCTCCCTGGTGATGCTGAAGACATTTACAAAGGTAGAGGCCTGCATCAGGCAATCTCTCTTGAGTGCTAAGCAAATCTGACACTCTATCATGCTAAGGAAGCCACCTGCCACCTCTGTGCTTCACTTTACTCATGGTCAACGGGAGAGGCTGGCAGTTGTATCACAGTTAGGGTTTTGCAGGGAGATGTTGACTGGTGTTTTGATTTGAGATATGTCTGCCTCACCAGAATAAGCAAGTGGTGTCTCCCTGCTGGGTATCTGTGGGAGGATGTGAGCCCCACAGTGAATATGGAGAGCAACACTGAGTACCTCCCAAATTAATGCTGTGAATCGATGGAAAGCTGAGGGAGGAGCCATCAAACGCAACTCGTGATCTTCCACCTCCCTAAAGCCAAAGCCGTGCCTGCTCTTGCACCAAAGACATCTGCACAAGGGGCTTTTATCAAAACACGGAAAGCATTTTGAGCTTGGCAGCTGAGAAGAAGGGCTTTTTCTCCTTCAGTGGGCTAGTTAATTCTTGGCACTGCTGGACGAGAGCAAAGAAATTGTTCCCATTGAAAGGCGTTGCCTAATAGACTCCCTCGTACCGACAAGCTGCGTAGCCAACTTCATCAAGAGACAGAAGCTGGTAGCAAGAAGCGCTTTCTTCTCCTGAGCTTTCTGGAACCTTTGCAAACCCAAGATGACAACCACTACCTCCACCAACACAACAAAACAACAAATAACCCCACCACCCAAGAAGGGGTGTTTTCTTTTCCATTTTGGTAGGCTGCTGGAGGTAAAGGACCAAGCGGAAGGCAGGGTGCCAGGAGTTCCTTTTTCCCGAGGCCATGGTCCAAGTAAAACTAAGAAAAATGAGACTGGGAAGAAAAGAAAAAGAAACCCTCAACACCACAAAAAGCTAATGGCTGGAAAATGGGGGGAGGAGTAGGGCTGGATGGTTGGAAACTGGGCTTCACTGGTGGCTGAGTGCATGGCCTACATAGACTTGCAGAGAGGAGGCCCGTCCCTGTGCCAACCCCCCACAGGACAGGCGGACAGTGCTGGTTTTGTTGGCAGATTTTTTTTCTATTGGTGGGGTGCTTTCTTCCTGCACAGCAGGCACCAGAGTGAAAGCTGACAAGCACTGGCAGAATTTAAAAAATTGCTGCCACTCTCCCACAGACGTCCATTATGTCTCTGGAGCCTTACGATTCACAGCATAAAAGCATAATCAAGAGAAATCATGGTACAGCTCAGTCAGGGATGGGCAGAATAGTCCATTTAACTTTATGTTAAAAAAAGGAAAATAATTGGACTAAAATTTGTTTGAAATGGGAATCGGAAATGCTTGTTTTCAATCTATTTCAAAAAAAAAAAACCCATTAAGTACTCATTGGAAACTATTTAGTTTGGAAACAAGTTTGGTATTCCATAGGCAGTGTACATTAAAAGTTGCAGCCCAACCTAATCTTGTAAGAACCATCGACAACCTGATGACCTAGTTCTACAGGGCTTTTGAAAAAAGGGCTGGCTGGGTTTGGGCTGTTCACAGCCTGGCGTTTGCCTTCACAACAAAATCTAAAAGACCAAACTGGTTAGAGAAAAGGAAGTCTTTCAAGGGGACAGAAAGCCCCAAACTACCCTCTGCTGGCAAACAGCAACAGAGTAGCCAAAACCAAAGAGAAATTTGAAGATGGTGGGAAGTGAGTCATAGAAGAAGGAAATGAATTCTTGGTGTGGTACCTTGTACCATGTTGTGACTACCTCACAAGCAACAGTAGTCAACTCTCCCATCTCAAAGCCTCAGGAGCCTAGAATCATACAACCCCAGGGAAATGGTCACTTTTATGCGATGCACAAGTTCCTTTGATGACATTCCCAGAGGCAGTGCCCTGGGAATATAAACCTAAGAGAGAGGCTGGCCCAGAGTGGCTTTTCTCATTCACTGTAGTCCTCTCACTCCTCAGGCTATTCTCCCTTTTAGCTTCTAAGTCTGCTACTCCAGAGGTGGCGATATTACCAAATATGCCAGTGGAATTCACTAAGCAGTAAATTCCAAGTGGTCAAGGACTGTTTTTTAAATACCCTCTTGTTCACCTAGCACTGTACCTGGCACAATGTAGGTGATAAATCCATGTTTGTTGAATGAATGAACGAACATTCTGTAAAAGGACAGAATGACTTGTAAAGGAAAGGTTCGGTGTAAGAAGGCTGGGTTTTCCTTTGAGAGTGAGAAGAACAAATTTTAAAAAAATCACACATGTTAACAGTGTAAGGGCCAGCTACTTTACAGATAGGTAGAACATTTGTCAACTAATAATCTTTAAGTATTTAAACTATAAAAAATTTCCCCCTTATATTAAAGACATGTGTCATTACTACTTTAAGCAGTAGATATTTTATTTATCCCTTTGGAAGAACAAAGGCCACATGTCAGGGTTGCTCTATGTTTCTGCAGGCCCTTGGTCTTCCCCAGGACAGACATTCGGTTCAACAGTCTTAGGTTTCTCAATCCACTGAAATATTTACATTCTTTTCTTACTTCGATTTCTGTTCCTCTTTCTTTAATTCCCCACTTGCCTGCATTTATTCTTTCATGTAACCTTTAGGGTACTATGAAAGTGATAAAATGGCTCTCAGTTGAGTACCATATGATTTCTCTTGAGAAGAGAGAGCTGGATTGCCCTTCCCACACCAAATACTGCTACTAACAAAACAATTAATTCTGAAGGACTAAACTTTTTATTCAACAACAACATAAATACAACGCTATAGTACTTGGGAGTGGATGAATATAGACACACAGATCTTGGTTACAGATCAAATGCTTTTAGTTTTCTTTTCACAGACCTATGGAAGACCTACTGTGTGCAAGTCTCATGCTGAGTAGTGGTGGGCACAGTGGGTGGGCATATAATGAGGACTGAGTATTTGTCCTAGTTCTCCATGGCGGCTGGGCATAGGCAACAAACCCATAAATAACTGTAAGAGGAGGTGAAATGCTAATGTGGGCAAAGCCTATGTTTCCTCAATCTTAAGGTTTCAAAGTGGGACACGGTGAAGAGGAGGCCTGGGGACCAAAGGGCTATTTGGTTAGAGGGTTGGACATTCATCTAATACTCTACAGTTAAAAACACTTTCCCTCCTGTTGTGGCTTCTGATTCATCTGTTAAAAAGGGCCTTGGCTTCTAACATGGAAGCAGCAGTGGGATCATCAGATCATTGAGTTTAGTTTCTTAGAGGAGTTCTTTACAGAGGGGCATGCCCACTCTGCATATTTGTGGTGAGAGTCAAGGAGAAAGGCCATGGAATTTTTCTCTCTCCTACCATAGTCTGGCTGCTTGAGCTCCCATGTATTAAGAAGGTCTAAAATAGACTTCTAGTTGAGATGGTGAAGTAGGTAAATGCTGTGCTCACCTTCACTCATGACCACATCAGAACTACAACTAAATCATAAAACAACCATCATTGAGAACCACCTGAACACTAGCTT
Organism: Pteropus alecto; assembly: GCF_000325575.1. Classification (NCBI taxonomy): domain Eukaryota; kingdom Metazoa; phylum Chordata; class Mammalia; order Chiroptera; family Pteropodidae; genus Pteropus; species Pteropus alecto. Next base: position 2,942,785 of record NW_006441386.1, read on the forward strand.
AACAGAATTCCTATAACTAAGGATATAAAGAAGAAGCCATGTAGAAACCGGTAGGAAGGGCAGAAAGTGGAACTGGGAGGTCCCACACCCATGATGGATATGAACCAGGAGGGATAGCCAATTACAGAGATCTCCCTTGAAGAGTGAGGGGCCCTAGCTTCACACTGGGGTCCCCATTTTGGTGCACCCAGTGCCAGGGAGAGGAGTTCCTGTAACATCTGGCTGTGAAGACCAGCAGAGATTATCTCTGAGAAGGGTAGGGGACTGCTAGAGACTGAGGCAAACCTCTAAAGGGGCCCACACACAGACTCACTTGCTTCAAAACTCACTCTAAGCTCCAGCAAGAGGACAGCAGCTCAAAAAGTGCCAAGGACATATGGAGAGGACTAAATTGACTAACTTCAAGGTGAAGGCTGGAAGAGCAGTGATATGAGCAACTCTCTCCAGGGACAGAAGCACTAGCAGACACCACTGTTCCATGTGGAGCTCCCCTCCCACCCAGCTGGCCCAATGCAGGCTGGCACCAAATTGTGACTCTCCATTAACCTGGCTAACACTATTCACCCCACCCTGGTGATTGCCTGAGATCCCACCTAACTTGCCTGCCTGTCCTGAACCTCAACCAGTGATTTTTCCACTCAAGCGGCCTGCCTCAGCTTGTGCTGTGGAATTTCCCCAAATCTCTCAAAGGTCCACAAACCCCAAACAAGCAGTGACCAGTCTCGACTTGCATTTAACTTCCATCAGGCGGACCCAAGCATGGCATAAGCAGTGGCCAGTCTGGGCCTGGAACGTAGCTTCAACCAAGCAGCTACAAGCCTGGCATAAGTGTCAGCCAGCCTCACTTCGCAGCATAGCCTCTCCCAAGAATCTCCACGCCCGACACAAGCAGCAACCAACCTCCAGTCATTTTCTAGCTCCTACCAAGAGGGCTCAAGTCTACAAGCGATGGCTGACCTTAGCATGTACCAAAGCACCTCGCATGAGTCTTCAGAACCAACAAACCTGGTGGCCAGCTTCAGACCACAACAGCGATCCACCCAACCAGCTTCACAAATGACACACCCAAAGGGTGACTCAGCTGGCACCAGAGCCTGCCAAAGCGACTCTCGCTCCATGAGGTCAGTCCTTGCACAACTCATCTCCTGTAGTCATGGCTAGCCATCACAGCCACTCAGCCTGAGGGTTGACTCCACCTACTGATATACCAAAAGCAATCATGGTAGAACTATAACAGGACAGCACACATAACTCATGTAAGGGACACCATTGGAACATCTGGTTCAGGCGACTGGGAAGACTGTGCCACTAGGCCCCACAGGACACTTTCTATATAAGGCCACTCTGTCAAGAGTGGTAGACCTACTTAATAATAGCAGATCTACCTAATAAATAGATAAAAACACAGGGAGAAAGTAAAAATGGGGAGAAAAGAAACTTGTCCCAAAGAAAAGAACAAGACAAAACTCCAGAAAAAGAACTCAATGAAATGGAGACAAGCAATCTACCAGCTACAGATACAAAATTCAAAACACAGGTTACAAAGATGCTCAATGAACTTAGGGGAAGAACTGATAAACTCGGTGAGAACTTTAAAAAGATGTAAAAAATATAAAAAAAGAGATAAAGACCTAAAAAAGAACCAGTCAAAAATTAAGAATACAATAACTGAAATGAAGACTATATTAGAGGGAATCAACAGAAGATTAGGTGAAACAGAAGACTGAATCAGCAATCTGGAAAACAAGGTAGCAAAAGCACCCAATCAGAACAGCAAAAAGAAAAAAAAATGCAAGAAAACTAGGATAGTGTAAGGGGCTTCCAGGACAACATCAAGCATACCAACATTTGCATCATAGGGGTACCAGAAGGAGAAGAGAGAGAGCAAAGAATTGAAAATCTAGTTGAAGAAATAATGATGGAAAACTTCCCTAACTGGGTGAGGAAATAGACATACAAACCCAGGAAGCACAGAGTCCTAAACAAGATGAATGCAGAGTCCCAAACAAGATGAACCCAAATAGGCCCACACCAAGATACATCATCATTAAAACGGCAAAGGTTAAAGACAAAGAGAGCAAGAGAAAAGCAGTTAGTTACCTACAAGAGAGCTCCCATAAAACTGTCAGCTCATTTCTCAGAAGGAAATAGACATACAAACCCGGGAAGCACAGAGTCCTAAACAAGATGAATGCAGAGTCCCAAACAAGATGAACCCAAATAGGCCCACACCAAGATACATCATCATTAAAACGGCAAAGGTTAAAGACAAAGAGAGCAAGAGAAAAGCAGTTAGTTACCTACAAGAGAGCTCCCATAAAACTGTCAGCTCATTTCTCAACAGAAACTTTTCAGGTCGGAAGGGACTGGCATGAAATATTCGAAGTGATGAAAGAAAGGACCTACAACCAAGATAACTCTACCCAGTAAGGCTATCATTTAGAATTGAAAAAGAGATGAAGACTTTCTTAGACAAGAAAAAGCTAAAGGAGTTCACCACTAAACCAGTATTACAAGAAATGTTAAAAGGACTAATTTAAGAAGAAAAGATAAAACATATGAATAAGAAAATACAGAATAGAAAAAAATCTCACTGACAAAGGCAGACACTTAGTAAAAGGAGTGGATCAACCAAATTTAAAGCTAGTACAAAGGTTAAAAGACAAAAGTAGAAAGATCATGTGCCTTACAACAATAAATTAAGGGATACACAGAAACGCACACACATACACACAAACACAAGATGGAAAAATAATGACAAATATGGGGAAGTGAGTAAAAATTGTAGTGATTTTAGAATATGTTCAACTTAAAATAGACTGCTATAAGCTTGGTATATATGAAGTACATTGTAATCCCAAACCAAAAATTGATAAAAGATATTAAAAAAATAAAGAGAAAAGAATCCAAACAAAACACTATAGGAGGTCATAAATATACAAGAAAAAAGTGCAAGAGAATAAGAAAGGGAAGAGAAGAACTACAAAAACAATCAAAAACAATTAATAAAATGGCAATAACTACACATCCATCAATAATTATTTTAAATGTAAATGGACTAAATGCTCCAATCAAAAGACATAGGGTGTCTGAATGGATTTAAAAAGCAAAAACAGAAACTGACTCATACATATGCTGCCTATAGGAGACCCACTTCAGAGTGAAAGACATTCACAGACTGAAGGTAAAGGGATGGAAAAAGATTATTTCATGCAAATGGAATAGGAAAAAAAAAAAGCTGGGGTAGCAATACTTAAATCAGACAAAACAGACTTTTAAAAACAGGCTATAACAAGAAACAAAGAAGGACATTTCATATGATAAGAGGATTGATCCAACAAGAGAATACAACTGTTATAAACATTTACATAACCAATGTAGGAGCACCTAACTCTATAAAGCAAATACTGATGGACATGAAGGAAGTGATTGACAGTGAGACAATGATAGTAGGGGACTTTAATACTGCATTAACATCACCCAGACAGAAAGTTAACACAAAAACAGTGCCCTTAAGTGACACAGATGAAATTAATTGATACTTTCACAGCATTTCACCCCAAAGCAGCAGAATATACATTCTTTTCAAGTGCACATGGGACATTTTCCAGGATAGAGCACATGTTAGGCCACAAAACAAGTCTCAATGAATTTAAGAAGACAAATCATATCAAGCATCTTCTCTGATCACAATGGTCTGAAACTAGGAATCAACTACAGTAAGAAAACTAAGAAAGCACACAAACATATAGAAGCTAAATAGCATGCTACTAAACAATAAATGGCTTAACAATGAGATCAAGGAAGAAATCAAGATACTTTGAGACAAATGAAAAGGAAAGTACAAAAAAACTCCCAAAATCTATGGGACACAGCCAAAGCAGTTCTAAGTGGAAAATTCATAGCAGTACAGACCTACCTCCAGAAAGAAGAAAAATTTCTAATCGGCTATCTAACTTTATACCTAAAGGAGGTTGAAAAAGAAGAACATACAGAAAATAGATTAATCATTGCCAGAGATGAATGGTTGGAGGTAGGTAAAATGAGTGAAGGTGGTCAAAGGTACAAACTTCTAGTTATAAAATAAATAAGTCCTGGGGATATAATGTACAGCATGGCGACTATAGCTAATAACATTGTTATTATATACATATTTGAAAGTTGCTAAAAGAGTGAATCTTAAAAGTTCTCATCACAAAAAAAAAGCATTGTAACTGTGTGGTGATGGATGTTCACTAGACTTACTGTGGTGATCATTTGACATTTTACATACATATATATCAAATAATTATTTTTTGTATACATGAAACTAATCTAAAGTCAATTATATCTCAATTTAAAATAAACAATTAAGTCAATCCTATGAAAATGAAAAGAGAAAAAGATAAGCTCAAAATGAGTAGAAGGAAGGAGATAATAAAGATCAGAGAGGAAATAAATGAAATAGAGTCTTAAAAAATTAGAGAATATCAATGAAACCAAGAGCTTGTTCTTTGAAAAAATAAACAAAATTGATAAATCTTTAGCCAACTTAATCAGAAAAGAAAAGAGAGGTCCCAAATAAATAAAATCAAAAATAAAAGGGAGAAGTGACCACTAATACTACAGAAATACAAACGATTATAAGGAAATACTATAAACGATTATATGCCAACAAGTTATAAAACCTGGAAGAAATGGATAAGTTCTTAGACACACAATCTTCCAAGGCTGAATCAAGAAGAAACAGAAAATCTGAACTGACCAGTAGCTACTAATGAAACTGAAGAAGTAATAAAAAAACTCGCAACAAACAAAAGCCCTAGAGCAGACGGCTTCACAGGTAACTTTCACCAAACCCTCAAAGAAGAATTAATACCTATCCTTCTCAAACTATTCTAAAAAACTGAAGACTAAGGAATGATCCCAAACTTATTTTACGAGGCCAGCATTACCGATACTGAAACCAGACAAGGACACTACATACATATAAAATTACAGGCCAATAACCATAATGAACATAAATGCAAAAATACTCAATAAAATATTAGCAAATCAAATTCAGCTATACATTAAAAAGATCATACAACATGATCAAGTGGGATTTGTTATTGGGATGCAAAGTTGGTTCAGTATCTGCAAATCAATAAATGTGATACACCGCATAAGCAAAGTGGAGGTTAAAAATCACATGGTCATATCAATAGATGCAGAAAAAGCATTTGACAAAATCTAATTTCATGAATGTAAAAACTTTCAGCAAAGTGGGTACAGAGGGAGCATACCTCAACATAATAAAGGCCATATCGACAAACCCATAGCTAACATCATACTCAAGGGTGAAAGACTAAAAGCTTTTTCTTTAAGATCAGGAACAAGACAATGGTGTCCATTTTAACCACTTTATTCAACATAATACTGGAAGTCTTAGCCACAGCAATCAGAAAAGAGAAAGAAATAAAAGGCCTCAAAATTGGAAAGGAAGAAGTAAAACTGTCTTTATCTGCAGATGGCATACTATATGTACGGAAACCTAAAGAATTCACCAGAAAACTATTAGAACTAATAAATGAATTCAGCAAAGTAGAATATTTTTATATGCCAATAACAAACTATCAGAAAGAGAAACTAGGAAAACAATCCCACTTAAAACTGCATCAAAAAGAATAAAATTCATAGAAATAAATTTAGCCAAAGAAGTAATAGACCTGTACTCAGAAAATTACAAGTCATTGAAAAAAGAAATTGAAGAAGATACAAATAAATGGAAGCATATACCATGCTCATGGGTAGGAAGAATCAATATCATTAAAATGGCCATACTATCCAAAGCAATCTATATAGATTCAATGCAAACCCTATCAAAATACCAATGGTATTTTTCACATAACTACAACAAATAATATTAACATTAATTTGAAACCACAGAAGACCCCAAACAACCAAAGCAATCTGGAGGAAAAAAAACAAAGTTGGAGGTATCACACTACCAAAGATCAAACTATACTATCAGGATATAGCAACCAGAACAGAATAGCACTGACATAAAAACAGACACATAGATTAATGAAACAGAATACAGAACCCAGAAATAAACCCACACCTATATGGTCAATTAATCTATGACAAAGGAAGCAAGAATGTAAAATGGGATAAAGATACTTTCTTCAATAAACGATGTTGGGAAAACTGGACAGATACATGCAAAAAAATGAAACTAGACCACCTTCTTACATCATATACAAGAATAAACTCAAAGTGGATTAAAGACTTAGATATAAGACCTGAAAGTATAAAACTCTTAGAAGAAAACATAGGCAATAAACTCTGCTCTTAGCAATATTTGTTTTTGGATATGCCACCTCAGGCAAGAGAAACAGCAGGAAAAAATAAACAAACAGTACTACATCAAACTAAAATGTCTTTGCACAGTGAAGGAAATCATCAACAAAATGAAAAGACAACCTACTGAATGGGAGAAGATATTTGCCAAAGATACATGTGATGATATGTTAATATCCAAACTATACCAGGAACTCATACAGCTTAACACCACCCTCCCCCCAAAAAACCAACAATCAATTAAAAAATGGGCAGGAGACCTGAATAAACATTTCTCTAAAGAGCACATACAGATAGCCAATAGACATATAAAAAGATGCTCAACATCACGCATTATCAGAGAAATGCAAATTAAAACCCCAATGATATATCACCTTGCACAGGTCAGAATGGCTATCATCAATAAATCAAAAACAACAAGTATTGGTGAGGATGTGGAGCAAAGAGAACTCTCATGCAATATTGGTAGACTGTAATTTGGTGAAGCCAGGGTGTAAATAGTATGGAGGTATCTCGAAAATTTTAAAAAACTACCGTATGACTCAGCAATTTCACTTCTGGGTATTTATCTAAAGAAATTCAAAACACTAATTTGAAAAAATATGTGCACGCCTATGTTCACTGCAGCATTATTTACAATGGCCGAGATATGGAAGCAACCGTCTACAGATAAACGAATGGATAAAGAAGTTGTGGTACATATATACAATGGAATATTACTTAGCCATAAAAAAGAATGAAATCTTACCATCTGCAACAACATGATAAACTTAGAGGGTATTATGCTAAGTGAAATAAATCAGACAGAAAAAGATAAATACCAAATGATTTTGCTTATATATGAAATCTAAAAAACAAAATGAGTGAATAGACCAAACAGAAACAAACTCATAGATACAGAGAACAAACTGGTGGTTGCCAAATGGGAGGGAATGTGGGGGAATGCAAAGTACAGGATAAGGAATACAGTCAATCATACTGTAGTAACTAGGAAAGGTGTCGGATGGGTACTAGACTTATCAGGGTGATCATTTCGTAAGGTAATAGAAATGTCCATTCACTATGCTGTATCCCTGAAAGTAATATAATATTGTATGTTAACAGTAACTGAAAAATAAATTAAAAGAAAAAAAAACATCTAAAATAGGACAAAGATGGAGCTACAATACTGAATTTCATTTTATATCTTTTTAGTGGTGTCATTTGTCTCTTAACTACTTTTAAAGTAGCTACAAAGAGTTATGACTTCTCGAATGTAGAGCAGGGGTAGGAGCTACTGCCTCGGACAGTTTCAACCTTGGTAAATTCTATGCTGACACCATTTGCTTTATATATCCTCTCTTGAAACCAAATTGCTGTGCCTACAGTGTAGCCCTTTATTGTCTCATCTACCAACCTCCTTATTGGGCCTTCTACCAACAAAACACACCTAAAGCATTAGCACCTTCCCACCCAACATGGAGTGGGCCTTCTCTTCGAATGCTACAGAACGGTCACCCCATGAGGTTCCCAGTCCCCGGCATCATGGAGAAAGTCCCACTTTCACTGCCATTCACTATTCTCCAGACTGAAGGCCATCAGTGTGTGGGCAGAGAGGAACAGAGCAAGGGTTCCATAACTCCACTTCCACCAGCTGAGGAAGCTCACTGCTGCATGGTGCCAAGCATGCCCACCCCTCCCACGCTGGCTGCTATGAAAGGCTAGTCCTGGTCTGGCAGGACACAACAGCTACTACCACCCAGCTCCCTGCTGGTCTCTGTGTGAATCTGCCTCCAATCTAAGAAGAAGAGCAATGGAAGCATCCAACTTTCCTTCTGACTTGAGATTGGATTTGTAGAGAGTCTACGTTTGATCACTTCTACTGTCCTATTAGCATCACCACTGAGGCAAGAGGGCCTCGCTCATTAAATTAGAGCTTAGTCCCAGCCTAGAGCTTCTACAGTATGTGAGAAACAGCCGAGTAGAAAAAGACTGTTCTACCGGGGGAGAAAACATCCTAAGGGCAGTTGGGAACACCCCTTTTGTGAGAAAAGCAAAGGAGACTGAGAGGCACAGAGCCAGGGTTCTGTCATCGGCAGCTACAGCCACGAGGCAGTTTAGATTGCAGGTAGACTCCTAGCAGAAACGAGAGCTGATTACTTTCTGGCTGCTCTAGCACTTGGGCTAGTACCCCCTTCCTTTTCCTCCCCTCTACTCCCCTTCTCTCCCCTATTCTCCCTTCTTCCCTCCCTCCCTTTCCTTTCTTTTTCCAAACAAAATGTCGCTAAGGCATAACCTGAGGAATACCTATCCACAGCTACAGGAATGGGAATACCTATCCACAGCTCTAAGATCCATTCAGGGGTGGGGACAAAAGGAAAAGAAACCGAAAAGGAGGAGTGCCTCCATTGTTTTAAATTCGGATGGAATCAATTACCAAGTTGAACTCTCCATTCTTCATTGGATTGTAAAATAATTTTTCCACCCTCTGTCATTCCTTTCTACTTTGTTTTGTTCTATAAACTTCTATCTCCACCACCCCTCATTTCCATCTTCACTGGTCAAGACTAGGCACAGTGTTTGCTTGAGGACTGCTGCAATAATGAAAAAAAAAAAAAACAAACCATGTTCGGGAGTAGGAAGAAGGGGGGCGGGGTGAGGTTAATGGGATTAGTTTGCGGGCACGACTTACTCTTGGAACAGTGGAGTGGAGAGTTCTAGCAGGTAGCTGGATATGTGAGTATGGGACGAGCTTCTTCTCTCTGGTGCCTTCTCACTTTCTTTTTCATCTCATATTCTTCCTCTGGTGTCTGATACCAAGTAACCACCTTGCTCTCAACTAGCAGCTAAGCTCTGCGTAGGCTTTGGTTGAGGAATTATATCTTATAATATAGACCCTCTTGGAGATTGAGGCTTGACAAGTACTTGCGAGTGGTGGCTTGGTCTCTGCTGTCCCTTGGAACCCTGAAATAGCATGTACTGAAGCCTGGGGTAGCACACTGAAAGATAAGAGATCACATGAAGCAGAGATGAGCTGTCCCAGCTGGGACTGCTACCCCCAGGACAACCAGTCTGTCAGTCACCAGACAGAGGCAAAGTCCTCCTCGACCAGCCAGTCTAAGTTGACCACAGATGACTGAGAGTCCTGCAGAGATCAGCTGAGTTGGCCCAGACAAACACAATCACCCACGTGACCCACAGAATTGTGAGCTATATAAAATAGTTGTTGTTTTAAGTCACTAAGTTTTGGGGTGGTTTGTTATATAACAAGAGCTAACTGATATTGCTCTCCTTTAATCCTCAATCACAGGATCCAGCTGTCTGCAGGCATTCTAAAATTGTTACCATTGACCTTCTCTCATGCCTTGGTCCCTATAGGGCATTCAACTGTAAGCAAGTGAGTGTCTCCCCGAAATAAAAACAACAGGAAAAAAAGAAGTCAGTGTTTGATGAGTAAGTGTCTGTTAGGGGAGGGGAAGGGATGGTGGAGATGAAAAGGGCTGTCAGAGGGAAAAGGAGGGGAGAGAAGAATCTCAAACCCAAGGCATGACTTGAGACAGCAGAGAAGCAGCATGTCTCACTGAATAACAAAAGCAAGCTCCCCTGCCCGCAGGGTCCCTCCTGCCAGCGGCAAAGAGAAGCAGTAAGAGCAGTGACCAAGAAGCAAGTGATCTGGCTAATTTTCATGGTCAGGCTGGGGGCCAGGTGAAAGGGAGTAGAAAGACCACAAAATGCATGTTGCAGAAGCACATCCCAAATCCTTGTCTGCTTTATCATCATAAGTAATTCTACACGGATAGGAAAAATAAAGGCTTGAGCATAAGGTTTCTATCTGTGCTGCACAGAAGCTGATTAAAAATGCTAACTACCATGATTGTCCAAGCACCAGACGCTCCCCAGAGACCCGTGCTCACAGATGGTGATTAGTTTGGGATGGCCAGAACATTCACCAGTACCATGTTGCCGTAACACCCACAGACTATCTGTCACACTCCCAGGAGGCCGTTAAAGGCTGTTTACTTCATACAGTTAACTTGAACCATAAGCTTCACAAGCCTCTTTGATACAATTTTAATCACTCTCCTCATAAACCCATAACACTCCCCAGCATGGATATGCATTTGCACACAGCACAACGCACAACTCCCCTTGGAATTTTGCAGCCAGCAACGCCCCCTTCTCAACCTGCCCTCCCTGAATGGATGCTGCCTCGCTACAGATATTTTCTAGGGTCCTCCTTGATTCACGCACTGGCATTCGTGCTTCCCGGTGTGGTAATATATCATGGCTCCCAGTGGAAATTGGGTGATAAAAGATCAATACCAGGACCTTGTAACAAATGTTCCAACGGTGAAACTGCAAGCTACTGTTTATCTTTTCCAGAACATATTTTTTCCCCCAAGCAAATTCTAATTTTCTAGACTGACCTCAGCTATCCTTTCGGATATTTATTTATTTGGAAAGCGAAAATAAGCGAGGTCCTGGACACCATTCTCGAACAGATACAAAGCCCCGTTTAACCACTGCCCCCTGAGCAGTCCAGGCGCTGGCACCTCCCCCTAGAAGGAGGACACCACTGTCCCCCTCCAAACGCGACCACAAGTCGACCCTCCATTCGGCAGGCTGGCGGCATGTTCTCCCTGGCAAAGCTTTGGGCACGGAAGCTGTGACATTTGGTGGCTACGCCAGCAGCAAGGACAGGCGGGGATGAAAGGCAGGAGCTCTTTCAAGTAATTTTATGTGAATTCCGTGTGATTTGACATTTCGTTTATAGGTAGGATTTGTCTGGTTTCTTGAGGCACCTTGCCATAGAAAGAGTAGAAGATCTGAATACAGAGGATTCAGCCTGGGCTTAAGTTCTGGATTCGACCCTTGGAAACTCTACGGCTCTGCCAGGTCTGAGCGGCTCTCCAGCCTTCTCGCTTTCTTCATTTTTGTAAAACGGGAGTAACTCTATCTGTTCTGCCTAGCTCCCAGGGTTGCTGCGCAAATCGAATGAGAAACTATTTATGAAGGGGCTTTGTAAACTGTGAAATATTTGTAAAAATTTTTAAAGTTTTTTTTTTTTTTAATTGCGTCTATACTGCTATTGCTAATTTTGGTTCTTAATTCCATTTTTCCAGCTAGGCGAAGACAGCATTTGCGGAGCACTGCAAGGCGGTTCAGTTTGCAGTGCTGGTATTTTCTAGGCTTTCTCATTTAGTGGTCAGCCCACGGAAAGGAGGTTCTTTGTGTGTTTGTGGTTGTTGGGTTTTGAGAGGCTTTGGGTTCTTTTGTAGCATGAGTCAGCAAGCACTGAACACAGCAAGCACTTGAAATGCTCCTCCACGAGAGTGTTGATGCCTGGCTGTAGTTTATGAATGAGATTACTATCAACAAATAAAGACTGTTTGGGGAGAAATTTCCCTGGTTGCTAGTGCCTCCTTTCTTTGCTTTGTCCACCTTGCTTTTCTATTCCTCTCTCTTTGTGCCCTGGGGCTCAAACATTCCTTTTCTAGATAACATGTTCTAGAGGACCACTTAAATTATTAATCTTTGTTCACCTTCCCAAATTGAGACCTTATTCTATACATGTCTTCGGTTTTAGGAGATAGAAGTGATTTGCATCTCTTTACTTGCATTTTTTACTTCTATTACAAAGGTAGGCTCATGCTCTGACCTCGTCCTCCCCACTTCAAACTCTTGAGAGGAGTCAAAACTTGTTTGTGGCAGTGCCTGCTCAGGATCCCCTGCAACTCTATCCTTTCTGCTAAAACCAGGGCTTCTAATTTCCTGTTGATTTTCATTTTCTGCCTCCCTCTAGACATCAGGCTTCCTTCTTCATTGGGAATCCTGACCCTTAGCCAATCTCTGCTTTGGGAACTTATCCCCCTGGACAGTTTACAATGCAACTGTAACTTCTCACCCTTTCACTACAGAGAAATCTATTTAACATTCTAGTAAAAAAAATTCTCAAATTTCAGTGAACTTCAGGCTCTCTTTAGGGAATTAATGGTCTATCTATATTATCCATCCTCTCAGTTTAAAACAATGTACTTAGAATAAGGCTAACTGAAGCAAATGTGTTAAGAGTGGTTCTAATTCCTCTAAATAGGGAAATATAAAACTCAGCCTGGAAATCTAACTCCAGGCCCTACTACCTACCCAATTTGTCTCCCAAGTCTAAATCTGATGTCACCGATAAAATAAAAGCTTTGCTCCTTGTCTCAGAAGGAAGAAAAATCTTGGAGAAAACAGCTACTGTTGGAGTCACAAGTTCGATCTTATCTCATTAATACTGACTCTTCCCCGCCACAGAAGACAACTTTAGGTTGCCATAACAACATCCCTGTAGAGTTTAAAACCCAGAAGCCCATTTCCACTGTTTATAGTTATGCTATTCATATAGTGTTCTCTCTCTCTCTCTCTCTTTTTTTTATATCCTCTTTTAACAAAGGAAAAAGTGGTATAAGGTATAGCAAAGTGAGAACTTTATTTCATTTAATTTGTACTACGGCCATGAGGTGAAGAGACAGTCTCTCTTCTTTGTGGGAATAGGTAGAGAAAGAATGCAAGTGGGGAAGGTTTTAGGATTTTATGAAATAAAAATCATGTTGATCTATACCTAAAATTGCCGAGTAAATAGTATAAGCAGTTATTACAGCCAAATGACTATGCTCTTGTAATACTGGGGAGATGGGTGGGGAGCTCTACAGAAAAAAGAGAGAGAGCAGTGAGGAGTTCTGGATAGGGATGGCTCATCACATTTGCTGGAGGGCTAGAGTGTTAATTTCCACCACTGAGCAGAAGCCTCAAACACGAGACCACTTCTAGTCAGCCCTGCAGCTCATTTCAGTGAGTTGATGATGTCTCTTGGCCTAGGTGCACAGTATTCCAGAGTGTGAAGACAGCTGCAGAGGCCACTAGAGATGCTGTAACCTTAATGGATTTCTGGAGAAGAGGAGACTAGAAAAATGGACATGTATCCATGGGAGCAAAGAATAACCCTAGAAACAATAGCTTAGCTAGCTTGGTTTCAATTCCAGGAATGATCTAAAACAGATTCTGAAAATATTTAGAACAGCAGGATAAATCGTAAAGGCAAGAAGCATTTGGAATCTATGTCTTGGGAAGAAACATCCCATTCAAGTCAATAAACATTTACCAAGTGTTGCTTGTATGTAAAACACAGTCCTAGGGTCCAGCGCTGACTGGTACGAGGGTGACCAAGACCGCTCAGTGGTTGGTGGTGTGTGAGGAGTGAGAAGGGAAGGCAGGAATTTCAAATTCACAAATCCAGCAGATGGAGGTTAAGTGCTATGAGATCTAGAAGGAAACGAGATTATAAGCCAGGGAGCGGGAGGAGATGGGTGGGCAGTCGTAGAGACATTCCAAGGATGGAAGCGACAAAACTGGGTGACTCATTAGATGTGGGAAATGAGCAAAAGCGAGAATTGTGTGGCTTGTGATCTTTTTCTCTGAGATGGGACGGAGAAGAGCAGCTATCTTAGGACGGGAAGTGAGGGGCGATGCACTAGACTCAGCACCCTCGTGTGCGGAGGCCAGGGGCAGCGTGGATTCCCTGCCAGCAGGAGATGTGGTGCGAGCAGCAGCCGGGGCCACCTGTCCAGAAGCTCGTGCACCTCACGTCTGAGATCCTTTTGTGTTTGGCCAGATGCCGCAAGTCCTCATTCCCTCACTCGAAGGCTGTCCTCTGGGCCACCACCCTCTGCGCTGTGGGCTCTACACAAGCATTAATCTCCACGAACTAGGTCTCTCCAACTTCTTCCACAGGAAAGACCATCAATCCCTTTTCTGATCTGTTTTAGACTCACTGAATTGCAATATTTTTGAGGTCATATTTACTATGCTGTGTTAAAAAAAAAATCAAGATTATTTTGATTTTCCTATGTTCTGAATGTTGCTTAGGACTAATTTGTTTTTTAAATATTGGGTATCAGTAAGTTTCAACAACACTGTGATTTTTCTTTGTTTCAAACCTATAATCTCCCTGATCTCTCTATCTTAACGAATTTTGAAGTGCTGTTCTTTTAAAGCCTTTTTCCTGGATGCTTCTCCCTATTCCTTCCATATTCACTTTAAAGTCTGATTGAGCAAATCAGCTGGTATCTGGGAAAAATACTCTATTTCCATTTTAATGTTAAATAATTCCTTCATAGTTCTCTTTGGAAATTTCTGAATTCAAGTGTATTTATTCATTCATTCATTCATTCAACAAATAAACATCAATTACCTTCAGTGGGTCAGGAAATATGCTAAATGATGAGCAAAAAAAAAAAGAAGAAAACTCAAAAACATGGCTTCTTCCTGCTCACCTGGAACTTACAGTCCTTGAAGAGAGAAGACCAAATAGATGAGGGATTACAACTCTGCTAAGTGTCCTGAAAAGGAATAGGAACTGCAAGAACCGACAGGAGAGGGGACACCCGTCCACCAGCTGAACGGCAGAGGAGCAGGATGAGGCGCCTCAGGAGGGAGGCAGGCCCCTTAAGACAGACGCTGTGTGACCACCGTTCAGGGAGCCATGGAAGAAATTCCCTGAAGAATGGGAAGCTGAAAAAATAACCTCAGGACCCTATCGATCTCTAAAATAGTGTGATTCTGTAAGTAGGACCAACCAAAAGGGAAGAGAACAGTGTGATTTATGAAACGCCTCCACCCTCACGCCAGCGCACTCATCGGCTCCTTCCCCACCTCGATTTCACCGGCCACCTGATACACACGTTCACCGCGCTCTCTATTTAAGATCTTATCAAGGTGTCCACATTGGGCTATAAACTACCGGAGAAAAGCCTCAAGGAGCGAGGAGTCTTGCAGACACCATATATTGAGCAATTCCTATTGATGTTAATCATTTATTTGAAAGGAAGAATAAAACATATTAACGGGGTTTCAGGGGATTACCCTTCCTATATTGATAACCCATTAACATTTAATGAACTGGAGTAACAGTCGAGGCAACTTGAAGCTGTCTGGAAAGCCAAGAAACAGGCTGCCTTTCACACAACTAACTCATAAAGTGCTTCCCTGATGCTTTTTGCTCTTCTGGGAGACCTGACCAACTCGTTCTCATTTGTGAGGAAGAAGTGGCCTCCAGGCTCAGGTCATTTCTTTTTGCCAGGGAGCTTAATGCAGCCCAGAGCTCTTCCACCAGTTAACATCAGCTCACAGGCCCTAATGAGAACAAGCTGGACATTTCCTGATGCTGATGAGACTCCTCAATCCCCAGGAGTCCAAGAGTCACTCTCACTTTTCATTCTGATTTCCCTCTCACACATACACCTGACCCACCATACGATGGAAACGGCATTCACCCAGGATAATGGACTTTCTAAGTGGGAGAGTCACAGCTTCCCCAGGCCTGTGGAAAATATGAAGAGGGCACTGGATCATCGCCACAGTTCCTTTCTGCTTAGTATTCTCTCTATACCTACCACAAGCTCTTCCTTACAGACTGTGATAGAAACTAGTGTCAACAGATAAATGGTCTTGGCATCTATGGGCAGAATGAATGACTCAGTAGTGACTATAAACTAAAATAGCAGATTTGTCTTCAAATGCAATTGGCTTGTTCGAACAACTTCATTGAGCAGATTAATTCATTTAATTTCTTAAGGGAACATTCTGGAGCTAGTTGATCATTTAATTTCTTAAGGGAACATTCTGGAGCCAGGTCTACCAAGAAATCATGTTGCTTAGAACCTTGTGAAGGAATTACAGAGGTTTTACTGCTGGCGGTGGGGTTTGGGGGGTGGGCAGCTAGGAAACTAGGCTGGAAACATCCCAGCCAACTGCTAGGGCAATGACTCACCATCTCCTTTCTGGAACCACACAGGTAATGCTTCCAGTGTAGACTCCTTCTTGACCTTTGAGTATTGCTCGAAGGATGCTAACGGTGCAGGGGAGGCAGTACTTCCCGGCCGTATGCTATAACTTGTCCTCCTGGGATCTACCCCGAACCAGAGTGGGGGCTGCACTGTGGCACGGACCCACTGAACTATGGCCCAGAACAACAGGGCTTGTCTAAGAACTTGTCTGAGTGCCAGAATAAACCCACAAATCGATTCCTGAAGGCAAGTCTGGATTTGCTTGCAAATATTCCTGAAGCTCCAGCTAGAGAGAGTTAGAATGGCCTTTCATTCAGATGGGATTCCAATTTTCACAATAAGATGTCAACTTTACCACCTGCACTTCTAATTTCTAAGGCATAAGGCTCTGCCCTGGACCAGCAAAGGAGAATACAAACACACCAGGCTCTTGTCAGAGAATACAATCTCAAACTGTCTGCTATTCAAGTCCTATCAAAAGCCCAGTTGAGAAAAGCAATATTTACAAAAGATTATTTGAAGGACAAGCAGTTCATCCATTCTTCAAAACACTCTAAATTCTCCATCCATGGATCGACCCTGACCACCTCACAGCTACACGCTATGGCCATATTACTTTAGCCCCATACAGAACTATTGTCAATGAATTGTACTTTAATGTCATTCCATTTGTTCTTATCAAAAAAGTTACTACTACAAGAAGCAGTCATATGAAATCTGTTACTGCATTTGAAGAAAACGTTCTTGGAATGCTGCTCGCTACATAAAATCCCATACGAGAAAGTTATCTTGGAAAGTAGCTTTAGAAGAAGCTTTGATTCTCAAAGAAGTGGTGGTCTCCTTTTCTGAGTAATGTTGTTGTGAATTTGAACTTGGTTGCCAGGCATCTCAATGTCAAATCTGAAGCTCAGTCATGGCAATTATATTGATCCTTAAGCTTTCTGTAACTGTGTTCTTCTTTTCTTGGTCACCATTTTCTCTACATTCACACCTACTTATTTGATGTATGTTTTTAATAAACTATTACAGAACTTTTATGGAACCAGGTAATGATGGTTCCATAAGTAGGCAAATAAAGAATGCTCTGGATATCTCTGTTCATCTAAACGCTGTGTCTATTGAGTTGGCCTTACTTGAGAGGCAATTCTCTTGGTAGTACTGGCTGTAGCCTAGCAATAATAATGCTAATAATCATAATCATACTCATAATTAAGCTATCACATATTCTGTATTTTCTATGTATCTAGGCACTGCTATAAGAATATTCCACAGGTTATTTTACTTCACCCTCTCAATTACCCTACAAGCTAGGCGCTATTGGCCTCACTTTACAGATGAAGAAACTGAGGGCTCTGAGAGGATAAGCAACTTGTCTATTATACACCTAGTAAAAGCAGAATCACACCCAGGTGTATATGAATCCAAGCTGTAGCAAGATATCCCCACTCTACCCGTCACGGGCCATTTAAAGGGAGAATGATAAAACTAAAATAAATGCTAGAGATCTGAGGTTGGTACTTGCCCACTTTTTTGCATCACAGTAAAACACTGCACCAAGGTCTGTCTACACGTGCCAACAACGGAACTTCTGATGTTCTAATCAAATCCACTGGACAAGTGATCTAGTAGCAGGTGGAAATGAAAGTGTTCTTTGTTTAGATATTATATTTTCACAAAAACTAAAAAACTAAAAGACCATTGACATAATCAAAACATGGAGTCTAAGTGCTTCTGAGTGATTCCCTGCAGGCACGCTGCAGGCAGCCCACAGCTGCGGGTGGCCTGGCTTCCTTGGGAAACACTGATCTGACCTCCAGAGATGCTCAGTCTCACATGGCACCCCTACTGCCACGAGGGGACCCTACCACGAGGGGACCATCACGGTGATGCGACTGGTATTCACGTTACATGGCAAGATGCAACCCCTGCCTTCGATACTTCCTCCTCTTTGCACTTCACACATTACATTCCTTTGTCATCACATCTCCACGAATCTTCAGAGTAAATGCGTAGGTGAGCTGATGGTCATGTGTACAAGAACGCTCATTTCAGAACTGGAGAATACACAGAGCCTGGGAGCTTGTTTTCCATGTAAGACGCAAGGGTGAAGGCTGGGGACATCTGTTCATTCATCCATTTACTGACCAAACATCTAGTGTCTAGTAGGCTTGGAAAGAGAGGAATACGCAGAACACATACATTCTGTCCTGAGAGCTTTCTCCAGGACTTGGGAACAGAATCCTCCATGGAAGAAGAGAACCAATGCAAAGCCACCTACATGACAAATGAAAGGTAGTACCATAAGGATGGTCTCTCTAATTGTAGAAGAATCACACGAGTGATCACGACGAACTGGGTTCAAGAAAGAAGGGTTCACTGAGAAAGGGGATTGCTGGAGTCCCTGGTTTGTTTAAATAGTAAATCCGATCTCTGAATTCCTTCTCAGTTTAACATTCATTCAGCATTCCAACAATCTTTATTAAGCCCTTAACTTGTACCAGACACCTAGGTACCTGGAAAAGAACAGTACGTAACAGACTAGGTCTCTGCCCTTGTATAGCTCACATACACATATTTAAAAAGTCGAAATAATCCCAGAAAATGAAAAGTACTGTGAAGGAAATAAGAAAGGGAAGGCTTTATTGGCTGGGAGAGGGCTCCTTTAACAGAGTAAATACCTCCTAGGTAGAGTAATCTAGGAAGTTATCATCGTGAATGTGATATCTAAACTGAGACCTGAATGAAAACATGAAGATGGTTTAGGAAGAGGTGTGGAAGAGCATTCCAGGTAGAAGAAACATCGAGAGAGAGAGAGACGGCAGAGGGGGAGAGAGAACGCACTTGATCGTATTTATTTTTTGGAAATATTATCTTAGATTAGGCAAAGATTACTTAGTTATGACACCAAAAGCATGTACCATAAAAGAAAACAACTGATAAGTTGGACTTCATCAAAACTGATAACTACTGTGCTTCAAAAGACACCATAGAAAAATGAAAAGACAAGTCATATACTGGGAGAAAATGTTTGCAAACCATGTATCTTATAAAGGATTGGTATCCATAATATACAAAGAACTAATTGAATCGTACACTTAGAATGGGTCAACTTTATGATCTATAAATTATAACTCAATAAAGTTTTAAAAACAGTACACTCAGCCAATAGCCTTTTCTTGGCAATTCAGATTCCCTACCCACTTTTATTCACCTTCCTCAGGGGCAGCTGGTGAATATACCTAATCAAGTTAAAGCTGGTCATAATAAGTAGAGTGACACAGCAGAATCTGCGAATGCTATTAACTTTCTGTGTCCTTATGCAAGTAACAACCTCTCTAAGTCTGGAATTTTCCCCTTCTATAAAACAGTGATAATATCTGTACTATTTATCTAAATGAGTTGTTGGGTGTAGCAAATGAGATGTGAAGCTATTCATAAAAGATTTTGTTTTTGCTGAGCTATTACGCCTACTCTTGAGCCCTGGGACTTATCTCAAAGTTAGTTTGCCATGGTTAACACTCTATTTATGTTCTCTATTAAATTCTAATTGGGTTTTACTGGCATTCAGACATAACTTCTATTCATTTTGTGATAGAATAATGGGTTTTAGGCACCACAGCTGGTCTAGGAAGAAAGAATGTGGCATCCGCTCACCGTTAATTCTATCCAACACATTTTAAAGGATGCAGCACCAGCTTCAAGTCTCAGAGGGGCTCTTTCTTTCAAAGATGAGACTTTTGCATCAAAAAAACATTAGTCCTGTACTTTCAAGAGTGGTTGAATCCAACTAACCTGAAACTTTCCTTGAACTAGAGTCTGTCATGGCATGTCCTTGAATATCAGAGTTTCCAATGACTTAGTTGACAATATTTTTATTTGATATTGGAGGTTCATGACTATTTTTGACTGGGAAAGATACAGACTGGATGTAAAAGAAAAAGCCAACAGGGTTAGTAAAGGCTTTTAGTGTTTGTGTGTGTGTGTGTGTGTGTGTGTGTGCGCGCGCGGGGAGGGAGTCTGTGAGTGGTAACTATGTATAAACGATAGACATGACCTTTCCATAGTGCTCCTTCGTCCCATTCTGGTCACATAATTTAGCAGAATTATGAAATAAACAATAAAACCCTCTCATCTTTACTTAATTTTCACCTAACTTCTCCCTGACCCACCTTACCCCACCCCCCATTCTGTATTTCAATCGTGCAAATCCTTTTAATAGAAACAAGGAAGCAATTAAGGGTATTGGCAATTCAAGTATTTTATCAGCATTTTGCAGAGAAGATATCTTCCCCAAATGGGTATATCTTTGTTTAACAAATAAGACATTTACTCCATTCATTTCCTGCTTTTCCTTTCCCCCATTTATCTATTTTTCGGTACTGATCTATGACTTTAAGAGTTTGAGAAGGTGAGCGATTTCTGTCATTAACTTTACTGGATGCAGGTCATATGCAAGATGCCCAGCAACACAGTGTTCCAGGTGGTTCTCCGGTGGATTCTCTATCAAATTCTGTCAACCCCACCTGGGTTTCTTCCTGAGACACCAGGTATTACAATGATGGCTGGGATTTGTGAGCTAAATTCAGGTATGAGTCCACTCATCTGATACCACCAAACCACTATACCAATTTCTAAAATTCATTTTTGCCTTGTCTCTGGCATTCTACATCAATCAGTTACATAGAGAGTCCTCCTGGGGACTTTACCTAGAGTTGGGTACTTTACAGAGCTCAGCATGTACAGAAGAAAGACTCCTGCTCAAGGCCTGAGAGGATCTAGATTCTCTTTTGAGCTGTTACAAACCCGCTGAGTAAACAAATCCCATACTCAGTAAGGCTGTGTGATGGAGCGCATGCGTCCAGGGATCCAGGCACGAGGACTGGGTTTGTTCTTACAGCCACCGCTCATTACCAGTGTGGTCTGGACCTCAGTTTCCTCGCCTATACACAGAATTGCACTTAATTACCTCTAAGGTCTCTTAGAGCTTATATAATTCTCTAGCTCCTCACATACAAATCCTCCACATTTTTTTCCCATTTTAATCACAAAAGTAATATATGATCAAACAATATAAAAATATTAGGTCAAACCATATGAAATTGCTCATATTTAACCATTTTTGATCAACAAAAATGGCAATTTTACATGGTTCGACTTAGCATACAGTAATGTCAGTGGAAGTCTCCCCTTGTTGCTCACACCACTCTGGTTTATATTAATAGCTTGTATTTGCATAGCGCTTTAAAAGTCTAAAAGTGCTTTCATGTATATTATCTATATGCAACAAACATTTTCTGAGGGCCCTCCAGGCGCCTGGGCTTCCTAATACAATTCCTCATTTAACGCTCGCAACAACTGGGGAAGGTGGGTTTTCTGATCCACGGGGAAATAAAAAAGTTCAGGACAGTGGGAGGAAGTAGCCAAGGTCACATGGCAGGTAGGTGGCCGCTGAGATTCACACTCAGTCCAGATTCCAAAGTTCCTTTCTTAGCCTCTCCTTTCATTAGTCTGAGCAAGTCTAATGTCTTTCTCTTATCCTAAGAACCTTTAAAATTGTAATACTTTCATATTTTTGATGGGCAAAAAGAGGATGTTTCGGGTCCACACTAATTTTCCCCTTCTTTGCTTATAGTACCATGCCTGAAATTGAAAATGGCAGATCTCTCCCCAGATTCTGCTGGAGAAGCAAGGTGCAGGTGTGTGGGAGGAGGAGGGGGGCTCCTTTTATCTGCAAAGACTTTTACTGAGGAGAAAAAAAGCACATCTTATAGGTAAAAAACTCTGTTGCTTGGCTTGAAGCTAAGCCCTACAACATACATTACTGTCTTTCTGTTCAATCAGTGTTCTGCTACAAGAATCAGTTACATTCAATCATCTGAAAGAGCTATTAAAATGCTGATAAAAAATTCATAAAGTAACACACAGTAATGAATCAGGAGAATTCAGTAAAGTGAGACCTACCCTTAGAGCAGGGCAAAAATGAAGGTGAACGATCGTTTGGGCCCAGCGGCCATGAAATACCCTTTTGGAAGATGAATAATTCTGTTTAGGGCTGATAAGTTGAACTAATTTATAATGCTGTTTTAGGTCCACTGCTGAAATATTTCAAATCCCTCAACTTTAAAATGCATTGCCTGTCAGAAACTGGTCTCTTAACAGTTTCCTCTTAACATTTTTCAAAATGTAACCTAGACCAATTTGCATGATTTAATGCTTATTGTATTATACTGTGCAAGATTTAAAATGGGAAATAATTTTTTTTTTTTAAAGAGAGAGAGGAGAGACAGGGAGAGGCAGACAAGGTGGCATGAAGGGAACAAGCACGGGCCAAAGAGAGAATTAAGACCTGTCTGTGCTTGGCAGAATGTCCCACTGGGACAGGGGAAATCTATCTAACTGGACATCGAGCACCCAACAAATTTCTAACCTGGGGAGTAGACTTGGGTGGCCAACAGATGGTGGAAACCACCCTAAGATATGAAAGCAAATTTGTGAATCATTAGATGGCAGACTGAAGCACTCCCCTGAACCCTCAGCACCGCTCCCATCCCCTTCCCACATAGTCCCCAGGAACCTCTGCAAGTCCTCCTTGGGACTCACTGCCATGGTTTGGGTCATGTCCTCATTATTTCACTCCTGGATTCTTGCAAAAGCCTCTTAATTGGAATCACTTTCTTTAGTCTCTCTTCTAAATCCATCCTCCATTTTGCGCTATATTGTTCTTTCTTAAGAAAATCTGGCCATGTTATTAATTTTAATAGCCCTCGATGGCTCCCATTGAACTCTTGAACTCCTGAGCATCACCTACAAGACCATACTATAGCTTCCAACTTACTTACCTATTGGTTTACATTTTTTACTACTTCACTAAAAGAATAAAGGAAACGCTGAATGATTATAAAGAACATAACTGAAAAAAAATGAATACTCAGAGTATATAGAAAACTAAATGTCAATACCAAAAAAGACAACCAACCTAATTTAAAAATGAGCAAAATACATCAATATGTTGAATAGCGTATAAACATGTAAAATGATACTCAATTTCACTAGTAATTGGGAAAATCTAAATAATAACAGTGAGATAGTATTTTATACCCACCAGCTAGGCAAACATTAAACTGCCTATTGACATTAAGTGCTTGGCAAGACATGAGGAAAGGAACTAAATACACTTTCAGGGTGCGGAAATGGATTCAGCTCCTGTAGGGAGCAACCAGCAATAAGCAGGAAACATGAAGGTGCCCACACCTCAGGGCCCAGCCAACGCGATGCTTGATATAAAGAAACCTTGGTTCACTGTGCAATTCTTCATTATGCTAAAAATGGGAGGCGATCTAAGTATCCATCAATAAGAGAATTAATAAAGTATGGTTTACCCATATGAAATAATACATAGCAGTTAAAATGAACTGGCGCTGTACCTATATAAATCTATACCTATATAACCATCCTAAGCATAACGTATAGCTAAAACAAGTAATGTTCAAAAGGATACGAGTGGAGGACATAATTTATGTAAAGTTTAAAAATTGCGAAAACAAAATCTATACAGTGTTTATTCAGAGGAAAAAATAGATGACCTCTATGGTGATAGTGTCTCCTTTTAACAAGGGGTAGGCCCGCACTAAAACACTTTCCAAGGAGCAAAAGATAGATTACAGCAACCATGTAAGAGTGGGTTACCTCATTACTGTGGTTTACTTGGGGGCCGGGGGATAAAAACATGCCTCCTGGGCTGGGCAGACTCAACCCGCCCGGCCGCCGCCACCCCCCACAATTACACTCTCACTCTCATGATGGAACGCCCTTTGATTGTACACAGGCTTTTGCTGTCTTTAGTTATAGGAAACAATTGTGCTTCTTATGAAGCCTGCGGCTTCTGGGGCTGTGATCTCCATTTACTCATTTAGGAGACTGTGGATCTGATCAGAAATTGCCACTTTGGTCGACAAACCACTACAGCCCAGAGGTTTTATAAATCTTGATTAATTGTTTCAATGTTTTGTTATGAAGGGTTTCCTTCATGTTGTGTTACTTAAACATTTTTACAAAACCCAAGTTGTCAAATGGAGGCAAAAACCCCACATAGCATGTGATAATAAGGCTGTTATGGTGAAGGGCTCACTAATCCTGTATTTATTCACCTGTTCCCCATTACACAGATCTGTTAAACTAGCACTTTGTCCATCAACACTTGAGTGCTTAAAGCTGAGTAGGCCTCTTTTGTAATTGCTGGCACCAGCAAAAGCCAAATTGCGAGCTCTCAGAATATGGCTGGAACTGCTGGATCCGCCTGATAGATCCCTGCCATGCTCACTAGTCTAAGACCTAGAGACTCCCTCTCTTTACTCACCAATGTATATATATCTAAAGTTGCATTTTTTTTTTAAGTGAGTTTTTGGAAAGTAACAAGAGGAAAAGCCAAAAGAAATTATTTCCTCTGGTGACATTTCTGCTGGGTTACACCTCCACCAAAGATTTATAGCTTCACAGAGCTGCAAAGCTAACCATATGGTCAATTAAAAAGAATTCCAATTTCCGTGGTCCTGTGCCCAGAACCTGAGAGAGAGAAGTTTCCTATTTAATAAGGATCTCAACCTTTCACGGTTGGGGGGTGGGCATTTAAAGTACACCCCATGTAAGCTAACATTATAAAAAGCAAACAAATTTCCCTTTGGGAAATGGGAACGAAAGAAGGCTCCATAACCTGCCTCAGTCTCCTGATCTGCAAGGGGCTGTAGAGGCAGGAGGGCCACTTGAGGCATCATTGTCACCTGCTTCCTTGCTTCTGACCCTGGTATAATTTTTATAGAGTCACAAGTGAGTTGAAGAACTCCAAAGAATTTCACACTTCTCTCCAAGTGGTCTGGCTTCACCTCTGAATTAAGTAGCTCAAAACAGAATTTGAAATCTTAGACTCAGTAGGCTTAGTAATGTCCAGAAAAAGCCCTGCAAACGCCTCTCTGTCGCCAATTACCAAATGGATTTGTGGGTCATCTGAATTGCTAGTTGCTGGTGAGCTTTTTGAGCTTGTGACCCATAGTTCAGCACTCCCTTGACAGTGACTGTCCGATTGCCCAGTGCCCAGCTGAAACAAACACAGAGACCCACATTCACAGCTGGAAGACAAAAGTCTGACAGACAAACACATGCGACCTGCTACATCCTTGCCAATCAATCCAAGTGGAGGACTTTCTTAAACTCTCTAATTATAGAAAGATTGGTGTCTTTGTCATTTATGAGCTCACAAAGTTGAGGCGTGTTCAGGTAGGCTGACCTGTGATTTAGCAATCAAACTGGGACACTTTTGAGAGTCAAAGGGGGAGCTCGTAATAATTAGGCCAGGACAAAAATGTACATAAGTTGGGACTGTCCCTGGAAAACTGGGGTATGTGATTTATCTGGGTTTAGAGGGCTATTCCTTTATGGCCTTTCCAAATTTGAAAAGAAAAAGAAAGAAAAGAAAAAAGAAAAGAAAGAGAAGGAAGGAAGGAAGAAAAGAGAGAGGGAGATAAAGAAAAGAAAGAAGGAAGGGAAGAAGGAAGGAAGGAAAGAAAAGAAGAAAAGAAAGAAAAGAAAAGGAAAAAAAAGAAAAGAAAAGAAAAAAGAAGAGAGACAAAGAAAGGCAGGGCCGAAATGCCCAAATAATTCCTCCTCTTACTGTGACAAAATCCAAATTGGAAACTGTCAAGGTGGCCAGGGCACTTCCATTCAGAAAATTTTAACTGTTTTTTACTTTCCTTTCCTTGCTCTAGTGTAGCAGTTTGCAAATGTTCTGGCCTCTGGACCCCTTTATACCCTTACAATTTCTGTGGGCTTCTAAAAAGCTATTGTTTATGTGTTATTATAAATACTGATAGTTATCTTATTAAATATTAGAACTGAGAAAATTATAAAATGTTTATTAATTCATTAAAAGATCACAATAAACCTATTACATACTAACAACACATTTTTATTAAAAAAAAAAAAACAACAAACCTAAGTTTTCCAAAACAAAATAATTACTGAGTAGAACAGTTTTACATTTTTATAAATCACTTTCATGTCCAGTTTAATATAAGACAGATGGATTCTCATATCTGCTTCTGCCTTCACTCTATTTCAATCATATCTGGAAAACTCCACTGTACATTCATGAGAGAAAGCAAATAGGTGAAAAAGCCAATATCTTATAAAGAAAATAGTTTTGGCCTTGTGGAAGGCCTGAAGGGGCCTTGGGGACCCCTCCCCAGTGAATAACTGAAGCACATCTTGAGAACCACTATATTACCAGAACCAAGGAATGAAAACACTCCCCACACTTTCTAGGGCTATTTGGTTAGGAAAGCCCCCTCTGTCCTAAGAGGAAAGGGAAATTCATCCTCTTCCCGTGCTAATGATGATGGCACTGAGTTTAAAGGCCAGCAAAATCTATTTGAATGAGAAAGACCAAGTCTGAGGAAAGAATTTCAGATGTGGGAAGGGGTTCAGTAAGACTAGAGGATTCCCCGGGATGGAGAGGCACAGCGAGGGCTGTTTTGGGAGTGTCAGGGGGAAGTAAGACCCCGTGAAAAATGGCCATTCCGGGCTCCCAATGTGTTCATGGGGGTAGAAATGAGGGATGTCCCCACAACGAGCAGGGGGACATAAAGCCTAGAGGACTTCCGACATTCAATATCCCTTGGCGGCAGGTGAGACGCAGAGCCTGAACACAACTCTGAGGATAAAGTAGTACCAGGCACGGCTTCATTCCATTCCCGTCAGGGGTGCTGGTGCGAGAAGTAAATGATTGTTTTAAGAAAGCAAAGAAATGTGGTATTTCTCATACTAGAGGTCGTGGACTGAAAGTCCTACACCTTTTTCTTGCATCTGTCTTGCCTAACTAGGGAGCCACCAGCAAGCCAGACCTTGCCTCTACCATGCGCACAGCTCCAAAATCGTTTTGAAGCCTTGGTGAGAGCTGAAGGTCCAATTAGTCAGCTTGGCTGATCTGGGCTCATAGATGCCAAAGGAGGTAGACAAAGGAAAAGGGAATAGTTACTTTCCAAGGGTCAGGCCCTCAGCTGTGCTGTGGGCTTATACTGTGGATTAGGCAGGCAGCTCATTCTCTTCTAAACCTTAGTTTCCTCAACTGCAAGTTGGAGAATCCTCCCCATGCTCTAGAGCTGTTGTAAGAATTAATTCACAGAGAAACACTTAACGGAGCCTCTGCGACTAAGTAATCACTATTGTTCTTCCTTTATACCAGGGCTCCCCGACCCCTGGGCCACAGACCGGTACCAGTCCATAGTCTGTTAGGAACTGGGCCGCACAGCATGTGAGTGGTGGGCAAGCAAGCGAAGCTTCATATGCAGCCACTCCTCAGCGCCAGCATCACCGCCTCAGCTCCACCTCAGATCATCAGGCATTAGATTCTCGTAGAAGCACCGGTCCCTGGTGCCCAAAAGATGGGGGACCGCTGCTTTATACCACTCAGCTGTCCCTTCCCGACCATCCTCCCTGGGTATAACAATACCTCAAATTTCTCATTGCCCCTGTGCCTCACCTTTATACCACGGCCGTGATTCTACATGACTTTTTGTGGGATTCTTAAATAAAGTCTGTCTCTCCCACCACAGCAGAAGCTCCATGAGGGCAGAAATGATGCGTTGGTTTTTTTCTTCTCTCCACTGTACTCCCTGTGTCAAGCACAGTATTTGTATTTCATAGGTGTGCAATGCTGAAGTGAATGAAGGGACGAACGCATAATGCACACATTAATTATCACTGTGGAAAGATTCCTTTCTGTGCTTTGGGAATCTAATGGACGTAGAATATTAGATTTCATGAGTCTGAGATTCAAAGGAGAAATGAAACAATGGGAGAAAAATGTGCATTGATAAGGAGGCAAAGGCACATTAGCTTGGCACAGACGTGGGGTTCCAAGAGAAGGAAGATTCTTGAAAAACATTTCAGTTCTGAACAAGACTCCAAGTCCAGGTCTCTTGCTTAAAATAGCAGTAGTCTTAGAATGCAAAAATTAGCACATTATCCTAATTAAAACCTAGCCCTTTTCTCCACAAAACTGGCAAGTAGGCTAGTTACTAAGTGATTAAAACATTTCTACCTGATTACTATGTAGTTAAATGCTTAAAAAGGAATCACAGTTAATGGATATCACAGGCAAAGTCGTGAATTACGGCTGTGACGTGTGTGTGCATGTGCTGTTCTGAAGGAATCTCTCTCTCCACTCGCATTTTGTCAGTCCCTTTCTGGTTCCTATTTGGAGCTGGAGATTCAACACTGACTTTTGGGGAGACGAAAATGTTAGGAGGTGAGGGAAAGGATGTGGAAGGGAAAGAAGGATTTGAGGCAATCAAAGAATTTTAATACATGGAAGTAAGTACCTGGCTGGTACTCACCTACCTAATTAAAGACGAATGCTAACAAACATGAAACACTATGAACGAAGCAGACGTATGTATTAATTTTCTATTCCTGAAAAAGCTACAAAACTCCCCAGCTATTCTTCTGCACCCCGTTCCCCACCCTCCTGTCTCCCTCTCTTCCTTTCCTTCCTTCCCTACCCCACCCCCTCTCTCTGACAGCACTATTAATGATCGTTAATGCCCCACAGGCTCTAATGGGTCCCGCTGGGAGTCCAGAAATACTGCAATTTGTATCGCGGATTTAGACATAACAACAAAAAAAAAGAGCCCTCTGCTCCTGGGAGCCAGAGCTTGATCAGTTAGCTCCCTACTGGAATTGCACAACAGAATAATAAATGACAGCTCTTCGATTAAAGCCAGCCTTCTGCTGTAAGTGCTGGAGAGAGTGTGATTGTCACAAACAATCTACCGCTTGTTAACACCACTGGAGTATGAACAAACAGTGGGCAGCACTTAGGCAATTAAAAGTCTTTGGAACACCCTTGGTATTTGTGTACGCGCACGCACACGTGCACGCCCATCCACGCTATAAGTACACAGGTGTGTGAGCGCACACGCGCACAGTTTTCAGATGTTTTTGGTTGGTTTTTATGTCTTAGTTATCTGTTTTTTTTTTTAATGTTTAGGAAAGTTCAAAAAAAAAAAAGCCAGCCGCTGTCATGTTAAAAAAAATAATTACACACTCATTTGCACCTTAGATATAGTATTCTCGATGAAATAATTCACAAAGTGATAAAAGAAATATATTCTATATATTTCTCGGATATGTCTAGGAAAAGTGAACACAAGGTAAAACAGGCTAAAACTGAGTTTGTGAGTGATTTGCCCTTTAAATTTATTTCCTTAAGGTTGTTATGATATTGCCTTCTGAATAAAAAGTTAATCTTTAAAAAATGGGTGATAACGACAAGCTTTGATCTGAGCTGGTGCTCACTCAGAATTAGCCGTCCCCTGTCCTGGAGATTCCAGCTCCACCAGGTTCTAAGTCTCAGTGGCAGGACACTCTTTTCTATCCTTTCCTGGCCTTTTATATCCCACGGCACAGTTTGGGACCACAGCTGAGCATCCAAAATACTTGAACGATGGAGAAGAGAACCAAACATGGCTTGGTAGGGCTTGGGATGCACAGACACGTAGCTGAGTTCTTCTCCTTTCAGAGATTAGACCCTGGATGCAGAACCCCAGCCTATGAGAAGAAACATGGAACCTGCCTTTGAGGTGCTTACACTTGAAATCAGAAGGGCAGCCAGAAGGGGTCCTCCCAAGCCCAGAAAGAGCAGTGTGGGATGGCTGACTGCATTCTCCAGAGATGGATGGTGTCCATCTGCACTTGACCTTTCCACAAGGCGAGATCACATGTTTGTTTTGACAGGACAGCTGAGAATAATCATTCTCTCTCCCTCTTCCCGCCTCTTGCCCTCTCTCGCCTCCCCCTCCCCACTTGGTGGAGAGTAGGATTCTACACGGTATCTTAAAGTGAAAGGCAGATGGTTTGAACTACAGTTAGCCATATTCACTTGCAGATTCAGAATTATTGATGATAAAAGCTAAACTATGAGGCATGTTCCATCTGTTTATTTTCCAATTTTCATTTGTTGTAGCCCTGTTAATATTACTGGGATTTGCCTCTTTCTCCAGAAGAGTTGCCATAAGGGCTTCTACCTAGAGACATCTGTCGCCTCTCCTCCAGACGCTGTCGCCCTCACAACTGCTGCTGAGGCTCTGCTCTCTCTCCCGTCACCACTCCCTAAACCCTCTCTTTTTCTGTTCTCTCATTCTTGGAAAGTCTGCACTTTACACTATGACCCTGACCGGCTCCATTATCTTCAGTCCCAGGATACTCAGGGGACTCTGCTGGACTTGAGACTGCAGCCTGGGTGATGGGGGCTTCCCCTGCCCCAGTGATTGGGGTCCGAAGTCATCTGCCAGAGCTTCTCCAACTGGGTGCAAGGAAAGCAGCGTGCCAGGAGGGGCACCATTTAAGGAGAGCACCGGGTCCTACAGCATTACTTTCACTGAGACTGGAAACAAGAGGTTGGTACTTAACCTAATAAGTAACTAAGATATTACTAACATTGAGGCAAACACAAACATGTTTGGAAATGGAAGTGTGCCACCTGATCCCTGTCCAGTCTGCCAGGACTGTGATCCCTGCTACAGGGACAACTTGGTAGAGACATCTGAGAGGTACTACCTGCCCCCCGGCCCCACTCGACCCCACGGCTAGCAGGGTCTGGGAGCGTGTGACTTCAATTCTCCAGCTGCACTCAGTCTTGGCTTGCCTGCTCTGTCTTCAGGACAACAGCTGGACTTAGCCTGAGTGTAAGTGTTCCAGAAGAGCCACATGCTTCCTCAGTAACTTACGGGCCTCTTTTAATCAAGAGGCAGGGCTCTCCATCTTGTTGACACTTATGACCCTCGATTTAAAATACTCCAATTGTTTAATTCACATGGGACCCAGAGAGAGTGCAGGCCCTTTCCATTAGGACACTTTCTAATGGGAGCAATACATCAAGTCCCTGCCTCTAATCTGAATAACAGCTGTTTAGAAACCTGTCCTGGGTCTATCATTTGGAGCTACTTTTAGGAAGATCAACACTCTCTCATTAACCTCATCTTCACTTCTACTCTGGCAAAAAGGACCCTGAGAGAAAACCATCCCCACCTGGTTTCATTTTGCTTCTGCTTCTCTCTTCCTTCTGCCCTAGACTTCTGCTCCCCATCCAAAAAGGCAGCCCTTACAGCTCGCCTCTTCGGCAGTCTTCCCCTGAGGTTAATGAACAAATAAAACTGTCATGATTATCATTTCGGGAGCAATGACAGAGTGAAGGCCCAGAGCTGGGCACTGGAAGCCACTAAGAAAGCCGCCCTGTGAGGCGAAGCAAGATACACTGGAGTCTGCGCCGCAGGCCTGTCAACTCTCTTAAAATCTCCCAGCCTCTCTAGTGTGTTACTCTACTCAGGCAGAGCCTTTGACACAGCGGCAACTAATTGTACCCGCCTTTGATTTTCTCTTCTTGGTCTCTTCCGTTTAGACTACAGGCTTCGTGAAGGCACTACGTACCCATCAGAGCCCCGTGGGCTCCAGAATAGTAGAACACGGCATTACTTTTCTTTCATACATAAAGCTGTACATAATTAATGTATACAACTTGATTAGTTTAGAGATTTACGTACACACCTGTGAACACTGCGCTATGACTGTGATGTTCCGATGACAATGAAAGTTAATGAGCAAAACACGTCTCATCCTTTCTGACAGTTTCACAATAAAACGAGCGGTGTAAATTTAAAAACGGAAAAAGATGACTCTGGCTTGCCTTAGAAGATTCTGGAAATGTTGCTGCTAAGCCTGAACACTCGCAGAAAGGAACTTCGCAATTTAAAGAGAAAAACAATTTAGATTTTTTCCTAACCTATTATCTTCTATGAGAAGATATCAATCAAATAATTGAAATTGCCCATCTTTGCACAAGCGTGATAGATATTGCTCCTCCGTGCCTGTCTCCCTCTTTTCTGCGTCAGTCACACATCTGCACTGCTATTCACACTTCAGTCACAAGTCCTCTGTACCTATAATCTCTGTTATTTTGCTGTCGACTCCTCATGCCTCATTAGTCATGTTTGACACCTGCACCTAATACCTTTTCACTGACAACGCAGGACAGCTTCTGGTGAGAATAGATATTTTCCAGAATAGCTTCAACAGAGGCCTCTGATTGTGTGGCGAAGGTGTGACATGGGGTTGGTGTGGCTCCTCTTACCCCATTCAGTAAACTCTTTTCATTAAACTTCTCTAAACTTGGCTTCCTTTAAAGGCTGTGCATGTGGCTGTTAAGGGCTGGAGAGGGAATGCAAGCAGAAGGAAATAAAAATAGTCTATAAAGCTTTAATATTTAATGTACAACAAATCTATGTACACAGGCTCATGTGCGGCAACCTGCGACATGGCAGAAAAGAAACATCTAAATACAGATTTTTATCTGAGCTCTAAATTCACGACTTCTTATCAAGTTAATGAAAATCTCAGATTTAAAAATTCAAAATCGGTTTTGTTTTAATTATAAATTCGTTGTCAGCTAGTTCAACTAACAAGCAATCTCAATTCTTTAGCAGAGGGGAGATGGTTGATGTAAAAATAAAAAACAAAACAAATGGAAGTGTGTTCTTAAAATGCAATTTTTCATTGGTAGTAAAAAATTTTTCTGCATTTGGGCCAATTGTCCAACCTTCTGGCTCCCACATATGGATCATTGCAAACACATTACAGTTTATTAACTTTGTAAATCTAATTCTAGACCTAGAATTTATAAGTCTAACTATGCCATTAGACTTTGGTGACACGATGGCTGGCAGAGTTGGGTTAATGTGTGACAATGTACTGGACCATAGTCGGGAGCCTCCTCTGGGGACTAAGGTCCTTCTTTCTAAGTGTGGTGATTGGTCTAGTCAGGAGTCTGAGTGAACTAAGTGGGTGGCTGCACCCAGTCTGCAGAACACCCATAGGTACTGCCACCTCCTTTCTCTCCCGGATCTCTCTCCCTTCTCCCCAGGGAGCATGTGAAATGTGTGGGGATGTTTCAGTTGTCAAGGTAATGAGGGCTACTGGTATTAAATGGGCAGAGCAGCGTTGCTGAGTCTTGTGGTGTGTGAGAATGGCCCCACCCTAAATGCCAGCAACTCCCCAGCTGACAAATGTTGGAGAGCACAGACTATCTCGAAGAAAGATCACATCTTCTTTGGCTGTCTACTAAATCTTCATGCACGAAATACAGCCGCTTCAGAACAAGACCACGCCAAACCTGAGATATTTGCTCTCAGTGCTTTCCTGAATGGGAACGTCCCAAATCTCACCATGGCACTTGGTGGGAGGGTGATGGGCCCACCCTTCCACACACCGCACTGAGCTGGGGGCTCCTATCAACCAAGCTCTCTGGGAGTCATGACCTCCTGTTGTGAACAACTTCCATCGCGACTTTTCTGCAGGAGACACAAAATGTTCTCGAGATCCTGGGTTCTATAAGCACCACTGGGGGCTGTGGGCAAAGGTCATTCCAACAGAAGATGCTCGATTCCATCATGGCTCACTTCCTTCAGAACTCTACTCACTGACTGTTATTTCACTCTATTTATTTTAAACAGATGGGACAAATATCAAGCAATTGACAAATTTAATGTATAATATCTGCCATTGCTGTTGATGGTGTGTTCTTAACACAAGAGCTGCTATCATGGTCCAACATCTAGAAAGATCACTATTAATACGGAGCTGTGATGAACACGGCTGGAGAGCAGAAGGGGAAGAGGTGAGCCGGAGGCAGTTCGTAAGGGACTGATGAGACGTATTTGCAGCTGGACGTCTTAGAGAACTGGGTTTGTCAGATCCTGTCACACAGCTGTCTGCATAATGAGGCGAGGAAAGTCATGGATGCTCTTTCGTTTCTTATCAGTACACATCCCTAGAAGAGATGCATCATTTAGGAACAGCCTGGCTAATGGGCAAGGGCTAGCAGACGAAGAGGGAATGAGGAGGATAACTACCAGCAGAGAAGACTGCCTGAGGGTGGAGGGGCGGGAGGGTGATTTCCTGAGCAGCGGAACGGGTGGCGACAGAAGTGAAGGGCACCCCAATGCCACCTGCTTCTCTGACATTAGTGAGACTCGTGAGGTTGAGCTAGGTTGGGGTTTAACTTTAGAAAAAGAAAGAAGAAAAGCTGGATGGCCACGCAAAGGTAAAGAGCATCCGAGTGTCCTGGCTCTAGAGTTTGGCTGGACGGATTCCATGTCATTTTATGGTTCTGTTGGGGGAGGCTCAGAACGCTGCAGCATTTCTGCCTGTCTCGTGTGGCCGGGATGATGGTGCTGGCAGGTGACGACGAACAGGCTCACACACCCTCTACCTGAACAATGACGACGACAGCACTGGGGAAGGGGCAGCGAAAGGGCCAGGCCTGTGGGGGTGACAGTGCCTGAGGGTGACTTCTAGTTGTTGTTGTTTTGTTTTTTTTTTTGCCACCTGGGGTGGGCTCTGCAATCTGATTATAGGAATAGTTTGTGTGTGAAATTTCCTTTCTCGGGTTCTGACTACAGAGGTGGAGGGATCCTTCGAGCTGTAACAGGAGGTGGCGGGCTATCCTGTAGGCTAGAAGGAAATAGCCCATCCAGTTAACTTCCCTGTTTCCACAAGGCAGCTCACAATTCTCGAGCTTCCTTCCTGCCCCCAACCCCAAACAACCCTGTTGGTCTGCACATTTTGATCACACGCCCCCACAGTAAAAATCAACAGAAAAACAAATTTAACTCTCCAAATATATTTTGATTTATTTATATACTCTACTCATACTATTGTACTAATGTATTTCTATAACATACACACAACAAATAAATCTAAAAGAGTGAGATAAAAATAAGTGGAAAAAGTGGTTCTATATTTTTCTTCTCATATCCCAAATTATTGTCTTTCCTGCACACCTGGGAAAGTATCAATATAGCCTATTATTTAGTGCCTGGAGAAGTTGCGAAAGACCAAACATTTCTCTGAGTGTTTGAACTTACTGGCCAAAGCGGAAGAAATAAAGGACATGGTGGAACAACTTGAAAAGACTCGAGTCTTCCAAAAGGATGTCCTTCATCCACCCAAATGGCGAGGGTGAATCTTTCTGACTTGAAGAGAGCCACATGTGTTATTTTCTCTCTCTCGCCGTTTCTAGAGATGTCAGATGTGGTTGTGATTCTTATGCTTTTCTCTCCATTCCACATTCTCCATGTGTTGCTCATTTTTACCACTTGCTTTGGGTTTCACGCCATCCTGCCACACTTCCCCTGCTTCCTTTTCCTGGGCTTTCAGTCCCACCTCAAGCTGCTGGCTCATTTCAGAGCAACCTGTTGCATTATCGAGACGGAGAAAGTGGGACACTCTTCAAAGAAGAGAATGGGGAAAGGGGACCAGAGAGTCTTCTACAGGCATCTACTATGGCTGTCATGTACTTACGGAGTGAGAGGTGAGTTTTGTTTTAGGAGGGGAAAGTAGGAGAGAGGTATTGGAGAGAGACGAAAAGTGTGCCTGTGATTAGGGACCAGCCAGGTTCCAGACCTTGGGCAATATTTCAAAACCTGTATATTCACTGTCTATTTTTCAGTGACTCTAAGGGGTTCTCTCACTGAGGTGGGAGACTGACCACTGGACGGCATATAATTAGAAAAAGTTTCCTACGTGAGCATTCAAGTCCCCTCGGCTCTAACCCAATCTCCTTGGCAAGTCTCATCACCACCCTACTCTGCCACCCTTTAAGACTGAGAGAGGTCCTCCCGAACCTGTGCTTTTGCACACGTGGCTTCCTTGGTTTGTGGTTCCTCTAACCCCTAATTCACCTTGCCGAGCTCTCTGAAATGGCACCTTTTATCTCCGAAGAAAACCACTGCCCTTCCAGCTCTTCCTTCTCCTTCCCCTTCTGCAGAACAGACTCCTCCCCTGGGGTCTTTCAGTCTGGTGTCTGTCCCACCGACACGCTCATCGCCCTGCATAACGGTTGTTCATTCACCTCCCAAGAACTCCCAGGAGACTGTAAGTGTCCAGAGGGCAGGGACTCGTCTTACTCACATTGGCAAGATGGCAGCAAGCTCGATGCAAGACTCAGGATGATAGAACTGAACTGAAAAAACGTTGCCAAAATTATTGCCGCGCCAGCTGATGGCAGCTGGAGCCATCCTTCTTGCCCTCCTCTTCCATACCCCAAGCCTTGGGGCAGCCCCTCATTTCCTAACTGCCCGGGGCCTCCTTCCCTGCTAACTCCAGAAGGGCTCTGTTACTGTGGCAGCAGTGATTTACAACTGCATTTAGCTGAATCTAATCAGAAGTGTGAATACTCCCCTTCTATCTGGCACACATCATCGGAGCTCTAATTATTCACACATTTTGGCAAGCATTCTGGTGTTCCCCTACCAAGATCCTAATCCCAGCAGATCAGTTAAAATAAATGAAAGAGAGAATCAAAAGGCACTTTAAAAATTCAACTGTTCTCCAAATGAGTTTGAACAGGCTCCAGCTAACTAGTGGTTGCAGCTGACTGGCATTTAAAACATAAGAACCCTTCTGCCCACCCCCATCCCAAGTCCCTTCCTATACCCCCCGCATATAAGAACATGATTCTCCCCTACTTAAGAGAAACACTTGAGACCAGAGCCCTGACATGTTTTCAATAATCTGCCTTAAAAACCAAGAAAATATAGCTGCCACCCCAAGATC
The DNA here is from genome assembly GCF_000325575.1 of Pteropus alecto. Taxonomy (NCBI): domain Eukaryota; kingdom Metazoa; phylum Chordata; class Mammalia; order Chiroptera; family Pteropodidae; genus Pteropus; species Pteropus alecto. The sequence continues at coordinate 2,979,570 of NW_006441386.1, forward strand.
CAATCAGTGCCAAAGCAATTCTGCTTTTTCCACATAGGTAATGTGATACCAACCCAGGACTGATGATTACAACTTTCAGAATGCATGTATTAAAGAGCTCCCAAAGTGCAGGAAGTCATTAAGGCAAAAGTTAAAGCCACGTACCAAGCTCGGAGTTTTAGAAAAGTTTTCAAACACACACACAGACACACTCAGGAACACACACATGCAACAAGTACATGGTATTTGCAAATTTAAGGAAAGCACCACACACAGTTTTCCACACCCTTGGCTCTTTCTCTTTGCCTGGACCTCTCCTTCCCCAGAGACCCTCGGAGCTTGCTCCTTTATCGCCTTCAACTCTGTTCAAATGTCTCCCCTCAGTACGACCTTCTTCTCAGCCCCGGCACACTCTACTTCCCTTCCTGCTTTATTTTCCCCCTTAGCACTATCGTCATCTGACACATTAGGCATTTTACTCATTTATTAATCATCTGCCAATCCCCCCACTGGAATGCAGGGATTCTTAACTGTCTTGGTCACTGCTGCCTAGAGCAGAATCTCACAAGTAGCAGGTGCTCAATAAATATTTGTTAATTACAGAGCGAGCTCCTCCTGACGGCACGTGCGTGTCTGAGACTGACTCCCAGAAAGCCGCGCCCTGTGCTTTCTCACCTCATAACTGAGCTGTTGTGGAAGGTACCAAGTATAGGGTACGTAACATAAGATTTTGAGGGAAATCACAGGTCGTGAATTCTTGACTTGGCTGTCCCTAATGTTGAGCAACCCAAACTTCTGTCCCCACAGCTTAAAAAAGAGGAGAGTTCTAAAAAAAACAAACAAAAAACCCCCAAACTGATCTTCCAGGATTATTTTCAAATAAACTAACATGCAGAAAAAAACTTGGAGAAGTTCTCCACATGCAAGATGATACTATTCTCCAACGATAAGGCAGTGCTTTCAATTTTACTTTTCCAAAACCAAGTATTCTCAGTTACATAATATAACTGTGGTTACATGTAAGGGAAACAATGCAACAGTTCATCCCGTTCTCCTCCACCGTCAAATTTTGACTTGCCAAGATGAGAGAGCCCTGTCTAAAAGCTTCAAGAGAGTAAGTGACTCTGTGTGTGTGTGTGTGTGTGTGTGTGTGTGTGTGTGTGTGTGTGTGTGAGCGTGCGTGCGCATGTTGGGACTGCAGAAATAAGAAAGATTTACCAAGCTTCTGCCATGAAAGGTGTCTGAGAGGAGGCCACTGAATGTTTCCTGGGGCAGGAAGGTTCTAGATGACTCTTCAGACAGATAAGGGGGTACTTGCAGTGGCTGAGCAAGTAAGCTAAGCTGGAAACACCTATTAAGGTTTTAAAATTCTGCTTATTTGCACACTGAGCCCCAAAGGTCCCTAGCTTAAGGGGGTTGGGGTGAACTTTAAATTCGAGTTGTGTGGTTTTTTTCTTAGCGGTTATTCATAGGAGAGAAAGTTGCTCAACACTGAACAGAACTGTTCCCTTGCTCCCTCCCAGGTGCCCCGGGTAACTGAGAGACTTTTGTTACTAGGGTCGGCCAGAGACCAAGGAAAATATCACCCCCACTTGTCTATTTACATAAAATACTCCAACCATTTACATGTCTTTACGTTTAGGGGTAAGAGCCACACAGAATAGATGTTGATGTTTCATGCTTGTGAAATAACACAGTAGAAAGCTACTTTAAAAAATTACTTTTCATCAATGTCACCATGGAAACCAGCCAACATAATCTCTCCACACCTAACTCTGGGGGGTAAGGAATAACAGTAATGGGGGTGGGGAGAAATCAAAACATTGAAAATGCTCATAAATTCTGTTATGTGCCAAAAAATTTAACATGAGACATTTTTCCTCGGCTTTGGGCTGAGATGTCAACCAGTGATGTTTACTTTGTGAACTCTGTTTGATTTTCAAAACTGAAAAAATCAAATTGGGAAGTTTAGTGTAGTTCCTGCTAAGCAATAAATCACTTTGGCGCCTACAACAGCCCCCAGCTTGTTCTCCTAAGTGGACGTGAGCTGGAGGCTACAGAGAAAGAAAAAATGGCAGCTGGTGGGAACTGAAAGTTGGTCAAGGGTGGGAGAGGGGCTGTGGGGATGTGGGAAACTTGTTAGAAGAAACATCAAATGAGGGGAGTAGGGCAGTGAGGCCCGGTC
>NW_006441386.1:2981782-2991226 GCF_000325575.1 Pteropus alecto
TTTTCCTTGCCATGGGTCCAAATGAGCTCTTTAGGAAGCCGGCTATTTGGCTGAGTCAAAAGCCCACTAGCCTTTTCGACAGTAATAAAAAGACAAAATTCTGTCAGTCTGATTATTTGTAAAATAAATGTAATTTTGGAAAAAAAAGGGAAAAAAAAAGAAACAGTGAACCTAGACTTTTAAGAGAATAATTAGCAAAGACTTCCCAATTTGATACTTGCTTCTGTGAAAATCACTCCTGGTTTGGAAGACAAGCTTCTTAGCAATGACTTCCCTTGTTCTCAACTAAAGTGCTCCTGGTGGAGATGAGACGTTGGTTACAAAGATCAGTTCTGCAATAAACAGGTCCATTTAATTTTGAGTCGGGCATGTTTAGTTCAAAGAGGAAACCAATTTCAAATCATATCATCCTTTTCATTTATTTATAAATTTTAACCTCATGATTTGCTGCACATAAATCCCTACTATTTTTGTGGCTAATTTTTTTTTTTTTTGTGGGGGTTGGGGGTAGGGTGGAGACTATTTCTTCTCCTGCCCTATCACGTTACATTACTTTTTTCTGATCAGAGAATTTTATTTAATTGTCTAGAACTGTATCTCAGTTCTAAATAATGTTCCCCGTCCCTCAAAACATCCTAGTAATAACAGTGCTTCGTATATTATTACACATTGTAAAATAAGTATCTTTCTTCAAAGGAATTAGCAGACCTTCCAAGAAAGATTATTTAATAAACTTGTAGAAATAGGAGAAAACTAAAGATTGTATATTAGGAGTCACATTCGGGCTAATTCTTATGCTTTGTTAACTTTCCTCCTAGAGTTTGCTCTGATCTCTAAATCTGTTTACATCGATTAAGCAATTTGGGGGAAGAAGTAAGTATGTTTCTTAACAAATTACAGAAGTCATCTTACCCCATAAAGAAATCTTGAGGATTGGACAGAATAAATCTGAGACAAAATATTATAATGGAATCTAGAGGAGGAGTTGATTGAGAAGGCTCCCTCATACAACAATCAGATGAGATCTGACTTCGATGCTTTATCATGTTTTTCCATCCATTCATTGAGTCTCCCAGCCCATCGGCCACCCGACCACTCACTGATACAGGGATTCCATAAATGCGCTGAAGTGCTAATGCGTGCAAGGCTCTGGTCCAGCACTGGAGACGGACAGGTAAGATACCACCGGTTCTTTCACGAGGTCCCTACCACCACGGGCCATATCCCATTCTGCACTTTCCATTTCTCAGCTCCTAACAGAGTAACACCCCCTTGGAAGTATAAATGTATCTTCTTTCACACACTGCTCCCACATGCCTGGCTCTGAGCATAAACACTTTCAAACGGAGAACGAGGGGCTATGGCATCTTTACCAGCGATTACTAAGAGAAGATTTTTTTAAAAAAATAATATTCAGGGGCATGAAAAGAAATACGCAGAAGTGGGAGAGGGAAATTACGTGGGGAAGGCAGATCAGCATGCACAACATGGATAAAAATGCAAAAGTTATTATAATTTATTCATTAAATCCAGCATGAGAGAACAGCACTCTCTTGGAAACACCCAGCAGAGGCGAAACTTCCAGGACATTCCTCTTCGCTGGACGAAATGCAAACGCAGTGCAAGTGGGGTCCCAGTGCTCTGCACTGGTCTTCGAGGCCTGTCCTCTTGCCAAGCGGGGCGTGCGGTGTGCCCGGACAGGAGTTCACGGTGACTTTCCTCTCAAGGAAAGGGAGGAAAGTGGGGAGCCCCGGAAGTCAGCACCTCTGGGCTCTGGTCCCCACTGTGTCTGGAAGCAGCTGTGTGACCTCGAACACATCCTTTGGCTTTCCTGGGCTTGAAGTTTTTCTAGTGAAAATATCTACTTAGGCCATACCTAGCTCCCCAACTGGTAAGGATAAAGTAAGATGACGCTTGTAAGAATGTGCTGAAAAAGTAAGGTAAAATGCAAGTGCCTGATGGGACTCTCATCGGAGTCAGCTCCCCACAAGCGGGCTTCTGCCCCTCCCTCCTCTCCTGGCCCCGGTCCTTCTGTCCTTTCAAGATACTCCTTTCTTGTCTGCACTAATGTCATAGCATAAGCAACCAGTCCGGTTGGGCATGGCGGCCAGAGTAGCACGAAGGCTATTTAGGGGAAGGTGGGAGCTTCCAATTCATTAAGGAAACTGTCTCAGAAGTGTGGAGGATGCGCGAGAGCCTCACGTCTCACCGGAGGGTCGGTGTACGCCGTCCCCAGCAGGACAGGGACTCCTGAGCTGGACGGCTGCTGTCTGACCCAGGGTGTCTGCAGGCAGTGAGGCGCTCGGGTCTACACTGGGAGAGACAGGGTGGAGGAACTTCGCACCCAAAGAGGGATACCAAGGGAATTAGCCTGAGGGATGCAAGAACTAGGGAAGGCCAAGGAGCTGCTCAACCAAGCCTGCGATTTGGCAATGCTTCGAGCACTTGCCAGGTGTCAGGTACTACTCCAAACACTTTTAAAGTGTATTAAGTCATTAACTCTACGCAACCCTCTGAAACAGGCACTCTCATTTTGCTCAATTTTTAGACAGTAAATTGAGGGACGCAGAGGAAAGGTGACTTGCACAGGATCACAGAGTCTGGCTCCAGAGTCCATGCTTTTTGTCACCATGAAATATTACCTCTCAGGTAAATAAAGGGCAGACAAGAAAGAGAGAGCAAGGAACTGCCAGTTCCACCAAGAGCAACAATGACAAGCCAGGAACTCCTGCCAGGAAAAGACGGAGGAGTGGGGGGAAATTCAGATTTGACAGCCTTTTCTGTACAGCCTAGGACCTTGTCTATAGTCTCCTGGCTGACAAGTGCCAGTCCTGTGACTGGTGCATGAAAGCTTGTCCACGCCGCCACCCCTACTATGTCAGGTGTTGTGCAGATCTGGAATTGACCATGGTGGGCACATAACCTGAAAGCTGTAAGTGACCAGCCGGCTCTGATAAGCATCTTCCGGTATGAACATTCAGGCTCGTCTTTTAAAAAATGCTCCATTTTTAGAAGCCTCTCTCCCCACACTCCCCGCAAAGCCACACTTAATTAGCAACTCTAGTTATCTGAACTTCATGCTCTTCATTTCTGCTTGTTGAACTCCTGTCCTGATTATCTTTTTAATATCTGCAAGACCTGTACTGATAAGATTTTTTAATTCTTGATATATTGATGTCGATGTGGTTTCCTTCCCCTTGTTCATTCTAGCTAAGGGTTTCTCAATGTTATTGACATTTTTGAAGAACCAGATTTTATCTTTGTTGTTTTTCCCTATTGTTTGTTTCCTATTTTGATAATTTCTGCTATTTATTTCTTATTTCCTTCTTATTTTGGGTTTATTTGTGTTCTTTTCCTAGCTTCTCATGGTAGAACCTAGTCATTAGTTAGACCTTTCTTCTCAAGTAGAAACATTTAAAACTATTAATTCTTCTCTAAGTACTACTTTAGCTGCAACCCACAGATTTTGATATGTAGTATTTTGTTATCATTTAGTTCAAAATATTTTCTAATTCCCCTCATGATTTCCTCTTTGACTTATATTTAGAAATATGCTGCTTGATTTCCAAATATTTGGGGTTCTCCCGGATCTCTCACTGCTACTGATTTCTAATGAATGCCTTCTAGCTCCACAGCCCAGCTCAAATACTCCCTCTCCACACCCCTTGCCCTTGACTCTCACCCTGGAATCCCCCTGGGTCAGAACTAGACCATCGGCTTCATGAGGACAGGGGCCATGCCCACTTATTTAATGCTGTGTGTCCAGTGATTAGTGCAGTGCCTGCCCCATGTCACGTACTCAATAAATGTTTGTCGAATGAGTTGATGACTTCTTGGGTATTTTCTAAAGCCTTTGTTACAGTGTATGTAACCGAACTAGTTATGCGAGTACAGGTCTGCCTCACTAGAATGGGAGCTCAGGCATAGCAAACACCAGAATTTTCTAGTCCAGAGCATAGTCCAGGGCTGACACACGGAAGGAAGTGGGGAGCTTTCACTGAGGGCCATCTTCACAATAGCTCTATAGAGAAAAATCTCAATCTTTCTTCTAATACTGATGGGAAGGTCTGGTTGGGGCTCTTGGTTTAAGGGACATTGACAGGGTAATCAATGGTGTACTTAACAGTAGACATTGGATGGAAAAAAGTCAGTTTCTCCTGATGAAATAATATGCTTCTACTAATAATCAAAGGCATTTGGCCAATTTTCCCTTTATCATGACTGCTAGGAAGATCAAAACTTCATTTGTGTTTTTTCAATAACTTTCTTTAACTTATAATCGTTGATACTGTTTTTCAGTCTCTTTTATTGATCGATTGCTTTCTCCCATATGGAGCTGTTTTGGGTCTCAATGTAGCTGTGTTTTTTGTCGATTTTCTCAAATTCATTTTCAAGGTAGGTGAGATCAATCAAGCATGCGATCAATCAAATTGGTTGCCAATAAAATGTTGCTGAACAAGACTGTCATCATCCCATTAGGGAGTTATAATTCTTATCTTCTGGTAGTTGGTGCAGAAAATGGGGACGTTTCCTACTTACTTGGGATTGTTATGGGGAGATGGAGCCTCTGGGACGGAGGTGGGACTGAGGGCAGGAGCCAGCCAGTGGCCCCCCCACCTTGGGAAGGTGCTCTGACAGCCCTGGGCTGGGGCCCGATTAATTGGTTCCAGTGCTTCCTTCTTCCCTGAAGGACTACACATATTCCCTCAGGCTGTTTATGAAGGCTGAAAGGTCCTCCTAAGGCTAATGGAGGAGAATGTTTGGGAATAGGAAGAACCCTGAGAGCTAGAGCTTACGCCAGAAGGAAAAATGAGATCCAGCGAAAGGGCCGAGGATAGCAGGTTGTTGGGAGAAAGGGACACAAAAGGCCTGGGGCTGCAGCTTTAGGGACGTGAAGGTCTGACCTAGAGAAAGGACACCCGGGCTTGGAGGTTTGGGGAACAGAACTGAGGAGCAACTTGGCAAAGGAAACAACAGAAACGAGGACTGTTCCAAGCAGGACGTGGTCTCAGAATGATGGGGGGCGGAGGCGGGGAGGGGGGGATTAGCCATCAACAGGCCACATCAGCATTCGAGTGTACAAAGGCCCAAGCCTCCCTCAGGAACACCTGAAGCACTGTCTTGGCTGGGCTGCTGAAATGCTGGGAGCCAAGTGATAAACAGAAGAAAATGCCAGTTTTCAGAAGTTAGACGAACATGCATCTATAAGCCACACTTGTACCCTGCCCTACTCAGCTTGGAAAGCCAGGTATGGGGGCTTATAAAGTGACCCTCCAGGCCTCCAGGACAAGAAGCCTGCTGGCTCAGCTATCAGCACTGGCAGTCCGGCACCTGTCACCAGGGCTCCTTCCCTTGCCCACCAGTGCCTCTGGGCCGGCAGGCCTCCCCGTGGCCGTGTCTCCAGCAGCCCCAGGAGAGTGGACTTCTTGTGGTGTTTCAGGAATGAGCTGTTTTGAGCAAGAGGATTTGTGCAGACCGTCAGGACTCAGGATGCCATCGCCTCAGACCTTCTACCAGGGGCTCCCCTCCTGGAGCATCGCCGCCCGGCCTTCTGCTTCCCACAACGAGCTCCAGGGCTCCTCCTCATCCCTATTTTAACGGCTAAAGACATGCACACCAAATGCTTCCTAATTACTCCTTTCATGGCAGATGCAGTCGTTTCCTTGGATTTTACTGCCATTACTTTTCCTCACCGATTTATCCTTAGCTACTCTCCTTGAATCTTGCTTGCCTCCCCTGAGCCTCTTCCTCCTCGCTCCTCACGGCTTGTCAGCACGCCTCCAATCCCCGGGAGAGATGGAAAGCCTTGCAGAGCCCACTGCGCAAACACACATTCCTATTCATTTATCACATTTAGCATGCGCACTTCCACTCTCATCAAAACCGGCCCCAGCTCGCTAACTCATTTCCCTCTCCCAATTACAAATTAGTCCATTAGGCTGTCTGCAGTAGGCCCTCTGTTGCATCTTGGTAATGGCTTCTGAGATTTCCATCATAATCGTAATGGCTCCCTATGCAGCCATGAGGGCAGATGGAGGCCGCTAGTGGGTAATGAGCTATCACGCTACCAAAGGGCACAGCCCTGGGCTCATTATTTAGTCTTGGCTGTTTTGTGAAAACAACAAGAAAGGTAAAATGCTGAAGGGAACACTTTAGCATATTAAATTAACACTTCTTGAAAATTCTCTCTGTAAACATGCCATATTTTCCCTTTATGCAACATCCCCAGTGCTGGAACATACCATGGAGGGAGGGGGTGGTAAGGGAGGAGGAGGAGAAAAGGAGAGGGATAGAGGAGCAATGAGTCAGAAAAGGGGGGCAAAATATGTCACATGAGAACATTTCCCGGCACGCTGGGGAAGACTTCGCGAGGCAGCTGCCGTCCTCTCCCGGTAACGCCCACACCCACTCCCTCGTCCCTCGTCCCTCAGAGAGGGAGGGGCTGCCACCAACAGCCAGCCTCACTTAATGACGCTCTGTCACTTAAAAACGGTTTGTCACCATGCCCACATGAAAGGCCCTGTAGGGCCCAGACCAGGTATTGTTGGCTATAGATTTTTAAGTGATGTCATCCTACAATTTTTTAATAGAAAATACAAAAACGACAAAACAAATAAACGTAAAACCATAAAAACCCACCACCACCAGCAATCCTTGACTGAGATACAACAATCCAAACGCTTGACAGTAGGCAGCATTTACTAAGCACTAACGGGGCCTGACTCTGTGCTAAGCACATCACATACATTGCTATTAGTTCATCTGACTGTCACAAGGTCCCTACGGGGCAGGGCTAGAACTGATGAGGAAACCACAGATCAGGAAAGTTTGGTCAGTCCCCGAGGACACGGGCTGTGAATCGCAGTAGTGTTATCCCCCAGCCTACAATCTTAACATCTGTGCTTTGGTATGATGACGGGCCCTCTTGGGAACACTGTGGTGGCCCCGGTTCCTTCCGGTGCTCACTCTCTTCTAGTCTTCGGGACACTAATCTCACTGTCCACCTCCCCACGCTCAACCCAAACCTCTTGAACATTTGTGGTAAGGTTCACTGGACAGATGTTGGCCTCTGCTTTACAGTATTTTTTCCTGATATTAATTATTTCAAAATAGTTTATCCTCAAGCTCCCCCCATCGAGTTTCCCCAGTCTCAACAGGTTACTTCTTTAATTCGTAGCAGGCTCGGGGGCTGGTCCTTAATCTTTCATGCAGAGTTGGTTCAGAATCCTCAAAATATGTCTCTGACATAGCTGTAGCTGCACCCTGACATGGAGATCTAGGTGCTAGCACCCTCTCTGGATGGAAATGACAGCAATTATCACCACCACCACCGTGGGGGAGATGCTACAGGAACAGATGGGGTCCCTAACTGGAGCCCATGGTGGTACGGAGAAAACACGGTGTGAGTCAGGAGGAACCCGAGGTACTTCCATTGTAGAAGTACAAGAAATAATGACACAATGGACCTGTTTTCAAAAGCCTTTTCTCCCCACTTTCAAAAGAGTCATCTGAAAACTTTTCCTAAAATGCCCAAAGTTAATTCAAAACCAATCACTCCATTCTGCTCTTCATTGGCTCTTAAACCCACTACCACACTGCTTCCCTGTGAAGGGCTGGACGGGCTCTCGCATTCGTTATCCCGTTCATTCCCGTAGCGACACTGCGAGCCCGACCGGGGGAGTTTGTAACGATCCCCGGGACTCAGGACAGGGAGGCAACTGGCTTGTCTAAGAGCTAGAATGAAAGCAGAGTCCCTGATTCCCAGTCAGGGGCTAATCTGGCCCTTCCACAGCCCCCCACAGCCGCCCAGGGCTGCGCGGCTTCGGAAGCCACACTCTTCCGAATAAATCCTCCAATCCCACTCTGGTAACAAAACGCGAGGTCAGTTTGGACGGGCCTGACCTCTGGGCGTGGAGATGGCCTGCGCCCAGCGTTCAGGATGGGTCTGGCTGTAAGCAGAGTGGAGAACCAGTCGACTTTGCTAGGCTGTAAAATACAAATTTATGAGCTGTTTTTGTTAAATTCTGATATGGATTTTTGAAAATGAAAAGGATGGATGGGTAGATGGCAGCAAGATGTTTAATCAATGTCATAAAATATAACATTCATTGGGCTTCTAAAATGAAATTAATAATCTGTGTAGAAGTATCATTAGGAGATAAGTGACATTTCAGGCTTTGATTTGTAACTTGCAACAAATCTTACTTCCATATAACTCAAGCATTTTTAGGGATATTCATCTTTATTAAAAAATACCCAAACCTTTGCCCCTCTGCTTCATAATCGAGCCTTTCTTTCCCTCCAGGACAGACTGCTAAATAAAAAAGGATACATTATCATATACATGCTTTAAATTAATGAAGACAGAAATATCATATTTAAATTAAGTCCAGGATTTCTCACTTGCTGCTTATCAGGGGAACTTAGTTATCTTTAATAAGTTTTTTTTTTCTTCTTTTATCTGAGACCTGGGGCTTGAGCCAGCTCCATCTGAGCTGATGAGACATCTCACTTTCATTCAAAAGGCTAAAGCAAGGCATAGAGTGAAATGCCGTTCTCCAACATAAATTCTAGAACCATAAAATAATATTTTAGAGCTGAAAGGGACCTTAAAATCACCTAGCCTTACCTCTTCATTTTACAGCTGAGGAACCTGGGATGTGGAGAGAGGAACCACAATGACAACCTACAGAGAGCAGGCCAGGCTCAGAACCAAGTCACTCACCTTCACTAAGTCAGGCACGTCAACACCAAATGGGGGAAATGCAAGCTGTACTCTAACAAGTCTAAGTCATGGGCATTCAGTCTATTTTCTTTTCTTTTCGTTTCATTTTGGTTTATTCTAGAAGAGAGAAGTAGAGGAGCATGACTAACTGGCAATAAGAAGAGTAATGAAACTTCTCAATTCACGTGTATCACCCTTGTAGGTAAACACTGTGTTTAAGTTCGTCCTAATTAAATAGTCCTTAGCTTTTCCCGTGAGCGTAGGCAGCAGGCTCTAAAGGTGGGGGCGCCTGTCCTCTTCTGGATGAATTAGAGCACACAGGAAAAAAAAGAAACCCACAGTCATAAGCTACCCTTGACGGGAAAGGCCAGCTGCAAAGATTCCCATGTCAGATGCCCCAGAGGGGTGACATGCCCCTCTATTCCAAATACCCCTAGAGCTGGATCCCCAACCCCTGCATCAATGTCCCCTGACACAGATACACCAAGGAGTGGCCATGCAGAACTTCGTATTAAAAATACTCATAAAACACACACACATACAGAGAGAGAAAAAAAGATACGTATGACATGCCCTAACTCTGAGTTCCACATAATTATCCTTCCCTGAATATATAAAAGGATAATTCTAGACTTAAGAATGAGGGGCACATATATCTTTATATCCCTGTCTATCAGTCTACCTCCCCACCTCCCTCCTGCCATTTCAGAACTATTGAG
>NW_006441386.1:2991257-3040950 GCF_000325575.1 Pteropus alecto
ACAGCCCATTTTCAAGCATACAACTTCATCTAGGACCCAAGTAGTCTTTGAGATGAGAATACTCAAATCAAGACAGTCTACAATGTGCACCTCTGTAAACACACTAGTCAGAGGCAAGAAATTCCCATTTTATGCCATCTGTGGAGGCTCTGTCCACCCCTTCACCCCAGAAACGTTCTGATCCTTTGTCCAGGACAACACACTGCTGTCTTTGCGGGATCACAGCCTGGGCCCCAGTCACCCCCGATACAAACAGAAACTGATCTGGTAAAATAGCAAACATCCAAAATGTACAGTAACTCCTCGGGGGCCGTTTGAACAGGTGACACTGCTTTTCATGGGTTCAAGTACATCATTTTGATTCTCATTCACGGTCTCTCTGCCTTTCTCCTTTCCCTGCCTCAAATGCCTTTTCCTTCCTTGACCTCTTAGATAACTGCCCCTCCCTTTCAGATTGTGGTGGGGGCTGATCAGTGAGGAAGCCACAGAGAATTTAAGAGGAAGGAATGTCCCAGAGGCGGTAGGCAGGATGACGGGGAGTCTCATGAGAGATAAATGGTTGCAGTAAGTCTCTGTGCCCTTACAGCTTTGTCCTTCAGAGGTCTTGGGGAGGAATGTGTGATGTGTCTCATTGAACATTTCCTCCTAAACCGCTGAAATTTCATTATAATCATTTATCTTCAAAGAAATCAAAACGCACCCCCAGCCCCCTTCTCCATGAAAAGGTTAGGCCTATGTTCAAGCCTACGGACTTTAACCTCATAAATATTCCCAGCTATAAGATCTTATTAAGAAGGTATGTCTCCCAGGAGCATAAAACCATCAAGCTGTAAATTTTATTTAATTTCCCATGAGATCTTATGGCCTCATACATATAATTAGAGTGCAGTATAGAGCACTTTTTTGTGTTTTGTCAATAAATCACCAGGGAACAATCAACGTTTAAGAGGACAAGCTTTAATGATTTTTCAGACCCCTAAGCAATCGTGCCTCCACGATGGGAAGCCAGTCTTTAACCTCAACTAACTAGGACTGTGGACTGCGGTGTCAGATAGGACCCCAAACACTTAATCCTATTAGATTCTCCAGCCCAGACAATCAGGGCAGAACACCCAAGGGACGTATTGATTTTGATGTGACCGACAGAGAAGACGAGCTGACCTACTGACAGTGCTTTATTAAGTGTTTACAAATTAAATATCTGAAGGTCTGCAACAGGCCCAGCTCAGTTAAACGGGCCGGCGTGGAGCTGTGGGAACTGGACCCGAAGGGAGTGCACTGGCTGCCAGGGGCGTGCGGGGCAACGCGGGCCGCCGGCAGGACGCACTCCACCGACTGGCAGCCTTCCGAGTCAGGACGGTGCAGGGGAAATTCCACCCATGGGATCCGCCACGGTCGTTACGCTTGCCATGGCCACAAACGCACGACATGGGATTTATTCATGTCAGAAAGTACTTGGCAAACAAAAGGACAAACTTCTGCCTCCCTTGGTTAGGGCTCCAGAAGAAAGAATCTCGTTCCTTTGGGTTTCTCCTCGCACTGTGCTTTCTAAGCAAATCTGCAATTCGGCTCATAAGTCAGGAGCCCTCAGTTTTATATTTGGCTGGGTAGTTGAACTAGATTAACTGCTTTCCTTGTGCTCCTTGCCCACTCAAAAACATTTAAAAGGCTCTAAATTTCATGACCAGGCATTCAACACTTGTTACAGTTCACACTGGCGTGACCTTCACGAGGTTCTTCAGCATGACCTTTCTCCCCTAGACATGTCTCAGAGCCATCACACACGTGTGGTGCCAACATGCTGCCACTTTCCTATCTTTCGTAACAGTTCCCGTCACCACGAAGATGCTCCCCGCCCCGGCTGAGCTACCGAAATCCCACCAACCTCTGAGACTGCTTCAATTTCTCCTCCTCCTTGCAGCCTTCTCTGGTCACCCTGGAAATGTTCTCCTCAACTCCCGTTATTTCCTGGCAGTCCATTATGTTTTCCTATGTCTGTCTAATCTCCCAAATAGACTAAGTTCCTGGAGCTTCCATTTCTCTCCCTTTCTCTCTCTTCTTCCATGTGGGTACCAAGATTTAGGACCCAGCACAGAATAGGGCTGTGGACTGACTGGCCAATCAGGTGCCCCTTAGGTATAAAAACCATCCTGTCTTGTGTGTTTTCATCAGCCACATCATCAAAAGATGCTCGGGAAACGAAGATGAAAAGAAGACTGAAGCGGGACCCTCTCAGGGTTAGTTCAGAGAGTCCGTTGTCCAAAACGACGAGAGGAGACTGGGATTAGGCGAGCCTTACGGATTTGCTCTGTTCTGTGACTTTATGGTCTGTCAAAACAAATAACCACTGATACAGCCACCTGTCTTGGCAAAGGCATATATCTTGTTATTTTATCACTTTTCCTGAGCTATTTGTACTTCAAAGTTTTGAATTAACCTTGAAACGGTACATCTACCAAGGCACATGTGTTAAACTTAAGGGCAACTCAGTGTGCCTGATAACATCTGGATCAAAGTCTGCTATGTGTGTGCATGCAAGTACACACGTGCAGAACTTATCTGTTCGGCTTATTCTTTTCTCGACCTCACTCGAGAGAGATCCATTCTAACAGAGCGATGGAGGCTAAAGAAACTGCAGTGAGAAAGAGATCTTTCAAGATAATTTGGCCTGTCGTCTCCCTGCAAACAATCCAATATCCTTTTGAAGTGTTTTCAGGCAGCCAATACCATACTCTGCCTCAGACATCAAAATTTGTCATTTGGGGGTGTGGAGGGGAGTGGGAGTCAGTGCTTAGCATGGTACCTGGCACACAGGAAAGCCTCAAAAAATGTAAGCTATTATCATTTTTGTCATCTTCATTACATCTTTCTGTCCTGTGCTTACCTTTCATCCTCTTATATCTTGGTTTCTCTAGATCCCAGATCCCAGGTTTTTTCAAAGTGAGCTGTAAAAAGCTGATTTAGGGTTAGCATGGTGGTGAGGGGTAGCTCCAGGCCCTCCAGCTCCCATCTGTGTTTACAGATTAGGTTTCCATTCCATGTCTAATGTAAAGGAAAGAAGAGCTCAGCAAGCAGGAAGAATCTGAAAACCAATGCCCTAAGACCAGGAGTCTAGTCTTTGGCATCATTTTTTCAAGTACTAAATGACCAAAGAGTCACATGGCAAAAATGATTTATGGCAGTGAACTGAAAATCAGTCTACATTACGGGGGAAGAGCTATTCAATGTATCATTGTTAATCTCTGCTCCCCTTCCCGCCACTGTGTCCAGGCTACTTGTGGAGGACAGGGCTTTGTGGCTGACACTGTTGACTTTGGGCAAGTGGCATGTGTGGAACATGTGACTGGTCCTGTACGGGGAGGAGTGCCAGAGCTCACTGTCCTCAAGAAAAGCTTCATGCCTCCGAGAATGCCCCTGCAGAGTCAGGGGCGGTACTGGGTTTCAGAATCAGGCTCCATAAAACAAATGGCTGCAAATGGCCTTTTCCCACTCTTACAGGGCAGTAATTCATAAAACTCAACGAGGGAATTTTTATGGCTTTATATTAATGTTCATTTAGGAAAGAAGTGAAAAGGGCATCGTCAAGATTTTTAAAAAATCATTAAAAAGTGTCCTCACTTTGGTTCATAGTGATGCCTTAGCACAAAAAAAAAAAAAAAAAAAAAAGAACTGATTTACCATAAAAACTGTTCTAAGGTACTATTTTTTCATCATTTTTATATGACCTCTTTTTTGTCTGCATTTAACTACCGAGGTTAAAAAGTAGACTAATTAAATTTCCCCTTCATTTTCATTTTAATTCAACAAATATTAATCAAATATTTATAATATATCAAGTACCGTTAAGACTCTCGTGACATAATATCTAATCTCTACTTTCAAGAAGCTCAAAGTTTGTAAATTCACTAAAAAAAAAAAACAAATTCATAATAATCTGTGTATATATGTAATCGTTTATGATCTTATCCATATTGATTTTAGTTTCATGTTAACGGTCTTGTAACCAGTTTGATATTAAAAAAACAAAACAAAACGCTAGAGTGAAAGTAAAAACAAGTAAGGACCAATGATAATGGGCAAGGTGTCCTCCTCTGTGGACTTATGAGAGCCTTAACAGAAGTTATGGTCTTAAAGAGGAAGAAAGAGGTGGGTGACAATGGTGGTGTCATCATAGTTGCATATACAGGTAAGAAAAGCATAAGCAGGGTTGGGTGGGTTGAGTAAATTTAAAAAGAAACGAGAGAGAGGGGGAATCATCTCTGGGTTGAGATTTTCTGGGAAGGCTCCTGAAGGTGAGGCAGGGAGTCACTAGTCATTCATAATTGATGGTGCTTTCTCATTCCCGGGGCATATGAATCTGTCCTCGATAGGAAACACATCTGTCAAAGGAAGCATCTGAGTGGAGGGGGCCTGCCTGTCCAGAGAGCAGTCTGCTAGTGCGATGTCAGAATGAAGACCACATTAGGAGACAGAGAAATTTAGCAGCGGTTATTTTTTTGGGTGGTGGAATTATGAGTGATCTGTATTTATTTCTGTGTACTTCAAATTTTGATATTGAAAATATTTTACTTTTATCACAGAAAAGGTAACAACCAGAACCTTTCAAAAAAGGTAAAAACCGGGACAGAAGAACATAAAAAGGAAGGAAAGAAACAAGATTGGGTCCACAGGGCAGTCCAAGTCATAGTGACACCCTTCCAAATAAAGGTCGCCCTTCTCTCACTCTCATCCCCGTCGCTGTGGACAGTCACAGCGACTCTCCCTGCTGGACCGTTGGTGCCACGCTTTCTGTTTCATCAAGGGTTAGGACCGAGCCTCGGGGATCCTCTTGCTGTGTGGGGCAGCAGCTGCTGGGCACGCAGGCCATTGCCCCTGACCCAGGTCAAGTTTCGAGGAGGTGGAGAAGAAGCAGGATGGCGAAATGACATTTTCCCCATGATAACCCATAACTTCAGTGGTCGGGAGGGGTGTATGCTTACTTTTTGCTGTTTTGTTGTTTCTGGGCTTGAGAAGGGAAGTAAACTTGTGGATTGCCAGTACACACCAAGTATGGCAGCTTTTTAATCATATCATTTGACAATCACAAAACTCTCCCAAGCACTTTAAGTATGTTAATGACTCAAGACTTAATATTCTTACCCAGCTTGCACAAACCTATAAATAGGCTTGTCTGAGGGTTACTGCTGTTATAAATTAATTATGGAAATGTCAACCAAATCAGGTACGTGCCAGTGGAGTGATGGGAGGGCAGTGATCCAGTGAGCAGAGGGCGAGTCTGAGGATGCCCTCTGTGCTAAGGTCATAGCCTCTGGCCAGGTTCCATCGGCTTCCAGAGAGTTTAACCTTGAAGAAGACACTTAAAGTTAGCTTCCTCCCCAGTAATTGAGGGAGACTAGAAAAATGAGTTCTGGAGGCATCTCTTTCGACGAGCTTGGTGCATTCCTCTTTAAATGACCTGTCATTTTTTTTCCCTCACTGGGAATGGTAGGCAAATTTGGCATGTCTTTCTTTCCTTAAATGAGAGAAAGGATATCTTGAGGCTTATCTATATTGGGTTAATGTTGGCTATATCATGGCCCCTCCCTGATCCTGCTGTCGATAACTGAAAAATTATGGCTGGGAAAGGAAGGGGTGAGTAACTACTCATTCATTTGAAAGGAATGTTTTCTACAGAGAGGACACCACGGTTCTCGAAAGGGCTGGAGCCAGCCTGAAACTGTCCAAGGGTGCTAGGAGGGAAAAATAAATTGTGTACTTAGATAGCAATTTCTTTCCCCTGGTCAAAGCAGCTAGATTTTATCCAAATAACATATCCTTGAGGACTTGTAGGAAACCCAGAAAAGACTTGGCATGCTCCCTGAAAGAAGAAAGAGGCTGTTTCAGCTCATTTACATTGTCCCTTCTCTTTGGGGAAGAGGTCTGGGTCTCCACTCTGAATATGAATTCAAGTACTATGGCTCAGGAAGGGATATAACAATATACTCCCAAACCCCACAGTTTACTGAGCACTCTCAGGCACTGTGGTCTACAATCACCATATTTAACCATTACAACTTCTTGAACTAGGCATTACCATGCTCATTTCACCAATGAGGAAACAGGATCTGAGAAGTTAACTAACTTATTAAAGGCTACAATGCTTGTAAGTGGTAGAGTCGGAATCTGAAACCAAGTCCATAACTCCAGAGAGAGTTAATGATAACACTGTAGTCTGAGTACCTTGGAAGGTCCTTTGCTCCAGGCGTCTAACCTCCTGAGGACGGACACATAAACCAGATGGGACTGTCATCTCCCCTTTAAAATCTCTGAAACAGTCCATTCAACACATGCTTTAGAAAAACTTACATGTACTTTTACGCCATTATAACAAACTACCAGCATGTAATACCTCCAATTTACTTACGTGTAGGGGGACTTATTGTCTTTGTACAATTCCTTTCGGTTTCAAACACCAAAGAGTCATCTCTGCCAAAAGACTATTTGACTCTTATCTTGTTTAATGGTAGTGAGCCATCAGCTAACCTCCCTTGATATATTTTTAGGGCTGGCATTAAATGGGCACAGGAACAATGAGACAGAGGTGAGGGGAGAGGCTCTGAGCCATCGAAACACGGTGGGGGCCGCACACTGGGGCGCGTGGAGCTGTGTGCATTCCGGCACTCCCTTACCCACACTGCCTTGGATAAGTCACTCTACGAAAAGGGGAACGAACTGAGGCTGCTAAGTGAGTGCCGTCCGCTTTAGGGAGCTGGTGTGGGGAGAGGCAAAAACACATGCAAATTCTCATGATCATGATCCCTGGCACAGAACCCATGTGGAACTGTATTATTAGTTGACTTTTCCTGTAGTTTTGTCTTGTCCCCTTTAACTCAATTAGACTGACTATAAATTCCTTCGGGGTAGGGTGTCTCATTTACACTTCCTGTGCCCCTCGAAGCATTCAGCACAGCGATTTATTGACTAATAGCATATTTCTTTTCCAATGAATTTAGTTAAAAAGTTATAACTGAACACCATTATATGTGAGGCACTGTGGGGAAAATTAACAAAGTTTATATTGAGTGCTATGGGGGAAATAATCATATAGAAATGTAGTGCCAACCATTTAGGTCCTTAAATGGAGCTTAGAACACTAGGGTGAAAAGCACTAGCTAGAAATAAAACCGGTCAACATCATGAAGGATAAAAGGAGTGCAGGAAATGCCATGATTTGATGGAGAGAGGAAAGATCACTTCTGGCTGGGGAGGACTTTACTGGAGAGGAAGCACTTGAGTTGAGCATGAAGGATAGTAAGGATTGACTTCAATTTCACTCAGAAATATCTATTAACCTCTCCTCCCCGACTGAAAAGTTTTGCACACTAAAGACAGGTAAGCTTTGTCCGCCTAAAAGAAAAACTCTAATAATTTGCTATCTCGCCAAGGGCCGGACGCAGTACGGATGGGAGTCCCTCTACCATCAGACTGGCAAATACCCAACATGCCCGCCCTCTAGGCAGATTCTAGGGGCTTAAAGGCTGCCACTTATCTCCTCAAAAAGAGAACAACAAACAAACAAATTAAAAAGCAGATATAAATGTCACTGCTTTCTGGGGTAACCTGATTCAAGGAAGGTTAGAGGTTCCATTTCAGTAGAGATGGAGACAGGCCCCAGATCTCCCCAAAGGAGCTCAGGACAGACCTACATCGAGGGAAAAGAAAACAGCCCATTTCCCGATCAACAGCTTCTGCCAGAAAGTACTTTAAGATGTTTCCTGGTTCTCCACAGTGGGTCCTAATTAAATGAGTTTTCCTGCCTGAGTTCTGACATCCCTGGGGACGTCACTGACTGAGTGGGAATATAACCAAGGCTATAAAATAATGATCGTGAACAAGGGCTTAAACTTGACTGCCCACCCCGAACTGTGCCTCTCCCTAAAAGGATGGATGCGTGAGGTACATACAAGCAGGTTTTATATGCCTCAATGGGTGGTTATATTTATATATTCCTTATCTGAAAAGGTCATAAAGCTGGTATTCTAAAGACTTACAAAAGCCAACCTTTTAAAAACGAATGTGTAGTGGGCTCTAAATGTTAAGCAGGATGTTTTGGGGGGAAGTGTTCTGAGACAAAGAGACGGCTGTGACAAAGTGAAAGAAAACTTCTGCGTTCTCGGGGAGACTCTGGGGTCACCCTTGGAAGCATCAGGACGTGACCGAGGCCTCCCAGGAGGGCTTACACGTGATAACTGCTGCAGAGACAGAACCCCGGTGTGTGAGGCAGCCCTATGGGGGCCCCACAATGAAAGTGAGTAAACTTTATCTTGCGAGTCATATTTCCTAATTACATGTTACCCTCTGTGAGAGCGCTTTGGCCCACAGCCTTCAGATCAGTCTTATTTTAAATGCTCCAACCTGCTCTCTGCTGTATTATTTGGAATTAAAAGAGTAGTGATATCAGAGTGCAAAGGAGGTTGGAGTGTCCCCCGAAGCCAGTGCGGTATGTGGCAGATGATTCCTGAGGGATCACTGAGGCCAAGGTGAACCGAAGGGCAAAGGAGTTTGTACTACAAAGCTGAGAGCCTTTCAAACACATGGAACATCTTGCTCCTCTGCCATGCTTGGAGAAGCGGCTATGATCTCATCGAGGGAGCTAGCGGATTTCCTTAAAATGTGGGATCTGGGAACACACGGCCCTCACCTTTGAGAAACATGACTGTGCCTGACACATTAAACACAGGACAGCTCATGGGCTAGAAGTGGGTTTGTCCCGGCACGTTTTATGCTCTGATTTGTAGTGAAAGGAGATCCCACCTAGAAAACATCACTTGAGGGGCTTCCATTCTGAGGAAGTAAAAATGCATCTTCTGGGCTCTGAAAAGTCTCTAGGCTCCATTGAGAAAAGGGTGAGCCTGCTAAGTCTGTGTGGCCTGTACTTATGGAAGGCATTAATAGAGCCAAGCCTCCCCCACAGGATATGAGAGGCCTGGACATATTCTTAAGAAACCGAGATTCATGCCATTTTGTTAAAATCAAAACAAAATCTCACCTCATCATGATGCCCTTAGTTTTGTGCTCTTAAAATCAGAATCATGCTGAAACCAGCACAGAGACCGACTTACAGAGTTCATAGAAACTGATAAAACTAGTATTCTGTAGTGACCTGGTGAGGAATGGCTGCTCATAAACAGAGGAGGGATTTGCTAACTATGCAGGTTTGCTGCCAGGCCATTATAGCTTATTTAAAACAGGCTAACGTTGACTCTGGTTACATGCTGAAATTCATAAAACTTTTGAACATGTTATGTTAGTCTTATAAAATTGGAATGTATGTGTACAGTATATATTTTAAAGACTTTCAAATATTAAGCATTTCACACAAGCTGTGAAAAATGCCTGGCTCCCCTCCCCCTCCTTCCTGTCTTTCCTATTTCGGCATCAAATGTTATTCAGGGATAATGAAAACCAGAGAAGTCTATGCCTGAATAACTAGGTTGTCTAACTGCATTACAGTAAAATGAAAGATCAGACTGTGATTGGAAAGAGCTAACTTAACGGCTCCAGAGCCTCGGGAAGGACATGCATCTTGTAACCAACGAAGTTTACTGATGTAGCCCCCTTGATACCTGATTCAGTGCCATAGCTCTGGTGAGAGAAATTTAATTTCTCTCCACTGAGCTCCACAAGGATGCTATTCAACTGGAGGGGTTAAACTTAACAAGAAACGAGGATCTGAGGCACTTTCTGTGACGTCTAATCCAATCAGGGATGACAGAGTGGTACAAACAGGAGCTGGCCAGACCTCAGAAACTAATGTTTTTCTCCAAATATGCCTGTTTCTACTTACAGATAGATATATTGCCCTAGAAATGCAGACCGGGGTATTGAAATCTTGATTATGGATGGTGACTTTCCCCAGTCCTTTAGACAAAGCTTCCCGCATAGGGTTCCAGCATTCTTATCCCCAGTAGCTAACCAGTACATTCTCAGTGGCTGGTAATTATTCTGAAGGTTTTAGGAGACCTGCATAGAGATGAAATGCCCAGCAACCAGTTCCGCACGGATGTCCTGCTCTCCGGGTTCACCAGTTCACAGCAACCTGGTGAAGCTCACGGAAAGAGACAGCTCCTCTAACGTTCCTTCACGTTATCAGCCTGTATAGCTACTTCCCCAAACAGCCTGCCTCCCCCCAAAAAAATCCCAAACAAAGAAATAAAGAAAAAACAATAAAGAAAAGAGAAAAACAATAAAGAAAAGAGGAAAACAAGCAACTTGCCTACCGACATATGAATTAGGTATGGCCGGGATTCTGATTTGGGGTTCTCTTATACAAATCACAACCACTTGGTCCATCAGTCTGCTCAGGAATGTGATGTGGGTGTAACAAGGAGCATCAACCAAAAACTACAGCAAAGGGCTCCAGGACCACCGAGGGGTAAAGATTAGCACGGTGACAAATTAATTTTGTTTTCTATGGTTTCAAGTTTAATGGGAGCCATTTTGAATGGCCAACACCTAGAGTGTGTGGGCGCATGGAGCTGCTATTAAGGTTCATTTTTCTAGAACCCAGACCACTGTGTCCTGGCCCAGGTGCTTTTTTCAGGACAGTGAGAGGCGGCCTTACCTGAGATGAGAGCCTCTGCCTTCATCCCCCACTGCTCTTTACCTCCCTCACTCCACTGTAATCCCACTGGCCGGCTTGCTGTTCCTCAAACATGCCATGTACACTCTCCCCTCAGAGCCTTGCGTTTCCTGCGCAATTTGTCTGGAATATCGCCCCCCCACCCCATACATCCACGTCTCATTTCCTTCAGATCTTTGTTTAAATATCACCTTAACCATATTTAACATCACATCCCTTCCTACTGTTTTCCTGTCTGCTATTTTTCCTCTATATAGCGACGTTATCTGATACACTAGTCTACATGTTTAAATATTTTTGTCTATCTATCCCTCCTATTAGCTTTATGAATAGTGCCTGACATAGGCTAAGCATGCAAAAAAAATTCTTAAAAAAAAGAATGAAGTTAGGGAGGCTAATACAGTAATTTGGGGGTATTTGGACGCAAACCCAACAATTTTCTTATATAGTTCAGAGTCTCAATGTATAAAAGAATGACACACCTGCTCCTTTAATGTTTTCAAGATCCTCTGAGAAGGAAACCAAAGTCCTTAATTTAAATTCCAGCCATATATCTCCCTCCCTATCTCCCCATCCTACCCCCAGCCAATTCTGGATGCCTTTTTTTTTTTTTTCCTTTTTCTTTTTAAAGAACAGTACTAGGAAAGTCATAAGAAAAATGTGCATGAAAGAACAGCCATGTTTTGTTGATTATAGCCATAAACTCTCGAAACAGTATATCCAACGAGGGACTTCCTCAAATACCATTTGAATTGGAACCTCTTTCTTCAGGAATCCTTCTTTCAACAGCCTTTGTGCAGTGAAATAGACATATCCAGTGGGCTGCCGGGTTAATTACAGCTCTGCATACCTCTACCTGTCCCGGGGGAAGAGCCCGCCTTACGTTGCCTGTTTTAAGGTGTCACTTGCTTGACTTCCTTCTTGATCTCCTTATATTATTTCCAGCCCGCCCTTCTCCAGGAATGATTCCCTGTAAAGATATCCAGGAAATTCACAGGCTGAAAACACACTGCTGGGGGTCAGATCCCCACGGCTTTTATTTCTGACACAGACTACTATACAATGCCGTTTGTTGCTGGTTTGGCTGGAGGGCAAGAGAAATGGGGAACGGAGGCGGGGGGCGGAGGGGGGTACCAACCCAATGTGGCTGCTCCCTGTGGGGTCAGAGGTAAAGACCTTATCCACAACCCCCAGGCTTCTCTTTCTCTGCCTTTTGATCCTCATAACTCTCTCCGCTCCTGCCCTCTTTCCTGTTTTCAGATGCTGCACTGTGTCTGCTCACTGATTAAATCTCTACATAATTATACCTGAAGCTTGTGCGGTCTCAGTTTACACACCTCCAATCCTGTGTGGCCCACTCCGTGTTTAGACAGTGTTGACTATAAGAAATATATTTTATACATGAAATAGAAATCTGTTTGCAGTACTAACTACCATGGCCAAATGTAATCTCCTCCATCAAGCAGATTGTCAAACACCTGAATCCAGTGATCATCTTGACCATAAAGCTTTCTTTACATCGACTATTCCCACTTCCTTCTGCCATGCCTCCTGGGCAGTTGCTCCCTGATATTCCTCTTTCTCTGCTAAGTGGACTACAGTCTAGAGACTGCTAGGTGGGGCAGTAATAGCCAGCTGAACATGAGACTTGAGGGCATAGGGAAGCTCTGATGACCACTAGGTCCTTATCCCAACAGGCTTCTGACCTGGAGGCAGGACTGGGGGCATTGGGATAAAAACCATTCCCTGCTGGTCATTCTAAATACAATGCAGCCTTTAATAGTGTTAGCTTTTTCCTCAAATAACATTCTTGCCAAGATTATGGTCTGTCTTCACTAAAATTTCTAGATGATTTTTCTTCTCTTCTATTGCTGAGCCATCTGTGTCTCATGCTGTACTTGAAGAGCCAGCCGGTTACACTACCCTATGGTGTTTTCTGTGAGGTTTTCCTTAAAAACACGAATCAGATCACATCGCTTGCTTGTATGAAAACCTTCCAGTGCCTTCTTCTCTCCCTCAGAGAACATCTGAAATCCCTCAAGCCTCAGGATTTTGTCATCGTCTATGGCATAGGTAACACGTGGTCTCAGCCTTTTTATCTGAAGATAGAAAGATTACTTTTTCTTGCCGACATTTCACCAAGCAAGTCCAGGGGCAGCAGGGCAGAATGAGACCTTGCTTCCTCTAACCTCTAGGACAGAGGCCCCTAACCCCCGGGGTTCAGACCAGTATCAGTCCTCGGCCTGTTAGGAACCAGGCTGCACAGCAGGAGGTGAGTGGTAGGCAAGCAAGCGAAGCTTCATCTGTATCTGCAGCCGCTCCCCAGCACTAGCATCCCCGCCTCGGCTCCACCTCAGATCATCAGGCATTAGATTCTCATAGGCGCACTGGTCCCAGGTGCCAAAAAGGTTGGAGACCACCACTCTAGGAGGCGAAAAGCTGATAATGTAAGTTAAGAATCTTTCAGATGTTAGCTGAACCTACTATGGTAATCATTTCGCAATACATGTAAATCAAACCATCACGCTGTGCGCCTTAAATTTATACAGTGATGTATGTCAATTACTTCTTAATAAAACTGGAGAAAAAGTATCTATCAGAGGTGCTGGCTTTGGACAATAGTCCCCTCAGCAGCGGAGATTAAGGACAGCCTCAAGCTTCAAAATCAGGCCTGTTAAATGCCAGTCCAGCTCACCTATTTAGATTGATCATTTCATCATTTACTAAATCTTATTAGGGCTCAGTTTCCTCACATATAAAATGGGGATAATGAAAGCACTCACCTCAAGGTTTTATAAGGATTAAATCAGATAATAGCAGGGGAAAAAATCCAATACAGTGCCTGACACAAAGGAAGTATTCAATAAATGCTAAATGTGCACATCCAACAGGGCGTCAGTTTCTCTCCCACGTGATCCTCCCACCTAACCTCAGTACTCTGTACTCAGTACTCTCCCCGCCTAACAGGTTAGATTTCCATCCTAGTTTTCATCCCATCAGATCGCAGTCCTACTCAACAGTCCTATTTCCTTAGCCAGAGGAGGACACGGGTTTTGTGGAATCTGAAACTTAAACATTTATGGGGGATGTTTCTTAAGAAAAAGAACACAAAGTTATGAATGTAGGATCCGGTGTAAGGCTTTAGGAGAGGACCTGACAAGCAAAGTGCCTTGAGGCTTAAACTTTAAGCTTCCTGATAAATGCACCTCTGTGCACCCCACTTTCATGCATGGTGCAGTGAGAAAGCAGAGACTCTAGGAAAGGCAGACCGTTAGCTCAATCACTTCACAGTCTCTACTTCCTTGTCTGTAAAGTGAAGCCAACAGTATCTCATTTAGTTCCCTCAACCAAACTAGGAAGGAGATAACTGATTTCACATTTTCTCCCATCAGTTGTTAAATTTTGCTTATTTGATCTCCAAAATGAGCTTAATCCTCCTTTTTCTTCTCTCAATCCCTGCAACTACTCTGAGTCACCATCTGTCACCTGGACATTTGTAAGTCTCCTAACTGCTGGCCTTCTCTCGGGCCTCCCATAGTCCATCATCTTGGACTATGAGGCCAAGATCCACCTTTTAAAAGGACAAATCAGATCATGTCCATCCCTGATATAAATGCGACAGTGACTTCCAATTGGTCTTTTCAAGATTGTAACTGTGTACACACACACATACACACGCACACACACACGCGGGCAAATACATACATACTCGTTACTTGATGTCATTGTCTCACATTAATTTTTTAAAATACGTTTCATTTAACAGATATTTAAAAAATATTACATCTAGGCAGAAAGTATATATTTCATTCATATGTGTAGAGAATAGCTATAAAATCTATCACATATTTGTTCACAAAGAAAATCTTAACCAATGCAGAAAAAGAGAGATTTTAAAGGCTGTGTTTCATACTAAATGTTAAGGGCAGAAAACATGTCCGTTTTGTTGGTTGCTGTGTCCCCAGAACCTAGTTTATGACTTCGCATGCAGTAGGTTTTTATCAATACATGTTCAAAGAAAGAATAAATGAATACACTAATGATAGTTGTGACCAACTAGGCTGTTCACATAGAAGACAACTATTACAATGTTCTGAGCATTTACAGATTGGCAGGCAAGGTTATAATTACGACATAATTAATACTATTATCTAATATTAATCACTAGGCACCAAAAATGTCTTCCTCCCCACACAACCATGTCTTCCAGAGCAGCTGGTGCCACAGTTTCACTGGCAGAGCTTCCTCTTCCTCAACACGAGGGGCCTCTTGTTTGGGTGAGCACCCCTCTGAGTGGCCTCACCTTCCTAGACGTGTAATAAGGTGAGTTCTATTGCTGGCTAAGAGTCTAACCTTAGTGCCAGGGAAGAAACCCAAACTCCATTTTTGATTTATCACCAACCACATAGTCAGCTACCTCCGTGCTCTCCACTGTCTTCAAGGTCTAGAAGGCATGGCGAAATCACCACCTGTAGCCATCAGCCTCCTTCTTCCTACCTCCGGTGTACGACTTTGGGTCTGAGCTGTGCTCTCCTATCTCTTCCAGACTTCGGTCTCTGTCGCTCCCTCCAGTGTGCCCCCTCCCCACGGCAAGCAGCTCCCTCACGCGCCTCCTCCCAGCCTCTTGCACCAGGATATGCAGGCGGTGGTGGCTTGCCTCCTGGGGGAAGAACCGCACCCTAGCTCAGGCCGCCTCTCGGATTCGTATTTCTGGGCACAGTCTCTGTGGTCACCCTGATTACGCCTTTGCTTTATGTCCACACCTAGGAGACTGCTCCCGAACATGAGGGCTGAATATTCTCTTCAGGGAGGCCTTTGATTCCCCCTCTATCTCCTCTGTTGCCATGGCATAATCCACTGGCATTTACCAACAAATTGCTATCAATTATTGTCAGCCCAGTGACTCAAAGAGGCCAGGTTATGAAGCACCTAGGAAGCACAGAAGAAAATAGCTGAGGTTTTCACCTCTCTCAACATGTCTTCAGCTTCTTCTGGTCAATGTGAAGGAATTTTGCATCCTCCGTTTTGCCTGTCCCAGGCTATCTCCCTAGGAAATGAGAGGTTCTGTCTCCTAGTGACAGGTTTCAGGCAGTTGCCAGTAGGCTGAAGAGGTGTCCTTGGGACAGAGTCCTTCCCGTTCCCCTCAAATAAGTCATTACAAATGTCGGAGGACAGAACAGTCCTGTGGCCTTTCTCATTAGCAGGCAGAGCCAGAACTTTCCCTTGGGGTAAGTCCTCTGCTGTTCTTTCTTCTCCAAGTCCAAGAATCAAACTGGGCCTGGGGACAGGAAGGTGACTGAAGAAAGCTTTAGTCAGTCTCTAAGAGTCAGTAGAAGTCGGTGCTGCCCTTTCTTGATTTTTTCCTTTCCTTTCTATCTCTTTTATTAAAATGGGAAAACAGAAAAGGCTAAGAAAGCCATAAATGAGAAGAAAGACGCAGACGGAGGGTGGCAGAGGAGGTAAGAGGGATAATGAAGAGTGCACGATGCCCAAGTGCTGAACGGAGGGATGAGACTTCCCTCTTCATAACCTATAGACAATAAAAACATTTCAGAATGACCTAAATCGAAATTTCTTATCTTGGCCTTCAAGATCCTAAACGTGAATTAACCTAGACCTACCTAACCTGGCCAACCTTATATTCCAGTTACCCAGAAGCTCACGTCTTTCCCCCAGACTGTGATTACCATTCCTCCTGCCTACAATATCTTTCCCTGGAGCCTTCCAAAATCAGCTCATCCTTTAACACCCATTCGAGAGCCCGCTCTCCTGAGACCACTGTGGCTCTTCCAATACCGGGGAATGCGAGCCCCCAGCAGACTAACTGTGCTAGCTGTGAGATGCTGGGCAAGCTACTTAAACTTTCTGTGTCCCAGTGACCTAATTTTCAAGCAGGGATAATAAAAATGATGCCTAGTTTACTGTGTCATTGTAGAGAGTCACGGCACTGACTTATGTGAAGGGCTTAGAAATGTTTGGCATACTGTGAGTGCTCCACAAATAAATGCCACTTCTTCACACAGCTTAGCACACACTGTAGCACTTCGATCATATATTGTTCTGAATAATTGTGGAAGGAATTCAGAAATGCCACCTCTGTTTCCTCAACCAGACTGGAAGTTCTTGTAGGATAGATGTTATGTCGGAGAGCTATCTGAAATACCCCAAAGTGATATTTGCAATAGGGATTCAGAGCTCCACAGGAGCAACGTCCTCAAGTTTCTACGTGTGGAGTTACACAATGCAGTTGATGCTGGAGAAACTAGACAAAGGCAGCTCTGAGGCGCTCACGTAAGGTTGCCAAGAGGATACACGAGGAGGTGCATTATTTCTAAATTAACAGGCCCCCTTCCCTGTGCCTGCTCCCAAAGCCTTCAGGGAGAGACTGGTGGCGGGCTTGCATTTGTACTGAGCAGAGCTACAAATTTGTTGAACATTTTGTTTTGATTAAAAATTAATAGCTGTTTTTGACCCATATGGATTAATTTCACTTTCTCTAAGTATCTCCTTAATTGACAAACTACCATTAGGTGAAAGAACCAATTAAACAGAGCAAAATACTCCCTCCCTCTCTCTGCCAGTCTTCCTGCTCCTTCCTCCCTCTCCACGCTGGCTTGCCTGAGTGTTTTAATACATTATTTCCATACCAGAGCATGAGATAAATTACTCAGCAGACACACAGGAACAAAGGTGGCAGGTGTGCTTGACGTGGGTGCAGGGTTGGTGGACAGAGGCATGGGGAAGGGATGAAAAGACAAGAGATCCACATCCATGGCCTCAAAAGATTGACAAGTACAGTTCTTGTCAATTAATGACACTGCCAAGCTTATCAGCCATCGAAGGCCATTCAATGTGCTGCTTTATCAGTTTGGCAAAACTCCTTGATAAACTCTCTGAAAAGTGCTGACAAGATTATTCTAATAACAAGCTGAACAAAGTCCATTCGTTGTGCATTACAACACGTGCTCTAATGCCCTAGCAAGGGGGCATGCGTGACCCTCTCTCTCAGGCTGAAGTGAGTATTCAATGGGAAGACTGCATGTAACAAAGTGTTATGGCCAGTGCATTACATCCAGGCCCCCAGGGACTAAAGACTCTGACCTGTGCTGGGGTTTCACAAAGGCTTCTCACTGGGCGAGTGTTTTTGTTCTCTTTCCTCTTAAAGCTTTGCCAAAGTGAGTGAATAGGAACACTGGGCCTTTATTGGGGCTGGATTGCTCCAAGAAACCTCCACTAGGGACGGATCCAAAACAACTCGCTGTTCTGAAACAGGAGATGTTTGTGCCTAACCCATCTTTCATTGGGAGAACTACAGACCTACAACGTTCCAGTGGGAATGTCTGAAACCAACCAAACTTGTCAATTTTAAATTTGGGAGTAGATAGGTGGAGAAAAAAAGATGACCGTTGATTAATTTTGTTTTCCTCAGCAGGTTTTTTTTTTTTTTTAATGTTAAGATCCAACAATGAACAGGATGCCTGCCACATACCCCATGGTAGTACAATGGCACAACAGGGGTGCATAGAGAGAAAACAGAAAATTGCATTTTAAAAAAATCTAGAAGGCCCTTTAAAAATTAGCTACTCAGTTTCTTCCTCAACATTTCATTATGAAAGTTTTCAAACACAGAAAAGTGGAAAGAATTTTATAGTGAACGCCATATACCCAACACCGACATTCTACTCTACCATCAGCATTTTGCCATGCTTGCTTCATCATGTCTCTATCCCATCTATCCAGACTGTTATCTACCTATCAGTCTATCTACTTTTTAACAGCTTTTTAAAAAAACAAAAAACAAAAAACAAAAAACAAAAAATCAAACCCTATTTTTAAAAGCTTTTGGAAGAACACTTTCTCTAAAATATTTTGCGCTTCTGGCTGTGCGGCTGACGCCGTGCCCTGGGACGGAAAGTCACTCGGGACCCTAGGCGGGAGGAAGGCAGGGTGCAGCCCCTTCTGACACGCGCCGCTGCTGGAGGCCCTGGGGCGGCTGGCTGCCCTCCCAGGCTGACCCGGGCCCCCCACTCCGCACGGACTAACAGCTGGCAGGGCCCCCCCGCAAACACAGAAAAGTGGAAAGAATTTTATAGTGAACGCCATATACCCAACACCGACATTCTACTCTACCATCAGCATTTTGCCATGCTTGCTTCATCATGTCTCTATCCCATCTATCCAGACTGTTATCTACCTATCAGTCTATCTACTTTTTAACAGCTTTTTAAAAAAACAAAAAACAAAAAACAAAAAACAAAAAATCAAACCCTATTTTTAAAAGCTTTTGGAAGAACACTTTCTCTAAAATATTTTGAGAAAGACCAATCTATGAAAAGAAAAATCAAGCTCCTCTGGTTGAAGTAGGGCCAGGCTCGTGATGTCCTGACAACCCCCACCCACCCACACTGTCCTTGGCTCCAGGGAGGACACTGAGAAATGCCAGACAACTCCTCACCTGGCAAATGGGCCACTGAAACCCAGAAAGGGTGTAACCCCATTTGACCACATCCTCACTATGTGTCCTTGGGTAAGTCAGCACATTACATTTCTATTTTATTAGTTGTAAAGAAGAGATAATAATTACACAAAACAATGTAAAAACGGCAGCAAATTCCTGGCATGTAGTGTTAGCTGTTACTATGGTCATTGTTAGTGTTAGCGACATTGTCACTGCCACCACAGTGCCTTGCAGAGAACGAGGTGCCGCCTCAAACGGGGTGTGCGAGTGAGAGGAGATGGTGGGAAGCCTGGGGTGCGGATGCAGAGACACGGATCCCACCACCGGGCCATCAGTCAACCTTGAATAACAGCCACGGTCACAGTCTTACATGTTCCCTGTGCCCTCCTGATCTCAAAGCGATGTTTAAAGATGAAAAGGGAGGGCGAGTGCAAACAAATTCTGGAAGCGAAGTTTCTGCAGCGGTGCGAGGCGGTCCTGTTGTTAATGATTAGCTGCTGAACATCAGAGGTGTTGTTCCAGCACCCGAGCAGTTATGACAGCGGCGGTGCCCCCTGAAAACAAGACTTCCCCTTTTCTGCCTTTAAGCCACACAAATCGTTCAGGGTGACTTTTCCAACCCTCATATTGCTGCTATCATTTTCTCCTAAAGAAAATCTTGTCATCTTGTTTCTCCAAAAAACCGAACCAAAACTCTGAACTATCCCAGTGGGATTTCAAGGTCCTTTATGACCTGACACCAAAACACTTCCCTAGACTCATCTGCCCCCACTTACCCAATCCCCGTACCAAACCCAGGGCGCACTGCCTGCCAGGTGTCCCGACCTCTAGTTTTTCCTGAGCACACCGGACCATTCCACGCGTCTGTGCCTTCGCAGAGCAGAGAGATGCAGGACTGACCGGGTACCCACTCGGCACCGTGCTGGCATTTTCATAAACTTTCCCACACTAAAATACCGTGGTGCGGACACTTTCAAGACAAGAAAATGGAGGCAGAAACAGTTGGAGTACGTTAAACCAGGGCTCACAGCAGCTAAGCGATTCTGACAACAGTGCTTCAGAAGCCAAGGCTTGTCCTTCTCCAATACCGGCTGCCCCCGCTCAGGCGGGGGTCTCCCAGATGTGGCTCCCCTGCCGCTGCTAGGGAGAGCTCCCCTCACCTCTCCAGTCCCTCCCCGGGCCTCCGGCAGCACCACACACAGACTTCCGGGGAATCAGAGAGAAGATCTCGCAATACGGGGAAGTAGGTAGGTTTCGGAGCTGGGCAGCCCTGCTTCTAATCCTGGTTTGGAACTTCACTTTGTCAGGGGGCGAGTCCCTCACGTGCACCTCACGTGGCTGTGGTGGGGATTCACTGAACTAACACTCGTAGGGTACCTGGTCCAGCGGGGGGGTATCTGCTCAGTGGTAGGTTCCCCACCCTTCCCTTAGAGTTTTTATCTTTTTGTCACAAAGAGTGGACTCATGGTCATGAGGCAACAGGAGCACACCGAGGGCAGGGGCCGGCATTGCTGTGAGGACCAGGACACCCTCTGCCACTCAGTCCACTGAGTGGCTCACATGGGACTCTCGCTGAAACCACAGCGTGGCCGATCTGCCATGGACCCAGAAAAGGCTGCCAGGTCCACATCTCAATACCTGGCCCACGACTTGTGAGCTGCATAGAAGCCTGGGGCACTGCGTTTATTACCTCAGTTTTACAGGTAATGAAGCCCAGGTGATTGGGGTCTGTACTGTCCAAAACAAACAGTGCCTTGTCTGAGTTTAGGTTCAGGTTACGCTGTGGGATGGTGCCCAAAAAGTAACTGAGAACACAGGTAAAAATGCCTTCTCCAGACACAGCCATCTGGAGTTTCGAAAGAGCCAAGGCTTGTTTTGAACCCTGACCCCTACAACTTAGCTATTGTCCGGGTGACTTGAGCTCGAAGTACACAAAAGTCCACTAATAGGCTTTGCAGAGAAAAACACGCAGCTGACACACAGAGCTGGAGTTATCCCTTTTGGGAACCAAACGCTTTCCATTTCTCCTGGATGCTGGTGTTAAAGTTTTCCTAACCAAGAAGCACGAAGTGCCTCAATTTCGTGGATGCTCAGCAGACATCCTTCTCCCACCACTAATGGCCACGCAGGGACAAAACTGTTCTCTCAGGATCTAACGAGGGAAGTGGGGAAAAGCATAGGACTAAAGATTTACACAAAGAAAAAGGTGGGTTTTTGTAATACAAGTTTAGGAATAGGGCGTTTGTCTTTCCTCGCAGTTAGGTTCAAATGGAACCCAGTCTTAGCTCTCCCTCCTTGAGAGGGCGCACAGCTCAGCTAGTGAAACGAGCCATGAGCTGTCGTGTGTGTGGACTGGGCACACGGCTGTTTCTGACAAACCCACGTTGGCAGTAGCTGCAGAGACAGACAGCCACCTCGTCCCGGGCCTTTTCCTGCGTGCACCATGGCACCCCGAGATCCCTACAGTATCTCCCATGCAGAGATGAATGACTCTGCTTCCCCCCTCCTGCCCAACGGTCCACGCTGTAATCACATGTAGAAGCACCACAGTTAAGAAGCTGCACAACAAATTCCAGGTGACACGGTCTAGCAAGAAAATATAGCACCCACCACGCAAGGCCATGGCTTGCTTGTGCTTGGGTTTGTTCCTACCGTAAGGTCCAAGAGGAGAAATTCCCATTAAGGGAAATTCCCACCGCCTGCCTGGAAACATAAACACAACCTGAGGGGAAGGAAGATGGAAGCCAGCTCCCCTTCCTTCACCCTAAAAAACGACGACTTCCTGTTGAAAGAGCAGAATAGAGAGGGGCAGCTCACCTACTCACAGAGCCCGGCCGCTTAGCGGCCATCCAAGAATCTGAAGAGCGATCTTGAATTTTAAAACATAATAGACGAGGGAGTCAGCTTAAGAAAAGATCTCATCTATCAGCTAACAAGAGGCTGGGGTCATGAAGTGGGGTATTCTTTATACTTGAGAGACCATGCTAAAAATCTCAAAAATGCAGCAGAAGGGTGGGGGCTGGGAGCCGTGGTGCGGGGTTCTTAGCATGTAATAGAGGTTGCCGTTTCAAGGAGGCTTATCATTTTTCCTGACATCCTGACAGAAATGCGTAATATAGAAGTTTAGCAATGTGGGCAGGTTAAATTATACGAGGCAGAGGGAATTGTTTCAGTGTGAATTGAAGCACTGCTGCGGGCCGCCTGGGGCTGTGCGGCAGCGGCCTGGGCACCGCAGCCCCAGGCTCCCTCAGAAGCGAGCGGGCCGTGGACGGCGCTGGGCTCCAGGGCTCCGGTTTGCAAAGTGGCAGCCCTTGAATGGGGTGTTCGGAAGTCGGCAGGCTTTGCAGTCAGCCTTTTCTAGGCTCCTCTCACTCTCCTGGAACCCTGAGGAGTGGGGCCTTGGAAGCAGAGAGGCCGAGGAGGCAACCTGGGAGGGTGTTCTGCTCATCACCACTTCTCTCTGCTTAGAATGAAACAAAAAGTGCTGCTCCACACAACTGCGCCAGAGATTCTGAAGGGCCTTTTAATCATCCGAGAAAGATTAAGTTGCATTCAGTAAAATCTGACTGAAGCATATTTAACTGGAATCTAGTCTTCGAAAATTATGCATCTGCATCTCTGTAAGTGACACATCCCTATCAGACAGACCAGCGCATTTCCCCACCACGGCAGACCCCACACACAATGCTGCAGTCCATACACACAGCAGAAAAAACTAGATACCACCATAGCTTTTCCTCACCAGGAAACGAAGCGCTTGCCAGTCCACTGCATTTTAATTGTACTAGGATGTGGATGCAAGAAGTTAAAACTGCTTCCATATGGTTTTGTGACTTGCTCCCTGGTGCACTCAAAGCTGCCCGCCTCAGGCCTGGAAGGCCACTGCCACCTCCCTCCCTGGGGGAGAGCACGTGGCTGAGGTGTGGACACAAAGAAATGAGAATGACAGTTGCCATGACTTTCTGACTTTTTTATTAAGGTGGGAGCTACTAAGTACCACACGTGCCACGTAGCCCTTCTTCCCACTTAAGAAGGTGGCAAAATGAGCCCTTTTATAGAGGCTCAAGGCGCACGGCTGGTAGGCGGAGAGCAAGGTCTACAGTTGGTGCTGTTTCTACTGCGTGCGCTGCCTGGAATAAAGAGAAAGTATGGTTGTCTCCTTAGCCCCAAACCAGCACCATCACACTCACTGCCACGTGCACATGTGTGGTATCACACACACACCATCCTTTCTGGAGGAGGCATTTGAAAAAACTGGGAACTTTAGTAAACAGACCAGACTTCATGCCTGTGCACAGAGATGACTTCCTGAACTTGACCTTCAGGCATCTCTAGCAGCCTCAGTCCCAAAGGAGGGCTGCAGGGAGACAATGCAGGGAAAGCAAGGCTGCAGGGCCCTAAGCAAAGGACACTTCACCCAACACGTCCGGCCAGGTGAAACCAGGCTAAAAATCCACATCCAGGGCAACTGCAGCTGGGAGGAGAGGCCACCGAAGGCTGGCAGGAGAGTGGGTGGGAGAGAGGAGGGTGGGAGCCAGTGTCCGTGTGGGTGCCTCAAGCTGCGTGTGTTCTGATCGCCTGTGGGTAGACTTGCCCACTCTGGCCGGAGCAGCTGCCCTGCCTGCTCTCTGCAGAAGGGTGAGCGTTCAGTCACAGTCCAGCCCTGCCAGCAGCTTCCCGCCCTTCGGAGCTCTTCCATTCCCTCTACGTGATTTGGAAATCTGGCTAATGCTGGTGTCTCTGAACACTTTCTAGTAAGTGAGCATTAATTAATGCTAAATGACAATGGAATTTCTCCCAAATTATACACGACACTCACATTGAGAGCAAACATGTTCATTTGCATAGATGTATCACAGTGAGTACCACAAGAATTTACAATGATCTGCCAAGGATAAGAAGTAAACTCTCTTTAAGTAAGAGTTCTATTTAACCAAAATAAAAGTAGATGCTTTAGGCGTGACTGTTAATTAAAATAACAATTTGGCCATGGGCTATGTAAATCTTATACAAGGATGGAATTGGTGGTAAATGGCTGAGGACACCAAGGCCGAAGCGAATGTGCCAGGCTGACCACTGGCTTTCTGTGCTGGGCGAGGAAGGCAGCTTACATTCTATTAAGTACCTGTGATGTACGTGCGTGTCTTATTTCATCTTCACAACAATGGCGAGGAAAGTACTGGTATCATGACAGCTTTAAATTTAAGGACACTGGAGCTAAGAGGAGATGAGGTGCTGCCGAAGCTCACACAGCTAACAGGTAGGACAGCTGTCACCAAAACAGGTTTTCTCGACCCCAAGCTCACAGTTCTTTCCTATTGACTTGTGTCTCTGCTAGGTGGGCTGTGTAGCTGTAGCCTTAGGGACGCCTTTGGAGATACAGATTCCTGCACGCTGCCTGGAAACTTGCCACCCAAAAACCTCTGAATCAGAGCCCCCGGGGTAATGTGTCTCTCTGCAGAGCATTCTGGGTGACTGTGGCGTATAGCCAGGGTGGGTACTTCCCTCTGTGCTCAGCTCCTGGGAAGTCCTGCATTCCTATCTAGCTCCCGGACTAGGTGCTGCATCTCTTCTGCTCTGCAGGCCACCACCCTCGGCTTGTTAACAATCTAGTCAGAAGAATGAGCCACGGCCAGGTACAGATGCTATGAGCATCTTCGCTCTCCCCATTTGAGTCCTCGCCATTGCTGCCTGCAGTGACCAGGATCAAGACCACCAGGGACAGGGTGGCCCAGGCCTAACCACAGGCATGAGTGGAAATAAAGCTGCAAGCTGAGGAGCTCACCACGGTCTGGAATAGAATATGACAGGAACTCACTGTTGCCCCAGGACTCACCTGATATTCTCCACTCGCTCCCGGAGTCACACCAGGAATGTAGTGAGAACAGTACCAACAGCAGCACCAAAGGCCTGTTTCTGGTCAGAACTTGAAAATGAAAACAAACAACAGAGTCGAGAGTGTGCGAGTCTGTGCGGTGGGTCTGGCTGATGGGAGAGTGAGGAATCAGCAAGGAGATCGAACTTCCTAAGCCTGGTCTAAGCTGAGGCTCCATTTCACGCTGAGAGCAGTAACAACTATCATTTAATCAACAACCGCAGATGCATTTTTCCTGTTCACCATGGCCCTGTGAGGTAAGAACACTTACTGAGGTTCTAGAGAGGTCTGATAATTCTTTAAGTCACACCCGCAGTTGGTTATGAATTATAGGCCTTTTGAGTCCAAGACTAGACCTTCCTCAATAGTGGATCCCAGAAATGGGTTGAGAGTTAGAAACTTGATGACTATAGTACGTTGGTGTGGCTGAGCAGGGATGCTTTGAACAGAGAAGTTGGGACAGTGTCACATTCAAGAACGAGAGCGTACACGCATTCAGACTTTACAATCTGAATCGGAAGGTCTGGAGACCCACGCTCTTTGTGCAGTCACTGTTCTCTGCTTACCCAGAAGCCATTTCCACCGCTTATTTCAATCTCTTTCTTGCTAACAGAACTCTAAGACAGCACAATGCCAGCTCCCAGCGACAGTCACGGTCTATCATGGAAACCCAGGCCCTCTCTGCCAGATACCTGCTCTTCCCTTTTCCTTTGCACCTCAGTAGGGACGGACTGTTCTAGCCAAGAGGATGTAAAGGCTTTGACCACCTGCCTCCTTCTTGCTTGCCTCGTATGTGCTCTGCAAGGACCTGTGAATGTTACCTGGTAAGGAAAAAGGATCTCTGCTTATGTGACTCAATGAAAGATCCTGCAATGAGATTCTGTCAGACCATCTGGGTAAGCTCTAAATGCCATCACAAGTGCCCTTAAGACAGAGAGGCAGAGGGAGATCAGACACACACGACAGGCGAAAACCACGTGAAGAAAGAAGTGAAGACAGGAATGGTGAGGCCACAAGCAGAGTGCCAGCAGCCACCCGACGCCGGAAGAGGCGAGAGACCGATTCTCCTGCAAAGCCTCTGGAGGGAGTGTGGCCCTGCTGACGCCTTGATGGTGACCCAGAGGAAAGCGATGTTGAACACCTAGCCTCTAGAACTGCGAAAAAAGACATTTCTGTGGTTTTAAGCCACCGAGTTTGTAGTAGTTTGTTACAGCAGCCACAGGGAAGCTAATATGCTGTCAGCACTATAAGGCATTCTGTTATTGCGACTGAACACATCCTAAGTTACATCTCTCTGTAATACTCAGAAGGTAAAACCTGTGGATACCAGAGGGGAAAGGGGGCAGGGGGAAGTAGAGACGGTAAAAGGGGTTAAGTATATGGTGACAGAAGACTTGACTGTATGGTGAATGCTCGATGCAATATACAGATGGTATATTATGGAACTGTACACTTAAAACTTATATAATCTTATTAACCAATGTTGCCTTGATAAATTTTTTAAAATTTAAGAAAAAAGAAGCTAAAACTTAAGAAAGACTGATCGAGGTATTGCTCCCATTTCTGACCATAAGCGTGTTTTTGGGGGGTTCCTATAGACGCTGGGATCCTCCTGGATACCACCCTACCCCCCTCATTGCTGCCACCTTTTAGAAAGTACACCTACCGTTAAAACCCACGACTGCTTCACTGGCAGTGAAAGGTGCAGCATTCCCAAAGCCGCCTTCACTGAGAGCAGCTACGCTAGCAGGCGGGTTCCCCAGCACCTTCAGTCCTAAAGCACACGGCAGCTATCCCCCAACCCCTGGGCCAGACTGGTACTGGACCATAGCCTGTTAGGGACCTGCAGGAGGCGAGCAGCAGGCGAGCGGAGCTTCATCTGTGTTTCTCCCCACCGCTTCCCAGCGCTAGCATCACCGCTTCAGCTCCACCTCAGATCATCAGGCATTAGATTCTCATAGGAGCCCCGGTCCCTGGTGCCAGAAAGGTTGGGGACCTCTGCTAAATCACACAGTCAGCTTCGTGAACACTTGCTAGGACTGGTGGAAGCGGCACTTCCTCAGTAGGTAGCACACAGGAGGCTCTGTTTCAACCATAATGTAAAGAACATCTCTTGGGGTTGGGAGTCCATGATGGAGGCATAGGGGAAGGGAGAGGTGGGCCCAGGAGGTTGAGGAAGAGACCTTTAAAAAAATCTTACACTACACAACAGGAGTAAATTTGACAGAGATTAATTTTAAAGCCTTCTCAAAAGGAAAACCAGCAATCGCCATCTATGTTTATTTGGGTATCTCCCGCTACCCCAATGCTTAGTGATTTACTGCTGAATCTCTCTCCACAGGACATTCCTCTCCCAGTTTCACTGATGTGATGTGATGTGACCATGCTTCACAGCTCTCTGATCTTCCACCTCTTCAAGACATACCCATTTTGGGTCCCATTTCCCAAGAGGTCTGCTCCTGGGGAGCCGACTCACTTGGCTGTAATGGATTAACTGCTGGTGTATGTTAAGGTTTCTTGAGGGAGAGCAGTGGTAAGGGATCAGCGATGACAACACTGTGGCAGGAACTAAAATCTAAAATTTACTGAGTACTTATTATGGGCCATATCATTCTAGGTGTTTTGGATCCAGAGTAAAAACAAAACAAAACAAAACAAAACAGCAGCAGCTCAGAGGCTCTAAATAAATCACTCGAGGTCACAGTCACACAGCACTATCTCGACAGAGCTGGAATTGCGCCCTTACCACCTCTGCCTTTCTAGGCACGTCCTACACCTCAGGCTGTCCAATTTCCACAGGGCCCCTCATGACCAAACTTCTTGTAGCTATGGCCCACTCTGTGGGAATGCACAGTTCATGCACTTTTTACAACGACAGACTAGCTGTCATGAAAAACTTGACACTTTAAAACACATGTCTTACCATTAGGCAAAGACAATAGTAATGCCTACTGAGGCCAAAGGCCATCGATGAATGAGTATTAAAATTAGTTGGTTAAAGTATGGTAAGAAACAGGTATTTGCATGCATAGTCACAAACTATCTCTCCACGAGGTCCTTATTAATTTGAAAGGGAAAAGTAGTAACTCAACAGTGAGAAACCTGGTAGACATCACCTTAACCGAGTGATTCAAGTTTCCATCACCAGCAGTGATGCACTGAGAAGGGCACAAATGGTATAACCTCAGTCTAACCCAGAGAAAACGTCAGACTCCCAAACTGGAGGAGAGACAGTCAATAAAATGTCAAGGTTATCCAGGACAAAGAAACACTGAGGAATTGGCCCCGATGAAGGAGAAGAGACAGATGATAATTAAATGCGGGTGAGATCCTGGATGAACCCCTGGACCAGAAAAAGGACGTAACTGGAAAAACAAGCGAACTTGAATAAGGCATGAAGATCTGGCTAACAGTATTGTTCGAAGGTTAATTTCCATGTTTAGATATTTGTACTATAGTTTTATAAAATATAACATTAGGGGAAGCCGGGTGGAAGGTTTATGGGAACTTCTTGTACTATTTTCTGTAAAATTATTTCAAAATAAAAAAGTAAAAAACATTTAAAAAACCCCAAAACGCATGCTTTCAAAAACGATGAAATTAATGTTGGAATTTGGGTATGGTGGCAAATGCTTTCATGTGGGCCCTCTGGGAGTCTGAGTGGCCAGTACAGAAGCAGTCACTTACTTGGCTGTTTGAAGGCTGGTCTCGAAGGTCAAGGTGGCTCAGTGTGTTAGTGCCTAGGGGTCCGGAACTCAGGAGCCTATGCCCCGCTCTGCTCACCAAGGTCAACTTTGCTTTTGCAGAGCAAATTTTAGCACACTCAGAAGAGAAGTCAGTAAAGTTGGCTCCCGGTAGGTATCAAGTCTAGGTGAGTTTTTAGAGGCTATTTCACTTTTTAGTAAAGAAGAACTAGGAGATGGTGGGAAAGCCGGCTCTTCTCTCTAAAGGATCACCTTTTACGTTTCTGAGGGAGATAAATGGGAAGGGAGGAAATGTTTCTGTTTGCATGGCTTCTCCCTTCTTTATTTTATGCCAGTGAAAGCAGCGCCCTACCTTACTTCCTGCCTAAAACCTTAAAGCAGACAGCTGCTTGTTCTACCATGGCTGCTTTGTTCCTCTTCCTTTGTATGTGGCAGCCAGGGGGCTGAGCCTCTAATCTCTGAGGGCCCTTACCAGTTGTGACAGGCCACAGCTAGCCAGGTCCTGAAGAACTGCCCAAGGTGAGACTGCTGAGAACCGCTGGTCTTTAAGACTAGTGAATCCTGCATGTTCAAGGAAGGTAAATGAATCAACTCCATCTCAGCTACAGACCAGCAGCATGGAAGCTGAGTTCCTGGGCTGATTCTGCTCTGATTTCCTTAAAGAAAGCTATAAACCCAAGGATATCACTGAGTTAATGTTGGATCCACCGGAAGTTAGACACTAAAATAGTGTCATTAAGGATACATGTGGTGTAACTCCGATACTCACCAGAGAAGTCATGGGAGTATTATCATCAAAGCATTAAAATTTTGCCTCAGTTCATCCCGTTTCGAGTTCCTCATTTGTAAAATCAAGATTACGTATTCTTTCATATAGAGTGTTTATTATGAGGCTTAAATGAGTTAATGTATGGTGCTTTAATACATTTGGCATAGAAAACTACACAGTGTAAATGTACCTAACACTACTAAAATATATTCTTAAAAATGGTTAAGATGATAAATTTTATGTTATGTGTCTTTTGCTACAACCAAAAAAATAAAGCCATTCAGCATATCATTAAAAAGTACACAAACATCAGGTGCTATGACTGACGTACAGTTCTTTTGTTCTTAACGGTTATCATCACCACATATATTTATTCCTAAATTAGATGTAGACAAAACCCTAGTGTTCTGGCTGGGCTCCCACTCACTCCCACAGCTTCAATAGTCTCTGCTGCTCAGATGGTTCTTGGTCTCTCAGACACCGACCTATACTTCTCATCATTCCTATACTGTAAATGTGTACACTCTTCTAAATTCATCCAGCTCAGGGTCCTGCAAGCCCCACCTAAACTCATATTTCCTGTATCCCTCACTCCTCGTGTCCAATCCCCGGCCAGTCAGCCTAACTTGAAACTTGAGTCACCCATGGCTCCTTCCAAAACCCCACATCCCAGCAGTCACAAGCTCATGGCAATTCCACTTCAGAAACGCCCCCCCAAATCTAACTCCTTTCTTATCACCTCTCACTTAGCCTATGATGACAACTCTCTCTTTGGTCACCTGGTCAAAGTTTCCCACCCTTCCATCCCATCCTTCCACCGCTGCCAGAATTTTCTTCCAAAAAGTCAAATCTGATGTATCATTCACCTATACAAAGTACTCAGTGGGCTCCCATCTGGATCGAATCCAAACTCTTACCTTGCCGTACAAGGTCTATTTACACGGAGCTGTTATATCACCCTACACTTACAGTCACATCTCCCCCACTCACTCCTGTGAACCTTGCTCCATATAAACAGAAGTATTTATGCTTCTCTCCATTTGCTAAGCCTTTCTCACCTCTTTGCCTATTATCCCCACTGTCCTTGCTACCTGGCAATCATCTACATCCACACGTTTCAGCAAGATCTAACTCAAATGCTTACTGTCCTAGACAGCATCGTTCTTTTTTTCTGTGCTTTCGGACATCATGCCATTCCTCAGTGTATGCTGTGGAAGGGGGGCCTAGTTTACTTCAAGGTACTTCAAGGTACTTCAGCTTTCTCTTCAATTAGACTATCTCTCTGAAGGCTCGTTGTGTCTTCCTTATCTTCCCATTCTTAGTTCCGAGGACAGTGCTTGGCTCAGCACATAGTGAGGGCTAATTTGTTGAATGAACTGTGAGTGAGAGAAGACTTGACTGAGCTTACTTCCTTTCAGTTTTAGCAAAATCATTTCCAGCAAGGCTGCCTG
The DNA here is from genome assembly GCF_000325575.1 of Pteropus alecto. Lineage (NCBI taxonomy): Eukaryota > Metazoa > Chordata > Mammalia > Chiroptera > Pteropodidae > Pteropus > Pteropus alecto. The sequence goes on from NW_006441386.1 coordinate 3,022,136, forward strand.
CTAGAGTTTAAGAAGTTCTGTATTAGACACAAATTACATACTCTGGGATGACGACAGTTACTTTGGACAAGTAAGTTACATTTTATACCCTAGATAAGTAATTTACTAATCGGCATCCCAGTGACTTCAAAGACCTCTGTATCTCTCAAGGGGCCTGTCTTATACTTGGGAGTAACTCATCATCCACTGCATTAAAATTATTAATGAGTTCTGGACTATTCTGAATGAATGCACACATGAACCCATACTCTATAAGATACTGTGCCCTTCTATAACTTTAAATAGATTAACTTAAGCAAGATGGAACCAATCCGTGAATGTCACTTAACCGATCTGTGACTATTGTAATATAATTGTAAACATGTATTCATATTTGAGACCCTCTGATCACTATAAAGTGCTAACTTTGGATAATCAAAGCAGGAAGTGCCTTTGAGTGCCTACGCCACATGGCAGGAAGGTTAGCTTATGCTTTATGGACACACTATTGTCGGCCCAGCCCCTACATTTCTCACTCGCAACACCACAGAGTTACCTCCAGAGCAGCTCTTGTGGACAAGGTCACTCATCTTTCTACCCACAGCTGACTGATCCAGCCATGAGCACCTGACTTCAGCTAGGTCAATCCACAGTCCTTTCTGGAGAACCTGTCCTCTGGAACCTAATCAGAATCCTTTCTTTGGATTTTAGTAACTGCAGGGGAAAAGAATAGACAGTCTCTCTTCCACTGGCTGAAGCTGAAAAGTGTGATGCTCAGGAGAATGGGTCATGATTGGAACCAGTAAGAGAAACCAGTGTCACAGACAGTCAAGAACAAAGAAGACAGGCAAAATGAAGTAGGGACAAGTCAAGGAGGGGCTCAATTCCCTGTCCATGCTTCTCAAGTCCAGTCCCAGACCTCTGCCCTTCTGATGGTTTGGTTATTTCAATACTTACTTGTATTCCAAAAGCCTGTACATTTCTTTATTTGTTAGTTTTCATTTAATTTATGTTATTTGAAACAAAAAAACAAAAACAAAACCATGCTAATATAAACTCAGCCAAATCTGTTAAAATTTAAGAGCTTTAAAATGACCCAATGACTCATGAAAGGCTCTTGTAGGAGTTCTATTTTAAGGATTTAAGAATGTGGAGATCACGTATTTTACCTAGCTACAGAAGGGTGATGGGACCTTTCATACCATGAATAATTAATTGCTCTGTAATTGATTTGGTGGGTAAACTGAATTTTTTTTTAATGTCTGCTCTTCTTAAAGTGGGCCTACCTGTACATCACAGAAGTTCAGGAAGAGGTGAGGATACAGGTATGACTTTACTTAAACAAGTAAATGGTCTACATATGTTGTCATGTTGTCTCTGGGGAATACATTATTTAAAATTATTGCTGCATTCTGAACAGGCCATCTGAGAGAGATAACTACTTTTCAATGACTGGATCAATATTTTTGTTCTTCTTCTTTACTACTTGAGTGATTGGATCTAAGGCCAGAGAAGAAAATCAGGTCAGTCCCCTGCACCTACTGCAACCCAGAGAGAAGATCAATGTGTGTGTTTCGGAGCCCAAGGAGGGGCGTGGAGCCAGGAGCACAATTCTTAAGTGTGCTAACTTAATGTCAAATTTCTCAGTGAGAAAAGCCATGCCTATCTATGGCTCTTCGGTTGCAGCATTTTAAAAACTGCCCTGAGGGTACAAGGTATAGCTTATTTTATGTGTGGTCTATTAAATGAGCTCATGAATTGATGACCCTCCCACATACATAGTAGCCAAGGAGAGGAGCAGCAGCTTTTCCATTCTGTCCAGGAAAGGTAACATCTCAAGGTTGGAAGAGAGAGAGAGACCAGGGAGCTAAAGAGGTAGAGAGGAGTCTTTCTGTGGGAGAACAAAAAGTAATATCCACGCTGTAGGCACATGTGGATGTTCAAATGTCCAGCACTCAGACTCCACCAGTATGGAATTTGTGATGATTTTACTCTGGCTGACAGAGTGGGTCCTGATCTGCATCCCACTCATTACTGAGAGACAGCCTTAAACTGTGCTTTAAGGGACATGATTCAATGTAAGTTTATTATAGGTTTCTAATAAGAATAAGAAATAGGATGTTAAGCTTTTATAAAAATATAAAAGAAAATAAGAGAATAAGGCATTTTTCCAGACTGACTGCTTACCTTTAACCTAAAAAAACAAAAATGACTTTCAAGCACCTTAGAAGTCCCATTTGCATGCGAGTAATGTGCTAACTGCAAATGGGACTTACTACCTGATTAAAGCTCATCACAGAGCATCTTTTTTGAGCAATATTTTGTTGGGTGTCAGAATTGCAACTGAAAGTGATAAGATACTCTTTGAGCATTTCCTTTTGTTCCAATATATTACTCTTCTCCCTGGACTGTTCCTATCAATACTCAGACTTATTGGCATGTGACAGTAAGGGAGAACCAGCTTAGAGGCTAGGAGACAGCTTGGGTTTGAAAGCTGGTTCTGCCACTAACCAGTGCAAGGCTTTGGGCATGTTGCATAAGCTCTCTGTGATTCCTCCTCTGCAAACTGGGGATAATATTAGCACCTACCTATAAGGGTTGTGGTGTAGATTAAACAAGTCAATACATGTAAAGCGTATATAAAATATATATAGCACTGTTTAAATAACAATTATCTCTATGTAAAATAAAACACGACAGGATTTGATGTCAGGGAGATCCGGATAAACGGTAAGAATCTCTCCTCTGCCACCATTAGGATATGAGGTAAAATACTGATTCTCTTTGAACCTCAGTTTCCTTATAAGTAAAATGGGGGGTAATCATGCCCACACTTTGTTGGTTGGGCGTGCAGACAGTATGTGATGTATAAAATGTCCCGACAACCATTTCCAACTGAGCTCGTGAGACTACCAGGCTCAGTCAAGCTGCGTGGAGGACATAGAATTGGCCATATGGAGAACCCATGCTTCCTTCCTTTTGTGTGTCCACAGCAGGCAAAAACAATCAAAATCAGCTCAAGCCTTAGCAGGACTTGTGCATACCCCGGGCTCTTCTTCGAGAAGGAGCTGTTGCCCAACCTACCCTGGGGGTTAAGATCGAGAAGAGAGATGGCAGACTGCAGCAGGCACTGTGGTCAGCCCCTGGTTACATGTACAAGGCAGCCAGTCGCCTGTCTGTCTGGGTGTCCACACGCCTGCAGGCTGACGCCCCGGGAATTCTTCCCCTGGCTTCTTTCTCAGGGCAAGAGGGGAGCCGCCCCTGCTTAGGCCACCTTCCCCCACCCCCACCCCCCACCACAGTACCTCTGTGCAGGAAGTCAGGGCCCTCGGACTCCCCATCAGACCACCTGCCTGAAGCACACACTGGAGCCGGGGACTTGCCTGAGAAGCCAGTAAAATTTTAATGCACTCTGTAGTGCGGTCATGTCATACTCGGTTATGGCAAATAATCCCAGATGCCTGCAGAGGTAAAATGGAGCTGTAATGTGCTTGCCTCCTAACCCGAGCTGACAGCAATGATGTACGACTACCATTAGCGGAAAATATCACTTCAACTAACCCATGATCCAGCTCCGCTCAGGGTCACATTATCCATGAGGAACAAATTACACTCCCAAAGTAAATACAAATTTTCTACACGAAATGGGTACAAAAAAAGGGAAGGGGGTGATCCGTTCCCTTCGCCAGCACACTGCTGAGTGACACAGATGATAAAGGACAGGACAAATCATTGGCTGACAGAGTGCTGTGCCGTAATCAGCTCAGGCGGCACGCACTCCAGCCGATAAATACTATATTCTCCCCTTAGTGGCAGATACATAATCTTTAACATGGACATGGCTGCTTCTGATACTTACTACCCTTTGGGCTGCAGGAACACCCCAGGTGGCCTTTGCAGTCAGAAAAAGAAATGCCCCATGGCCTCTGCAGACCCAGAAACCCTCTGCAAGGGTGGTAGTCAGTGTCCGGGGACAGGTGAGGTTCTTGCGGTGGCAAACAACAACAGAGTGAAACTGCTTTGGGGGTGCAGTTCAGGGGCTGTGGTGATATCACGGCCCATTTTCCTATGTGCTGGTCACAGGAAGGAAACAGCTGGTCTCTTCTGGGGAGAGCACACGGATGCGAGAGGCTCTGTACCAGAAGCTCAGAAACAAGCCTCTGTTGAGGTCCAGTTCTCCCCCCACACTGCCTGGGAGACTGTGACAAGTCCATTTTCCTGTCTGGGACTTAGATAATCAACAAAGCAACTTGTAGGCGTAACACCAACATTTATATGGGACCTACTAAGTGCCAGGCATATGCTAGGTGTGGGGTACTTGCTGGAAGCCTATGATTTAATAAGAAATTAAATGTTTACGCATAGAAACACACTAAAAGAAGACTGGGTTCCTTCACTAAATATGGCTCACGCTTAGTCTGCTCGTTGGTGTAGCCTTCATCCCTAATTATTCGTGGTGGCCCACATGGTGGCCCACAGGCTGACCCCGTCACTCATCTGTAAGAATTGAAACACATACCTTGTAGCTCTTCCCTTCTCACCTTAAGACAACTGTTTCTCAGGTTAAAAAGAAATGACATATTTCAGAAGATCTTATACATCTGAGTTGTCAGTACATCCAAATTGTATTTATTCAATGTTTACTGAGCAACTGCCACATTTGATTTTTTAGGACCTAGTGGGGCTGTGGGTGGCTAGATAAGATACAATCCAGGTCTCTTGTAGCACAAGGAAGCGGGGGCTTGGAGAAGAACATTGCAAGGGTTCTCAGGTGGCACTCTGGGCACATTCCGACTCACCCTGACACAGGGAAGCAGCACGTTAGAGGGGATGAGCCCACACCCTGAACCGTAAGAGTGAGTTTATCCCTCAGCTCCATCCTTTACTAGCTATTAAGTTTCATTTCCCTGATTTGTAAAATGATGACACCTGCTTGAGAAGATAAAGCCCTTGAAAGGAACTGCCATCAAGTTTGGTACATTGCAGGTGATCAGCAGTGCTGTACATGAGGATGCATACAGAGCCCTGCATTAAATATTTAAAAAGGACATATAAGAATGACATTTGTAAAGTGTTTTGAATAATCCAATATTCTCTTCAACGCGATGCGATGCTTCTTATTATTTAGTTATTACTATTGATCCTAATCTCATTTGTTCACTGCTCCCAAGAAATGAGCAACATCTACATTTTTCATCCAAGAAAGCAGGGAGTTGAAAAATCACTAAAAGTACCCTCTCCTAAAAAAATATAAAGTCTAAACTGAGCCCCTTGGGTACTACAAGCCCTCAAACCAGGGGTTCCTGGTCGATCCTTATTTCCAATGCTCCATTCCACTGTCTCTATAAACATGCAGGCACTTGGCAGACCATGACTCAAGCCTGGGTTGGGACAGCAAGGGGGGAAGCTGCTTCTGGTCATCCTTTAAGTACCTGGAGATGCCATGTAGATATCCAGCTAGTATTTCTCAACATGATTCTCACGAGGACAAATAGGAAAAAGCTCTAAGATATATAAGAGGGCAATTTGACCTTCCCGGCTGTAACGTTGATTAAAAAAAATAAAAAGAAAAATAATATACATTCATCCATTGAATTTTTGGACTTCCAAAAGTATAAAGTTTGGCTGATTACTAATAACATCTTAACACAGAGATTTTATTATCTTTATTACACCTTGAATGGCAAAGTTAAAAGGAGTAATTATCTGTAACTATATCACCAACCAAAAGTTGCCAAAAGGGTATTTACTGAGGCAATCACACACACACACACACACACAAATACACATGTGCATGACTACAAAGACATTCACACATCTTTATTAGGGACAGAATACTCTCCAATCAGAAAAACAGAGCAAGACAAGACTCTTCTGACAACCAAAGAGCAGCCCAGGTTACACTCCATGAGAAGCCACTAGCATAATCCATGTACTGGCATCACCAGTACAAATGCCTCTGCTTATAATCCTCCCACTATTCAGGTGATTCAGGGTTCATGGTTAATTTCATGAGGATGAAAGCCATCACTTCTATCTACCTAAGTCCTTCTTGGCTTTGCAACCTTCCCTTCAAGGTAAGCCATAAAATCTTAGCCAATGGCTCATTCTAAGAGAAAGCAGCTCATCTTTTCTCTGGGAATGTGGAATCATGGACTCGACACCAAATGTTTCCAGAAGAATTCCTTTTATAGGTTCAAAAATTACTCATTATCAATTAAGTGAGTTCCTAACCACATTATGTAAGCTAGCTCTCCACTTGTTCCCATACACTCCTAAATAGAGTAATTAAGGAACAGAGATGAATTGCTCTGCTGCCTAGTAACAGAAGCATGGTGACAGACCTAACATAGTCAAACAACTACAACGCCCATGCTGGTTCACCAGTAGGTACTTGGAAAAAAAAATAAGTAAGTGGATATAAATGACTGACTGAATAAACCAACAAACAGGTAATAACCTTGTTCAGACTTAATTAAGCCTTTATGTAAGTTTGCTTCAGTTACTTGAAAAAGTCAACGGAGACCTATCCACTCTGTTTATTCCCACTTAGGAACTGGAGAAAGATGAAAGAATGGAGACAATCCTCATACAGTCTTCCTCCTACCTTGGCAAGAAGAAAATACAATCACATGTTAATTTCCCATGGTCTGCCATGTTGTTGGGCCTACGAAAATAGCTACACAGAAAAATCAAGATATTCAGTGTTCGATCATTATATCCAGCTTTATTTTACAGGTGACAAAATTAGGACTCAGCAACAATAGGTAATTTTCCCAAGGCCAGACAGCTGGTTAGTGAGAAATAAGAAAAGGGTCTTCTGGATATCCTTCTCTATTACCCACTTATGATGAACAGAACATCTAGAACCTGTTCTTCTCTCTATTCCTCTTAAGAAATAAGAGTTTAGCTGAAGACGTCTGACAAATTTCCAATAACTCTTGAATATTCATTTTACTGACTTACACTTAATCAAAAAATATACATTTATAACCTCTATTTTTTTTTCAGATATATGACATGGTAGTAATAGACATACATTCTACATACGCATTCAATATGAGTGAAGCAATTTTTGATTTGGCATAAAAATGCCATGATATGAAAAAGAGAAGAACTTAATGAAAGTCAGAATTTAAAATAATTTGCAGTAGAAATTTAATCCAAAGATGGTATTAATAGAAATTTTGGATAGATACAATGGAATTAAGCCAGTTGGAAATATGATGATGTTGGAAGAACAATAAAATTTCATTTTGATCCAGAAATAATCTTAGAGGGGTAAGAAGAGGTTAAGGGGACAGGCACTATGGAAATCAGGCATCCAAAACGGAAAGCTCTTGAAACTCAGTCAGAAATTGCAGAAATTCCCCAAATGAGCTAGAAAATTTACAAATAGCTTAGAAATGTCTTATAAGGAAATAGAATTGTAAAAGAAATGTAGAAGGCTGGAGAGGAGACTACATTTTTGTCAGAGTCCAGAAAAACTCTGGGATTAATATGAAGTATGCCCAGGTTGAGTATCAGTTTTCTGAACTTGTTTTGCTTATCCCCTCCTTTTGGAGATGAGTATCTAGGAAAGGAAATGCAAATTTAGCAAAACAATGAACATTACTGAACACCTAATTTGTGCCAGGCATTAGGCTAGTGTGCTATGGGTCTAAAGAGAAGAACATAGGCCCCTGCTCTTCTCCTGGACAACAGCTGTTTGCTCTGCTGCTATGCAACTGGAAGGGAGGAAAAAATTCCTTTCTCTAGTTGCAAAATGGGACAGCATCTCGAAGTTGTCTCCTGATCAGAACTTGCCCTATATCAAAACCAAGGGTGGGGGTTCTACAAGCAACAGTGAGGGCCTTCTGAGCTTCTGGAATGTTGCTGAGGGTGCATGACCTTTACCTTTTGTGAAATGTGGGCAATCAAAGGATGAGACTCTTCCACTATAAGCATAAGCTACATGCCCAGTCTTTGGTTTGATATCTCAGCAGTTTCTGAGTCCTTCAGGAGCCAAGTTAGGCATGTGGTTTGTGTTGAGTTAGGAACATAAGCCTCTGCTGGTTTTCTTGCTGCTTTTCTTAGAAGCTTCCCCTTTCCCACACAAGTGAAAGCAAAATGATCATGCCAATAAATTTAGCATGAATTAAAAAAATGATAATGCACCAAAAAGTGTGTGTGTGTGTTTGGGGAGAGGGCACTGATGCAGAAAATCAGTGGTGCTGCACCTGCCTTAAGCCCGCTTCCCAGCAGGCTGTCCCAGGTACTGGTGACCAAATCACAGGAGCCAAGCAACCTTCTCTAGGTTGGTCACTCAAATCGCTAAAAGCCCAGAGAGAGAAACTGCAATCAGGAGCCATGGTGAACACTTTGTTAGGAAAAGGACAGTTCACATTTATGAGGAGATGTTGCAGGTTGTACCGCGTGCACGTTATGTCACACATCTATAAACATACGCACGTGGGGGCATGTACACAAACACCTCTAGAGCCCTCAAGTCTTTCCTCTAAGCTGTCACATTTTTCAGAGCATAAACAAGGGCAAAGTATATATTTCTCTTTGACATTTGTTATAAGGCAGTAGTTCTTAAAACCCATTGTTTTACCTAGAAGCTTTTTAAAATGTGGAAATGCTGTGGCCCCTCTGCAGATGTACTGACTCAGAGCCTCCGCTGTGATGGGGTTCTGGGAACCAACAGTGTGGCATGTGGGACAAGGCCTGTGAAGTCTGGTTAATTGCCATCTGATACTTCCAGGACAGATGCTTGCTCTTGGCTCTAAGACTGTGCCCAGAAGAAAGCGTGATGTTTAAGATAAAGAGTTAAAAAAAAAACAAAACAAAAAACTGTTTGGGGACCCTTCAGAATTTCACAACCCGTCCATTCAGCAGAAGCTAGAAGAAGCGCCCCTGGGGATGAAAGCTGAGCTTCAGGTTGTGGGGGAGAAAAATCACACCTCAAGTCCTCTGGAAGGTTTTCTGGCAGAGCCTGAGCTTTCTAAAGAGGAAGATGGCCTTCTCCCTTCCCCAAGTGATTCTCTCTGCACTCCAAGTAAAACTAATGGAAGCTAATGTTTATGGAGCACGTACTGTGGACCAGGCATTGAGCCAAGCGCCTTCACTGAATTGTTACAAGGCCGCACGCAAGCAGAGCTTCATTATTGCCATTTGGCAGATGAGAGAACTGAGGCTTGTCCACAGCTACAAAGTAGCAAGGGACAGTCAGAAACAAGTTGAGGCCATGAGACTCAGAGGCCCAAGTGTTTGACCACTGGGCACTACGCCTTCCAACCAGCTCTGTCACATGGCCACACAGTAAAAAGGAAGTGAGTAGATAAAGAATTACTTTTAATCTCCACATTATTTCCGTAGCCAGATTGGGTAGGGGGTGTTTCCTAGCATAATGGGCTGCTGCCAGGGGTAGAGAAAGAAAGGAAACAAAAGAAAATATAGTCCAATGTGTGGAAATATGTGTGTTTCCTCTCTGTTCTCATGATACCAATTCCTTTTGAGTGGGGGATTGGGATAACTGCTTAATTTGGGTGATTAAGGTGCCAAGTGCTGCCTCTTTCCTTTGTACTAACTACAATGAAGACAATCCCACAACTAAGATGCAGCGTTCACAGCCTTCTCTAAACTCAATTTCTGCTCTTCATCGAAGTCTTCCAGGTTCTTTGACATTAATATGAAATGTATTCTCACGGCTGGGAGGGGAGGCGAAGAGAGACACTTTGCTCGGTGTCTCATCAAAGTCTTTTCCATGCACAAATATGTCTCCTGCATTTATAGAAAGCTCTGTTTTTTTAGCCCCTTTCCCAGTCACTTCCACATTAATTAGTAAAGGTATCATTTTATAAATTACAGCTTCGTATCAGAGGAAAGCAGAGTTTATCTTAATTCAGTCAGCTGTGTGAGATATACTACCCTAATTTTAGACCGCCAGTTCTGCAGATTCCCCATGGACTAAGAGAATGACAGGTCTTCCAGAGAGAAATCCCAGTGGGTCTCCTACAAGTCTCACTTTTGCCTCCAACAGCATCCCTGGTGGAGTTGCTGAAGGGATCCCAGGACACTGAGTGGCATCTTTTCCACCATTAGCAATTCAGATTTGAATGCGACCCCTCCGAGCAGCACATGAAAGCAGCTCTGGTTAGCTCCGGGGCTCCGAGGGGGCCCAGGCAAGAAGGTATGGCGCAGAGGGGGCTGCCAGGGCGCAGAGGGGGTTGCCGGGGCCCAGGCTCTGGATCAGAGCATAAGTCTGGGAGAATGACATTGAAGTAGACAACAAACACCAGACAGTCTCGGTCCAAAAGGGGAAGACTGCAATTACAGAGCTCTGATTGCTCCTGCCAGGAGCCTGCCAGGAGCCCTCGGGAGGAATGCCTGGGGGTGGGGAGCAGGGCAGGGACAGATGATGTGAGCGCCATTGTAGAGCAGCTCCCAGTTAAGAGAAGAGGTCCTGCCGGGACACCAGAGTCCACAGGGGAATATGGCTGAGGCTGGAGGTGCGCACAAGTCACAGGAACATTCCAAACACCCCTCCCCTTCTCCGTCGTCACCTACAAACATCTCCTTATTCTCCATCATTGCCCTGAAACCATCCTAAACTCTGAGTGGTGGGTGCTGGCTACTTTCTCACCGCCCATTGGTCTGGTCTGACACTTGGCTGCTTCCTGCACTCAGAGATGAAAAGCTGGGCAGCAATGACAGGAATTCAGGTCCTGGGACAGCGTTAGTTCAGGTGCTGTCAGTAGGCAGGAAACACCCAGATCCCTCTGAAAACCACAGGCAGCTCTCATAATTCCACAAATTATCAGTTTGATGATCATCTAGACAAGCGGTGCTAGATACCTCCAAAGATTCGGAGGTAACAGGCCTGGGAGGATGCCCAGGCGCTGCGATTTTTACAGCTTCCCAGGTAACTCAGATGTGCAGTCAAGGTTGAGACTACTGATCAAGACACCTACGCGGAAAGCAAAACTGGACATCCTTACCACCTTCTATCAGTGGAGACTGATGACACTTCTGGATTTCACAGTGTCTTCTAAAAACGAATGCATGCTCAGCTATGAAACCCCAAAGAAGGCACATCCCCTTGGAGAAGTGCCACAAACTTGAAAAGTGAGATCAACCATCACCTGTAACAGAGCTCCTGGGATGGCAGAAAGTACCAGTCCCTCCCTGGGTGCCTGTTACAACGACTGCCATGTAGGAATGTGGCCTGATGGCTCCAAGGGGCCAGTGGGCACGCCTTGAACACTGAACCTCTGCTGCTGTCCATGTGCTTCTGGAGACCCCTACACCTGGTGCCCGAGACACCAGGGGGCCTACTTCTAAGGAGCTAAGACTTCTGGGGGCTGCAGTAAGGAAGCTCCTACTTGTCAGTTAAACAAAAGAATAATCCGCAGACCCCTTTCCAGTGTGTACTTTCGCTGTCATCCAACAGCCCATTACCATGTCACAGCACAGCGCACCCTTCCATAGGTCACTTTGTTTAAAATGACATGGATAATGCACATGTCAGCAAGCTGACAGTCCTGGCCGTCCTTCAGAGATAAAAACCTCAAGGCGAGAGCCTGTTCTTATCTGGGGACATGCATTGGTCTATCATCCAAGTCAGGCAGAACATGATTTCTCCAGAGAACACTTTTTTCATTTCCTGATTTTAAGGAAATCAAATAAGCACCATTTGTCTTCATCTGAATATGCTTGACCTGCTCAAATGATGATGTCTTGCATTTTATAACAGGCTACATATGCTGAATTCAAATTAACAACAGTACAGAACAAGAGCCTTTACATCCCTCTTAGAGGCTGGCGGCAGAGAAGAAGGAAAAAATCTGGGCTTGATAGAAAGATGTCACTAAATGCTAACCGATGAGTAAAATCAGCAAACGTGTAGGAGGTGACAGGCGGAGAACAGGGCTCAAGAAAGCCAGCTATGCAGGACAGACCCAGAAATTGAGGAAGGGAGGACAAGTCCCCTCCTTTTGGTACACAGAAACCAAGATATTCAAAATACATAAAGTAGAAATAAAATTGGGAAGAAATTTAGTTGGGGGCTTGGACATCTGGGAAGAAAGACCAAACAGACAAATAATCCCTTTGTTTCAGGCAGCAGGAAGTTCACTTTACCAGGTAGTGATCCAATCTTCTGAAAGCTCAAAAACAGCTCCTTTTCTTGATCCATGTTGAGCTGGATACACAGAGGCTGGTGGCCATCAGCCTCGAAACAAGGTATGTACCTGCTGGAAGAACTGCCCTCCCACCTGGCCATCCACCTGGATGAGAAGAGAGCAGTCCCCACGTGACTCCCCCTGCCCACCCCTCACCCCATGATGACATTCCTGAAAAATACCATTAACATTTCTATCAGAAAGACCAATGTGTACAGAAAAGCAGGAAGAAACATATGAGTTAGTAAAAGAAATGAAAATTATAAATACATACTAGCACATTTAATGTTCCAATCAAGGTTAAAAAAATAAAAATCAGATGGCTATTAAAATAAATAACTCCCTCTTTTAAAATGTTTTATAAAGTAAAGACTCAGTGTCACATATATGCAGTATTAAAGGGCTTTTAAAAAATTAGTGGACCTCACAAATTAAATGTTATTTCTTGTCACAGAAAATGTCACTATGTGAATAAAGTCTGCCTTTACAGGAGAGAAAGGTGCTGGCACCATGAAGCTGGCTCGCACCACCTGCAGCTGTGTGTGGGAGAACCACGGTGCTCGCAGTGTCTTAGTACTGTGCCCACAACGGGGGGAGGGTCTTACCTTCTCTTCCTGGTCACTGTCGCTGTCACACTGAAAAGGAAAACGAGAGAATAAGGGTTAATGCAAAAATTGAGTAGGTTTTTGCTTTTGATACACACCCAAAAAGCAAGACAAGTAAAGGAGATAGGAAACGTTGCCTGAGCTGGAAAGTGTTTTTTCAGCTCCAGTGCTGGTAAACAGATAAGCAAAATGCCGAGAAGCGCTCTGTTGATTTCTTCTGATGCCTATGCTCTGTGGCTCTTCCTGTGGGCAATCTGGCAAGCTCTCAATTACACTGGTGAGACCTCCCAGCCCCCACTCCACTGCACGGCTGACGGGATGCCCACTGAAGATCCAACCAAGCCACAGGATTAAGGTGAATCGAGATCATTCAATGGGATTCAGAGCAAAACCATTTCTTTAACAGACCTTCTACCTTCTGCTAATGGCAATGGCTCTATCTCTCCTGGTGCTTTTCTAGAAGTAAAGGGGTAAATCTCCGGGCATTGCATTCTCTCATTTGGACTTTCAAGGAAACAAGACATGATGGGCAAGTCTCACTATTTGTGAGCTGCCTTTTCTAGGGTCCAGAGGCCCAGCAAATAGAGGGGAGATATTCCCTATTAAAAAAGATGCCAAGGACAAGAGGCCAGGGTAACAAATCAACAATATATAGGTCAAAAAAAAAAAAGTTTTAGGGGAGTAGACTCACACCATATCTAACAGATCCCAAATTCCAACTGTTGATCTGGGTTTGGGATAACCAGAGAATGAATGATAATTAACTCAAAACTTTGGGTTCCTGACTAGAAATAAAGAGAAAAAAAAGAACACTTTTTGAAAAAAAAAAAAAAACAAACTAAAAGTGTTTTGTTATCAGAGTAAATGCACAGTAGATAACCATAACCATTCCTTCACTCGACAGCCCTTGATAAACATTACTAAGCTGGATAAATATTCAATCGAGACACATTTATTTTTAAAAAGGGGATATGTTTTATTAGAGTAAATGCACAGTAGATAATCATAACCATTCCTTCACTCGACAGCCCTTGATAAGCATTACTAAGCTGGATAAATATTCAATCGAGACACAGGACTGGCCTTAATGTTGCTTTCAGTTTATCGGTACACTCAGGCACCACTTAGAGACCAGGATCTGTTTTGAGAACTGCGTTGTTTGGCGATTCCATCATTGTGTGAACTGCATTTACACAAACCTAGATGGTCTAGCCTAAAACACACCTAGGCTTTATGGCATAGCCTAAGTTTCCTAGGGTACAAGCCTGTACAGCATGTTATGGCACAATCAAGACAAGATTAAATCAAGCATAAGAGCAAATGATGCAATCAAGAGGGGTAATAAACACAAGATGCATGAGGCTGCTGCCATTGTAACACGGCACACCGATTTCTGGCAATTTTTTTTATAAGTAGAAAGAATACACTCCAAAAGAACAATAAAAAGTATAGTAAATACATCAACCAGCAACCTAGTTGTTTATTATCAAGAACTATGTACTGTACATAATTGTATGTGCTGTATACTTTCATGGACTGGCAGCATAGTAGGTTTGTTTGCACCAGCATCACTACAAACACGTGAGTAACGTTTTGCACTATGATGTTATGATAGCAGCTACAACATCACTAGGCAACAGTTTTTCAGCTCCATTATAATCTTATGGGACCACTGTCATATGAGGTCTGTCGTTGACCGAAGCATTGTCATGCAACGCTGCAGAGATAGAGTTAGAACACAAACACTGAGTAGGCCGTGGCACAGTCAGAGCTGTACGCCATTAAGATGACTCTTCCTGTGGGATGGAGGAGAGACAGTACACAGTGGGGAAAAACACAGGTCATGGGGAAGACCAGTTTGGCAACCATTACTCTGTCTAAGCCAGCACGGTGTGTGGTTTGAGAAAGGGATGAACAGATGGCTGAGCAATTCTGAAGATAGAACCAACAGGACTTGGTAACACATGGATATGGGAAGCAAGTAAGAGGAATGAGTCTAGGGTGATGCCAAAGTTTTTTAGTGTGGCCACCTGGATGTGGGAGTTGATGCTGCTTTGAACAGAAACAGAAAATAAATTTGCTTATACAGAAGCCACTACTGGCTAGATACCCACAGCCATTCACAATCCCATCTCCGTAGTCTGTACCTTTTCCCGACATTTTGAGATTGAAAAAGTCAGATATTCTCTCTTTCTCTCTCAACTCCCCTTAAAGCTAAGGGTAGTCATAAGACACATTTTTGGTTGAGACTTGAAATGTCTGCCGAGGATTCTGGAAAATTTTTCTCTCCTCATGAAAAAAAAAAAAAAGAGCGGAGTCAGGGGAGAAAAGCAGGAAGTACTTGCCTCTTGCCTTTGAACATGATTGAATGAGAATGTGATGCTCGGATCTGTGGCAGCCATCTTGCAATAATGAGGCAAAAAGTTTAAGTACAAAGTCAAGATGGTTGAGCCAGGAGCAGAAAAGGCCTGGCACCACTGAGCCACTTGAACCAACCTCAGAGCAGCCCGCCTCTGGACTTTTCTGTTCAGTAACAATAAGTGACATGAATGTTTAACCCACTGTTAGAGTGCTTTAAAGTCAAAGTAACAAGAACCTCATCCAAATGGACATCTTGGGAAGCTCCTTCCTCTTCCAGCCTAAGCTCTCTGCACTACAAGCATTTAGAAACTCACATCGCAACCCTACTGACCGGAGGCTTATAACATTTTCTACGTTTTCCATACTGGCTCCCCAGTGCTATGGGGTTATCAGAGTTTTAGTAACAGTGCTTTAACCAAGTAAAACTGCATTATTTTCGACCAAGCTTCCAACCTCCGATTATCTAAACTTTCTTTTGCCTGATGGGTGATTTCTCTATCATAATAAGTCAAATGAGTTGAGAAAGAAAACGGGTGACAAGAGGACTCTGAAGGTCTTAGACCAACAGACGGATGAGGAACAACAGTTCTCCTGCCAGCGTGAGTTTTCCACTGCCTTTAATTAAGTCTTCCTTGAGGTTCCTAAGTTCTGGGCACATTTTCAAGAGTGAAAAAGCACAATTTGGGAGGGGTGTGGAAGAGAGAAGAGTGTTTTGCCAGGCAGGCTCATTTTCCCAGATGTTCACAGCCCGTCTTGTGAGGTAATCAATGACAGCTGAAGGCTGTGGCAGAGCATTTGCCCACATTCCCCGAGGATTGGTGTGCAGGGGGCAGAAGGAGAGGGGAGGTCCACCCCTACCCCCATCCTAACAGCAGCGTATCCCTGGGAGTGGTTATTTCTATCAAAGTGTTAAGCTTCCTGCTTTCCAACAGTCCAGTTCTAATTTCAAGGTCCACTTAATTCCGCATCAAGTAATTACTGATATACCCAGAAGCACCTTGTCTCCAGAGTTAAGCATATGGTGAAGAACTGAGACCTACTGGTATCCATTATGGAAGCAGCACGGATGCCAAGCCGATTAAAAATGCTCAGGCTCCCCACACAACATGCCGGGTGAGTGACAGCTCCTCGACAAGGCCAGTCGCAGAGTCTGCCAAAACAGTCTCTGCTGCACAGGGGCCCACATGGTGCGTTGAGAAAACAGTTCCATTTCTGGTATTAAATTCCCATACTGACCCGAGGACTTTGCCGTGAGCTCAGCAGGAGCGCACCATCCAATTTACAGCTCCGCTCTCTGGAGCCTCGAGTGCCAGCCCCTGGCAGAGACGAATGATGGTCAACCCCTCCAGCTCATAAATTATGCAAAGGCAATAAATGCACTCAGCAAACAGCGCCTAACGTTTGCCTAGCCTGGCTCCTAACACACTCTGTAAAAAGCCAGAAGCTCAACACATACAAGAGGTCTATTCCACTCATAAAGGGGGTTTGTTGACAACCCCAGACAGAAAGCGAGCCACAGTCCTAAGGAGTCTTTCTGCTTCACTGGCAGTGGTTTATGGGCCTGCTTTATGAAAAAGGGAGGCTGTTTTATAGAGTCGGTGTGGGGAGAATTCATGGTCTCAAATTCACATTTAATACACTGTATGGCTTTCATACCCGAAGTTCAATACATGGTGGATTTTTGGCCAAATGATTTTTGGTCTTGAAAGGTTAAAAGAAGTTTCTGCTCCCCAATCCCTGGATACCCACTCAATTTATCAGAGTTCACATCGAGCCACCTCCTGATTCAGGTTTATGTTCTGCATGAGGCTGGGAAATGGAAAAGGCATGTCAAATGCAGAAACAGGGTCTCAGCTGATTTGACCATTTTAAGCTTTTTGACATCGGGGTCCTGCATTGGTTTATTAGCAAACAGGTTGCACACTAACGACCAGCTTGAGGTGAGGGAGTACTCTCCATGACTAGATTTCAAAGCCCTTTGTGTAAAGCTGAAAATATTTTCCTCCATTTTATAAGCGACAAATGGAAAGGAACAACCAGCCCTTATACTCCAGCCCAGGAAGAATTCTTGGTCACTCGGCCTTCAGACAAAGACACCACTCAGACAGAAGAAAATGGGAGGCATGAAATCCAAGCCATTTATCTCAAATGTGGAACTAGAAGAGGACTCGTTCCTCAGCTGAGTACCTGCAGCTGTTCCAATACATCACCATCAACTTCATCATCACTTTCTCCTCTTTCTAGCTTCACAAATTAGACATGAACCTTTAGAGGCACCTTCTTTCTTTCCTAGTCATGCCCCCACCTTAAACTCCTCAACCAACCCACCAACCAACCCATCAACCCACCAGCCAACCCATCAACCCACCTAATAGTTTTCAACCCACCAGCCGACCCATCAACCCACCAACCAACCCATCAACCCACCAACCAACCCACCCACCCACCTAATAGTTTTTACCAACCCATCAATCCACCAACCAACCCACCCACCCACCTAATAGTTTTTTCTTTTAAAACTTAATACATATTTATTGACTACATTTTTTAAAGTCACCATAAACCTACCATCCATAGATAAACACTGTTAACATATTTGTGTCATTCTTTCCAGTCTTTTCTCCATCCTCTCCATCCTTCACACACACATTTTAAGAAATGAAATCCTACTATTTTGTGATCTGCTTTGTTTTCATATAATATGCCAACTATTTTAGTTTAATGAGTGAAATTTCCCCTGTACCATCACTTAAAAAAAAAAAAAAAAGGCTGCATTGCAATCCATTGTTTGAATTGTAAGTAATCTAGTAAAAAAAAATTCCCGGGTGCTGGATATTTGAGTTGTTTCAGCTGAACATCCTGGAATCTCCCCCTTGTATGTCTTCACCGACGTTGCTCTTTCCTAGCACGTTCCTTGGCCCTCCCTTTTCTGCATATCCTTTAAAGTCACTGTCTCCCCAGAGCTGCACTTGCAGTTCTATTGTTTCTCTACGATTTCCAGGGGAGCCCTTAAAGATTCCCTTGGTTCCACCTTCCATGTATATGTTGAGATTAAAAATCCCTATGCCCACCATTTGCCAGCTACGTGACTGTGGGAAAGTTATTTAAACTCTCTGCGTCTCAGTTTACGTATCTGTAAATGTGGGTAATAATGGTATTTCCCTCATAAGACGAGAATAAAATGAGTTAATACTGTAAACAACTTGGACAGCACAGAGCATGTGCAGACAATAGGTGTTAACTATGTTTACATGTTTCTGTTTGTCACACCCCCTTCCTCAAGCCCGCTGAACACCTCAGCCACAAGTCTCCATCTGAACCTGGACTCACCATCCTTTGCCTACCCCAAACCTGCCCCTCTCCCCGGCTGTTCCCACGGCATCACCATGCAGTCACTCAAGTGTCTAAGTGAAGAGTCTCGGTACCACCCTAGAGCAGACTTAGCTCCCGTTCTCGCCCCACATTACGGATTCCACCTTCTAAATCCTCTCCATTTCCACGGTCATGGCCGCTGCTTTAGCTCAGGCTTTTATTTGATCATTATAAGGGACTAAAGGCTGCTTTCCAGGGTCTGTGGTCTTTTCTTTTTCTACTCTAAATCCTTACTGACCAGAATGGATTTCCTATATTTCAATTTGATCATGACACTTCCCATGGCCTACAGGGCCATGAAAACTCTTCTCATTGTTTCCAGCTCCCACACTCC
>NW_006441386.1:3041145-3051145 GCF_000325575.1 Pteropus alecto
GCGCTCTTTCCACACAGTGCTTTGCAGGCTTTCTGTGGAGAAGGACCATTTGTTTTTGTTTTGTTTTGTTTTCTTTCCAATACATCATGGACCAATGCTTTTGTAAAATACAGCAAAAGATAAATTGTTGGAAAAATGAAAAAGAAAAGATATATAAAAATGTTATTATTCTATTTAAGAAATATAAAATTACTCTATTGAATTGCTGTATAAGTTTCCAAATGCTTACTCTCAACTGCCGTACTAATCTCACAGAGTAGACTAGTTACAGACAGCTCACGGACTACTGGCCTTGGTCTGCCTCCACACTTCTGAGTGGCACTATCCTAACAGGTCCCTTGCTGTAGACACACCAAGGCACACTTGGTCACACCCTCAGGCCTTACTATCTCTGCACTTAATTCCCTCTGTCTGGAATTCTATTCCACCAAGTTTCTATCTAAAACCCTTTAATGCACCTTTAAAAACATAGTAGTCTCGGAATCTTTCAATACTCTTCTTAGAATTAAGAATTCTTAGAATTCCAATACTATACACACACACACACACACACACACACACACACACACACACACACACATATATAATTAATTAATTGCCTGTCTCCGTTTCTTACAAATTTATATTTTCACTGTTTGCCACCAAATGTCTTCCCTACTAGAACATGAACTCCACACAGGGCAGTGCTTTGCTCATCTTTGTATCTCCAGGCCTCAGGACATAGTGTAGGTGCTCAACCATACTGATCAGTCTTTCTCATTCTTTAGAATCCTTCAAACTGTAGTTGATCCCATGCAGCATGAGCAACTATGACTTAACAGACAAGTAATTCCAAAGAAAGAAGCCACAGAAAACACAGACCAACTGGATTGCTTAATACAATGGGGTGTAGGTTTGAACATACTGGGCAGGGTTAAAATTGTTAGCAGAGCCTAGAGTTGGGGCCCAGAAGAAAATATCTTCCATTAAAAGGGCCAGAAAAGATGTGATTATAATTTTATTGTATTTCCTCAAAGGCAAACATTCCTCATTTCCATTTGGGAATCTCACTATCTGTGTTTTAAGACTCTGATCCAAATTGAAATAAGTCAAGGTCTGCGACACCTCTCTGCCTCATTCAGAATGAAAGAACAAGATGGAATTCTAGGTACCTCGTGATGAAATGCATTCTTAAGCAGAAAGTGGCAATCATTGAATATATCACATACAATGACATTGAGGAGGGCATTGCTCTCTATTCTGCTCAATGGACCTTGCTGGAACAGTTATTTCGTATCTCAAATCCATTTATCATTGCCACCAAAGATGTCAGGGCTGAACACCATTGCTGAAGAAAGTTATTTTATTCTTCTTCCTGCCTAAAGGAAATGAGAGGAAAATGAGGGAGAACCCCAACTTGTAAACCACAGCACCTAACATCAGGTACAATTTAACTCAGCCAGTGACAAAACAAATCGATTCCCCTTTGGGGCAGGTGGTTTATCTAAGCCTGTAAAGACATCTTTCACCTAAAAGCAATTTCAAAAGAAGCCACCTACAGAAAATATGACACTTATTTTCTTATTTAAAGAAGTGACGTGACTGCACGGTGACTAAAAACATGTCCACCATCATCTCCCCATCTGCCCAACTCCTAGTACGTGCAAAACGCGCAGCCATTTTGTGCCACAAAGAGCAGCTCCTACGGTGTCCGTCTGCCGTCACTCCATAAAGCCCTCATTTCACATCATTTACACTACTCCTGAAGTGGCTTTGGACTTTAAGTGAAATGTAAAGCTATGGGGGTCCTAGAAATAAAATAATAATAATAATAATAATGGTTTTTATGAAATGGTTTGAGGTATTCTTACTGACTGTAAAATGATGTCATGGGCTCCTCGTCCCCTCTATGCCAACAATGACTATGTCTGATCAAATGAAATCGCTCAGAAATATACAAAAGCCTAATCAAAAGATGTGTGTGCCAAACAATAGTTTAAAAGAAAAGAATAAACCTGATAGTTACAAAACAAGCATATTAGAAAATAATATAAGGTTCACCAATCTTCAGCTGTTGAGGAGGTATAACAGAGAGCAAACTTTCAGAAGCTTCTGGAATTCTGTACTGGTAAGCTATCATTCCTGTACGGGGAGTTCTTAGAATCTGGCATTTTTGCAAGTTCTCAGCTTGAACTGACTAAAACTCAAGAGACCAATGTGATCTGAGGGACTAAGAGAACACTTCTTATTCTCCCTCCAGGATCTCTTAGGTGATCACGCATTTTCATTCCATAAATAACTTTAAAGTGCCTGCTATGTGCGACGTTTATTCTGACCACTCATTAAAAGTGCAAATATAGTGACAGAAATCGATTTGTCCAAACCCGAAGTTCTAAAGCTCACGATTAATTTTCAACATTTTTTTTTCTTTTGGTCACTTTGAAATCCAGGTGTATTTCATAAAAACAATCTGTATGCTGTAAATTTCCACTTAGCCATTAAAATATTGTTGGGTTTTGGAAGTAGGGAAAAAAGTGAATATTTCACAAATTTTTGGAGAGTGCAGCATTTTTTCTCCCTTAGAAGAAAGGAAGCCACATTTTGCCAAGTATAAACATACATAAACCCCAAAGATGAAATTTACTTAAAACGCAGAGCCCTTAAGCCTCAGCGGTTGCCAAAATGAGAAAAATGAATTTCTTGTCCAAAGGTGAAACTGACAGTCTAGGGCTGGGTGATTTGTAAAAGGTCTCTTTTAAGCTTAAGCACCAGATCCTCTGCCTCTTTGTCATTGATTTACTGATTCTAAGTCATCAATAGCATTAATCCGTACCTGCCTAGGGACCTATTACAAATGACTTTGGAGATGGTGTGGAGCAAGAGTGTGTTAGGAGACCACGGCGTTATTACCATGGAGACCCGTTCCTCCGCGTTCCGTGGCGGTATTCTACGCGACCCGGGCAACGCCGCAGTTTTCCCTTTCTGGGTGAGAGCTGCCTTTCCCTTTGGGTGGGGTTGGAGCCCCCTAGGTCGGCTTCGACTAAATAAAGCTTGGTTCTTCCCAGAGTCCTGTGTGAACTAATGAAACCCAAATTTGCTGATGAACAAAAAAGGAGAAGTATGTTACGGGTTAAAATAATACAAGAGTCTATTTTTTCCACTGTGTTGTGATCCATAGAAATCACCCTGAGCCTTTTCCCTTTCTTCTCTGCCTGGGAAGCCAATTGCTTTGATTGCAGTGATATGAGCTAGCTAAAATGACTTGCCCTTGCTTGTGAGGCAAATGGAACATGCTAATAGAACTTATCGCATTACCCGATGCAAAAGTGCCATAGCTCATTACTTTAAGATAAAAGGATATCATTGCAGACGGCAAGCAGAATTGACTTTCTGAGGCCCGACTTGATGATGATTTAATCAACTGCTCTCTTTCACTTCTCATCTCTGCGCCTGTCGGTTTCACAGGTGCCGTTAAATGAGACACTCAGAAAGTGAGCGGAGGGAAAGAAATTGCTGTCATTACTTTTCAAGAAAGGAGGTATGCAAATTTTCGACAGAAAGATTGCGTTCATAATGGGCCTGGTAAAATACAAGGATCATGCTTGACAGGTGAGGGCAAGCCATTTGTATGTCCTTAAAGCGGAGTAACCGTCCTCGTTTAGAAATGTGCTCGGTAAGAGAAACTACAAATGAGAAGCCTGGCGGGGCCTGGGGAAGGCGGGGCCGAAGCGCACGGGGTAGGCCCAAGCTGGCCCAGTTCTAGAGGGAGGGAGGGTGCTTAAAGCCTTTAGGAACCGAAGGCCAAATGAGCATTTAACAAAGCCTGGTAGCACTTAGTCTGAACCCGAACACCAACAAGCTCTTGAAAAGCTTTTTCTCCTAGTGTCATTTTGCCTGGGTTCCAATCCTAACCCTGACCCTGCCGCATGTGAGCTGTAGAAACTGTGGCAAGTAACTTCGCCAATCTGTGCCTCAGTTTCATTATCTATCAAATGAGGCTATTGACAGTATTTACCTCCCAGGGTCATCAAGAGCATTTGCTGAGTTAATAAATATATAATAATAAAATATATAAAATACATATAATTAACAGGAAAAGGTGTAAAACAGTGCCTGACACACAGAAAGCACTCAGTAGATGTTAGAAATCATTCAATCATTCATTCTTCAACAAAGACTGGGGGTCTTTTTCTTTTAAATTAAGAGTATATATGCCAGGTGCTAGAAATCTGACTCTAGGTAGAATACGATTCTTCATGGATTTCACATATTTAAGTCTTACTCCCCCAGCAGATGATAAACTCCTAGAGAGAACAGTCTGGCTGTCCCTGGGGTCATCATGGGGACCAGTACAGTCCTAAGGACCCTAACAGATGCCCAGCAACCATTTGATGATTTATGGATCCCTCCTCCCTCCCCGCTCCTACTCACGCCACATTTCTGATACTGCCTGTGACGCTCAAACCCTCAGAGGAATCTCCTCTTGGAGTAGGAAACGTCTGTCTTTACTCGGGAAGGGAAGCTCCAGCTCGCAGTGGGCCCTGCCTAGCCTGGGGAAGAAACAGTGCAGCCAGCAAGAACAGACGGTCTGGCCTGAATCACCTTCAGGAATGCAGAATGAATCTGAATAGATAAAATGATCAGGATAGTATGAACAGAGGTGTTTTTTCATCCACTTTGCCTTCAATAGGTAATTGTTCTATTTTCTCCAACACTGAAAGTAAAAGCATCTTTCTTAAAGTGCCTGTAACTCTGAGTTCTTTTTCTCTAGGTAATGAAGCTGCTGCAAACCATTCTTCCTTCCAGCCCCTAAGGTTGTGAGGCATTGAGTGTAGCTCCTGCTTTTCATGCTAAGTGGCGCCTGCATGATTCAATTCTCTGCCAGAGGGACAACAGCCACCTCAGGCAAAAGGAGAAAGAGCAGGATCCAGACAGTCAAGCAGCTCTGAGCCGTCCGTCTTGGAAAAGCCCGGTTCCCGAGGTATAGTTCACTGCAGCGTGGCTCTTTCAGGGTAAGAATTCTCCACAGGACCTGTCTGAGAGCATTTTCCCTCTAGAAATGCCAGCCAAAGGCAAGTCGGACCTATCCCTCATTAAAAAAGAATGTTTGGACAACAGCTCCGGTGGGAGGCGGGGCAGGGGTGGGGGGAGAAGTGTTACAACTCCTCCATTGTCAGGAAGTTAAGGCTTCCAATGGCAGAGGCAGCACTTGAACCCAATTCTGTCCTCCTAAGTTCAAGTTCCTGGCAAGCACAATATACCACCTCACTCTCTCTCGGGCACTATCCAAAGAAACTACTTGAAAAATATCTTGTTGATTGCTTGCTTGGCAAAGGTTAGAGTCGAGCTGAAACTGAAAAGTGGCAATGACCATACATAGCAGGGAATGCGGCTATCAGCGTCAGCTGCCTTTCTCCTCCACCTGAGGCAGCTCCCCCTCAACGGGAGGGCCTAGCACAGGACTTGGTTCAAGGAAGTGCTCCTCAAGCCTATGGCTGACTTAGGTTCAAGTTCTGCGCTATCCATGTAGCAGCCATGCAGTCTTGGGAAAGGTACTGAACACCCTGAAGCCTTTTTTTTTTGTTCCTGTAAATGGGGATGATACTCCACAGGATTTTTGTGAGAATTCAATGAGTTCAAATATGTGAAAGCAGCCAGAAAGAAATACTCATAGTTTTATTTCTTCCAACTCTTCCATGAAAGATATGTTACATCACACACAGAAATGAGGTAACTTAATAGTTATTTAAATGTTGAGTTTCATTTTTTGTCATTTTATTGCCAGAGGGGAAATCATATTCTGCAAGGATTTCTGCTTGGGAGGTGTTTGAGGACTTGATACCATGCTATACAAAAACAGAACCAACAACCCAAACAAACAAAAATGGAAACTATCAAAGAAGAGAAGAACAGGAATCTCCCTGGTACCAAATGGTTTATTTCATCGAAAAGTAGCAAAAAAGCAAGACACCTTAAAATTCAATTTTCTGAGCATTCCATTAAGTTCCTAATGAAAAACTTTTTTTCGGTGAATATAATTTGGACTTATTATTCTTCAGTCAACTAGTAGTCAGTAAACTGTATGTTGGGACTAAAGTGGTCTACGGCTATGCCACCCTGAACATGCCCAATCTCGTCTGATCTCTGAAGCGAAGCAGGATCGGGCCTGGTTAGTACTTGGATGGGAGACCACCTAGGAATACCGAGTGCTGTATGCATTCAGAAAGAAAGGAAAGAAAGAGAGAGAGAGAGAGAGAGAGAGAGAGAAAGAGAGAAAGAAAGAAAGATAGAAAGATAGAAAGACAGACAGACAGACAGACAGACCCATTGGGACTAAAGTGAAACACACAGATATAAGATTTGGAATCTAAACTTGTAGGTTAGGCATAGTGCAATAATGATATGGGCTTTGGCATTATTGATGTGTTCACTCAAATTCAGATTCGCGAAATAAATAAACGGACAGATACACAGAATGGTATCAGAAACATCAAGTGAGTCCTGGTACAAGTAGGAAGCCAGCCGTTTTGAAGTCTGTCCAGACATTCTGACCATCAGAAGAAGGAGCTACCTGGATAGTCCTCTGCACAGAGTTTATTTATACGCAAGGCCTATTTAGGGATTGATCTAACAGAATTAACCAACGGAGTAACCTTGGGAAAAGATAAAACTTCCTAGAGCATTAACTTTGGTAACTACAAAAATGGAGAGTAGTTGGGAGAATGTAACTAAAGTGCTTGGCATCCAGTAGACACTCACCAATGCAACGGATCACGTCTAGCCTCTGGGACACGTGGAAACGTCTGTCCCCTCTGCCACGTATGTGGAAGCTTTCTCTAGCTTCTCTGGTCACATTTCAGCTGTTGGTTTTTCAGCATCTTTAACACTGTAGTCAGTTTCCCCAAATTTATCTCAGAGTTTGTTTATACTCTGCTCTTCCTAAACCGTAGCACCTAGTAGGTGCTCAATAAATATATGTAAATAAATTCATAAATTATATTAGCAAAATATCTGAGGGAAGGTGTCTGGGGAAGTGTTAAGTTAAGAACTATATGGTGGCTGACGGAATGGATGCTAAGATGCCTGAAAGTGGTGGGTGTCTGAATGTGTCTATGAGAAATATGTAGAAATAATGTTGAGGTAAAAGGAAATCCTAAGAAAAAACACCATACACTTGAAGAAATCTGATATTAAGACTACTCTTTTAAAAAAATCAGGAAAACCAAAATACTAATATATTTCTTTTTAGATTTGACTCACTTTAGGCCAACGAAAGCACCTGGAATTGAATGGGAAAAGAGACAACGGTGCCCTCACTCTGCTGGAATGTCATTTTCAACTCCCTGTCAATCTGATTGTTTGTTTTGTTTTTAAAATGCAAGATGGCGAAAAGCAGAGCTGAAGGAACAGAAGTATGGTTTGAGACAAAGTGAGTTCCAAATGTTAGAAGGTGGTTCAAGAGGATCTGAAGATGTGTCGAACCGATTCTTTTTTCTTTTCTCTTTATTAGGTATTTTGCTTACATTCATCATATCCATAATCAGGATTTTAAGTTAAATTGTACCTAACAACAGTTTTTATTTTAGGATGGCCTGAAAACCTAGTCTTCCATATCATAAACAAGGAAGGGTAGGATTACTATAAATTGTCTGCAAGAAAATACAAATTGCCAAGATAAAAACACCCACTGGTCTGCCAGTCTCGAGTTTCCTGTTTTGACATACTATATGCAGTAATTTGGTATCCACAATCTCTTATTAGAAAATGAATGTGCTATTTTTTCTGAATGCTGCAATTACAATAATTGAATTTAAAATGGGGATTGAGTTTCTCTATTTGGAGGAAAAGAATAATTGTGTATTTCTGATTAAAATCAAGGGGACTGAATAGAGATTGTACAAATTCCAGCTTCAGTCTCCCTGAGTGACTCCTCGTCAGGCCAGAGAAAAGCAACATTCAAACGCAGAGAAATGCACCAGCACCTCAGCAGCAGGCACTGTCTTTGGCCTCATTTGCTTTGTCTCCTGGCCTTCAGTCACAATACCCCCGTGACAGAGGCAATCAGAACACCATGGCATTGTTACAGTTTAAATGGCAGCCATGCTGGAGTTCCCCACTGTGTCAAAAATTAAGAGTTAAAATGCAAGGAAAACAAACATCTCTTTGTGTTGAAAATGCCTTTCCCCTTTTAGACTGCCAACATTTGGAGCAGCAGTTTCTGCTTCTCCATTATAGACCCTCTCCTCTGGACGGGGGAAACGTAATGGCAGAAGTGGGGTGGTGGTAAGAAAAGAAACAATGCATTTTTTCTAAAGGGCTTAACTTCCTTTGTTTTAAAAAAAATTGTAAGAAAAGCCATCTTTTAAAGTTCAGATGTGAGAAAGGAAAAGGGATGGAGGAAGGGGGCTATCTTGTCTTTTTTTGGTCTTTTTATTATTTTTTTGATGGTACCATTCAGTCTTCTGAAACCTTCATTTAGCCAAACATAAAGGTGAAATTTAGTCTCACAAGTCTTCTCAAATGTTCATTAAAATAGAACTTCCTAAGGAAAGAGAAAAATTTTCCAGGACAAAGTGAGTCAAGGACTGTCTCTTTATATTGCTCACTATTTGTTTTAGCGGTTTTATTTAATGGCTTCGTTGAGATACGACATGAATAAACTGCCCATATTTAAAATGCACTATTTGACCTGTTTCCATGTAATGTGTCCACCCAAGAAGCCATCACCACAATCAAGATAGTGAGCAGGTCCATCGCCCCCAAGCTTCCTTGTGCTTTGTTAATCCCCAGCTCCTTTCCCTGCCCAGACTGCCTATGCCCCTCCTCCAAGCACTGATCTGCTTTCTGTCACTATAGATTAGTGTGTATATTTTCTAGAGTTTTATATAAATGGAAGCATACAGTATGTACTCTTTCTGTCTGGTTTCTATCATTTACTGCTTACTATTTGGTTGCCTAATTAAATAGGAGCCTTCTAGCTCTAAAGCAGAAGGCAGCCCTCAGAGGCTGCCGAGGCCAGGCTTTACTATCATCCCCCAGGAATAGGACCGATTACTTGGTCTTACTTTATTCTTCAGCTTTATTATGTACTTCAGTAATCAATAAACACTTCTATGGCAGACGGTTTATTTTACCCTATAAATCCAAGGAGAAGAGAATGATATTAAGACATCAGTATGGATGGGCTCTGCTGCTCTGTAACACTATGAGGAGAACACGAGCAACAGACTTAAATCTAAGAAGGTTACAGAGCAGTCACAGCTCCTGGCTGGATGGCAGGGATCGTAAAAGACTCAGGCAAGATCTACAGCAATGCACTGTGAACCAATGAAACTCTCAGAGCAAAAACCCAAACTGAACAGGCAGGCTGGTTGGGAAAGAATTACAAGCACTGGCTTGAGTGGAATGTAAAGATCTTCTTTCAAAAATCCAAAATATTTCTTAACAAACAAAAAGGTAGAGAACAAATACTGACTGCAGGCTGACTGTGTAGAAAGCTGTGCTCCGGTTTGGAAAGAAGCCTTCTAGATAGTCGCCTGGCAGTCCCCGGAGGCTCTTAATTTTCTCCCCTGCAATTCCTGGCCCCAGGGCTCCGCGGTAATGATCAGGAAGCGTCTTCCCTCTAGCTAGCCCTTGGAGACTCGTCCTTCCTTTCAAAAGCAGAGAGGTCAATTCATGGGAGAGGAAATATAAATGGCTAATAAACATATGAAAAAAATGTTCAACTTCACTAATAATCAAAGAAATGAAGATTAAAAAGAGATGTATTTCTTTTTCATGATACAAATAAGAAAAAAATGTAAATGCTGACACTCAGTGTTGGCAAGGCTGTGGTGAGGCAGACAATCACCCGTTTCTAGAGGAATGCCAATTTTCTATCTGGAAAATAATTCTGCAATATGCATCAAGAGCCTTAACGTTTCTTTTACTATTTAGCTCAACTCTTCTCTTTCTGATATATACGAAGATACAGATATATACCTCCAAAAAATGAGCAAAATGTCTAAAAGAATTTGTTTAC
>NW_006441386.1:3056145-3080997 GCF_000325575.1 Pteropus alecto
AAAAGTAGATAAATTCTTAGAAACGTAAGACCTACCAATACTGAAGCACAAAGTAATAGAAAAATCTGAACGTACCAATAAAGAGTAAGAGCATTGAATCAGTAACCAAAAATCTCCCAGCAAATCAAAGCTCAGGACCATATGCCTTCACTGGGGAATTCTATCGAACATTTAAAGAAGAATTAATATCAAACTTTCTCAAACTATCCCAAAAATTGAAGAGGAGGGAACATTTCCAAACTCATTTGATAAGGCCAGCATTACCCTGATCTGAAGCCTAACGTGGGCACTACAAGAAAAGGAAATCACAGGCCAGTATCCTTGATGAACACAGATGACAAAATCCTCAATAAAATACTAGCAAACCAAATTCAACAGCACATTAAAAGGATCATACACCACGATCAAGAGGAATTTATTGCTGGAATGCAAGGATGGTTCAACACAAGCAAATCAGTAAATGTGATACTCCACACTAATAGAATGAAAGATAAATCATATGATATTCTCAACAGATGCAGAAAAAGCTTTTGACAAACCTCAATATCCTTTCATGATAAAAACTCAATAAATTCAGTATAAAAGGAATGTATCTCAACATAATAAAAGCCATATAGGACAGCCCACAGCTAACATTATACCCAATAGTGTAAAGTTTAGCCTTTCTTCTAAGATCAGGAATAAGATAAGAAAGCCCACTCTCAGCACTCTTATTCAACCTAGTACTGGAAGTCCAAGGCAGAGCAACAAGGCAAGAAAAAGAAATAAAAGACATCCAAATTGGAAAGGAAGAAGTAGAACTGTCACTATTTGCAGATGACATGATTTTACACACAGAAAACCCAAAAGACTCCACTAAAAAAAAAAAAAAAACAGAACAAATATATGAATTCAGTAAAGTTGCAGAATAAAAAGATCGACATACAAAAATCAGTTGTGTTACTATACACTAACAATGAACTATCTAAAAGAGAAATTAAGAAAGCAATCTCATTTACAATAGAATCGAAAATAATAAAATATTTAGGAATAAATTTAACTAAAGAGGTGAAAGACTATACACTGAAAACTATAAGACACCGATGAAAGAAACTGAAGAAGACACAAACAAATGGAAAAATATTCTGTGTTCTTGGATGGAAAAAAAATATTATGAAAATATCCACACTATTCAAAGTGATCTACAGATTCAATGCAATCCCTACCAAAATTCCAATGGCATTTTTCACAGAAATAAAAGAAACAATCCTAGAATTTGTATGGAACCACAAAAGACCCAGTATAGGCAAAGCAATCTTAAGAAAGAAGAACAAAGGCTGAGGCATCACATTTCCTGATTTTAAACTATATTACAAAACTATAGTAATCAAAACAATATGGTATTGGCATAAAAACAGGCCCTAGTGGAACAGAACAGAGAGTCCAGAAATAAATGCACACATATACAGTCAACTGATCTTTGACAAGGACATCAAGAATATACATGGGAAAATATAGTCACTTCAATAATTGGTGTTGAGAAAACTGGATATCTACATGCAAAATAATGAAACTGGACACCTAACTTATACTATTTCCCAAAATTAATTTGAATTGGATTGAAGACTTAAATGTAAGAAAGGAAACAGTAAACCTACTAGAAGTAAACATACATAAAATGCCTGATATTGGTCTTGGCAATGATTTCTTAATAAGACACCAAAAGCACAGGCAACAAAAGCTAAAATAAACACGTAGGACAACATCAAACTAAAGAACTTCTGCATAGCAAAGTTGAATAAATTGAAAATGCGACCTACAGAATGGAGAAAATATCTGCAAACCATATATCTGATAAGGGATTAATATCTAAAAATGTATAAAAAACCCATAGAACTTAAATAGCAAAAAAACAAATAAGCCAATTAAAAAATGGGAAAAGGACCCGAATAGATATTTTTCCAAAGATGACGTGCAAATGGCCAACAGGTTTATGAAAAGGTGTTAAACATCACTAATCATTTGGGAAATGCAAGTCAAAACCACAATGAGACATCACTTCACAGATATTAGAATGGCTATTATCAAAAAAACAAGAGATAACAAATGTTAGCGAGGATGTGGAGAAAAGGGAACCGTTATGGACAGTTGGTGGAAATGTAACTGGTATAGCCACTATGGAAAACAGTATGAAGGTTCCTTAAAAAATTACAAATAGAACTAAAATATGATGCAGCCATCCCACTCCTTGGTATATGTCTGAAAGAAATAAAACTAGTGTCTTGAAGAGACAATCTGCACTCCCATGGTTATTTTAGCATTATTCATAATAGCCGAGACACAGAAACAACCTAAATGTCCTTAACAGATGAATCTATAAGGAAAACATGACAGATAAATATATAAGGGAATATTATTCTTCCATAAAAAAGAAATCCTGCCACTTGAGACAACATGGATGAACTTGAAGGGTACTATGCTAAGTGAAATAAGTCAGATAGAGAAAGACAAATACTGCATGGTTATCACTTATACATGGAATAGAAAAGAAAAAAAAGCTAATTTCATAGAAACAGAGAATAGAATAGTGGTTG
The DNA here is from genome assembly GCF_000325575.1 of Pteropus alecto. NCBI lineage: Eukaryota > Metazoa > Chordata > Mammalia > Chiroptera > Pteropodidae > Pteropus > Pteropus alecto. Next base: position 3,058,719 of record NW_006441386.1, read on the forward strand.
CCAGGAGTTGGGGGGAGGTGGAAATGGGAAAGATGTAGGTCAAAGGGCATAAACTTTCAGCTGTGAGGAGAATAAGTTCTGAGAGTCAAATGAGCAGCATGGTGACTATAGTTAATAATACAATATTATATTCTTGAAAGTTGCTAGGTCAATCTTAATCATCCTTACCACCCTCTCCAACATACACACACAGCTAACTACGTGAGGTAAGAGTAATCATTCCACAGCATATATGTATATCAAAGGAAGCTGTGCACTATATATATACATGCATGCAATTATATTTGTCAATTACTCCTCAAAATTGATAACTAATTAATTTAAAAAGAAGAAACTGTACATTGGTGGCATTAAAGAGGAATGAAGGAGAGGCATGGAAAAGATAAAGAAAATACTGCAGGTTTATATCCGAGAAACTTGCTCTTACATCATCTCTCATGATGATCCTACCAAAACATTATGTTTCCTGCAGTAAATCCAGTTTCTTTGTAAAAATGGAGAGTAGGAAACATCAACACCCCTTTGTTGTCTTTTCTGACTCCTCATACTTGTTTTCATGTAGCTGCTGGCTCCCCAAGACTTTTCACAAAAGTCTATACAAGTTGGCTTGCCCCAGAGCCACCTCTGGCTCTAATCTAGACCTTATTTATCTATTTGCTTCAGCAATCATTTACTAAATATATCTTCAGTTTTAGGATAGAGAAATGACTAAGACACGGGTGCTACCTGTCTAGAATAACTTATATTCTATATTGGTGAGATAGTTTCAGATATCTGGAACATTCACAATTACCTAAATGTGTAAGGCTGTCTGAATATGAGCAAAGACTTGATTGTCACTCATGCTGGCACTTCTCCTTGGCCGTGTTGGTCAGTGAAGGTTGAGGGGCCTGCAGGTGAGCCTCTCCTGAACTCCCCATTACTGGCAGCAATGCCAGAGGAGGTGGGGTTATGGCTTGGGCAGGAATTATATTATTTTTAATAATTATACTCAAAAGCTGGACCTACAAAGTAGTCAACATGCAAAGAAAGCATTCAGTGAGCTGTGATAATGATTTTGAACATCCACTATTTAACAGTATGAAAATACTGTAGGAGGCTCACTTTATAATGGTCCCATCTTTACATTCCTTGCTCACACAGATCCCTGAAAAGGGTTTACTTCTTAACAAAAGGATTTGAGTCCTTTAGTTAACTTGTTCTTATGTTATCAACCCAGGCATCCTCTCCTTTCTCCAACTGAACACAGGACTATAAGAACTTCTACCTTTGTCTGCTCCCAGACACTTTGGGACGGTCACCAGGGGACCGTCTGTAGAAGGCCCGAAATGTCTTCTTGGATATAAACATCAAAGGAAAGAGATTCATCTCCTTAATCAATAACCTTCGGCAGTGCTGACTGTTTTCTATTCTGTGTTCCCCCATACCACCTTATTCGTGCTTCAGTGCAGTGCTTGCCATGTTGTATGTAGTTATCTGTTCATATAGTCCACTCTCCCTATGGACTGCAAGCATGAAATAGGTTCCCAATAACTGTTTATTGACTGAGCACTGGTGTCAATCGTTTGGTATTAGGAAAATATTTCTGACTCTAATTATATTTACTAGCTCTATTATTTTTAGTATGCATTTTATAGCTTGACTATGCTATATGAAATTTTCTTATTAGTCTATCTTTTTCGATGTGTCTGGGCCAGTTTTCACATTCTGGTATCGCAGGACTTGGTAAGCAATGTGTGTTTACTCAGGCTTTGCCCTTTTACTATTTGCATGACTATTGTCTTTTTGCCATTTTCCAGTTGCTTGTTTCCAGACTAAAAATCTATATTCATTACTAATCCCCCTGCGGATCATTTGAGTTAATTTCCTTGAGACTTGCTCTGTTAGGATTTTCTTGGAATTTGATGGTAAGTTTTGCATGGGATGTACTAGAGATGATGAAGGTTGGCCTGAAACTTCAACTTTGGAGAGGCCATAGATGCACACTGTTCATCAATATTCTTTTGTAGGTACATATTTCCCTTCTTCCTTTTTAAACAGAACCCCATTTTGTTCAGGGTAGCGATATGTTTAATTAAAAAATAATTGATTTCCTTAGCTCTTCTGCATGTAGGAGTGACTATTTAATATAGTTCTGGCCAATGATGATATAATTGGAAGCATATGAAGAGAGCGTCCCTTCCTGAATGAAAAGGCAAAGCCTCCTAAGAGAGAGCCTTTGTTCTTCCCAGACTCAGGATGTGAGATCTAAGGTTACAACATCCATCTTATGGCTGTGAGGCAACAACATAAAGACTGCATTCTACATGGGGAAGACGGTACCGTAGAAACATGGAGGCGCTTAGGTTCCAAGCGGCATCACTGAGCTGCGGCCTAGCCCCAGACCTCTTTTTACAGGAAACGAACTGACCACTGCACTATTACTTTCATCCAAAAGTAATCTCAACTGAAAGGCAAATGATGAGCAAAAAAAATTAATAATACATTAAAATATATTTTAAAAAATTATGTTTCCCTAAAACACATTGTGAGAGTAGAGGGCAAGAGCTAAAACATTCACCCACATCCCAGCCAAGAGGTAAATGATTGCTTCGTACTGCTTATAAGTTCTTCAAGTGGATCTAACTTAAAATGCATTCAATGTTCCCCACTCTGGGCATGGTAAGAGTGCATGCGTCAGAGAGGAGATACCTGAGTTGCTTGCAGTGGAGTCTGATTTCCCAGTTGGATCAGCTTTTGAATTTCCTTTAAGATTAAATGGATGATTTATGAGAAGTATACCGAACGGAAGGTCCTAAGCCCCTCTCCCCAACCACCAGGACACACTGGTCAGTATTTTCATTAGTATAACGCTTGAAAAATAACGCATGTTCTGGCTTTAGAAATCTTAACATACCTTATTAGCTCCCAATCAAAGGCTAAGCCTGTTCTGATTTAACAATTGTGGTCTTTCAAAATTAGTCTTTCCTCTCCCATTAAACACTGATGAAGACAAAACTGCTCTTTGTGCTAGTGATGACCACTTCCCCAAAGCAACAATACCCTAGGTGCCTTGTGGAAGACAGTGTGGGAATGCACATCTACACACAGGTACGAGCCCACTTGCACACACATCATGTGTAAATCTTGGGAATTTCTGTACATACGAATATCTACAAACTGATAAATTTCTTTTTCTAAACTGATAATCTGTATTATTACCCATGTCCCCACATGTACTGACCAGGTACGTGTAAGTCATTTTCGTACTTATGAGTTACTACATGTGTATAAATACACATATACCAAGTGATAATAGACAAGTGCACATATCAAGTACACATAATACCTCTGACTTGTACATATGTGTACCAACATACTTATGTATACCGAGTGATCGATCTTCCTCTAGACTTATAACAAGGGAATACATATAGAGTAATATAGTAATATACAGTTATACTTAGGGATAAATCTTCTATCTTTTTCACAGATGACAGTAGTCATGTAGACACACACACACACGGTAAATGCAGCCTACAGATATTTTCTTTGGTACCTTTGCCACAACCCAAAGTAGTGCCATAAGGTGGTTAGAACATTAGCCAAGTTGAAATCTTTAGGGCTATGCACACCACTGTTTTCAAATCTGTTCTTTCATGTGATGTGCCAGTTGAAATTACTTCTACAACATGGTCAGAACCAACCTGGATGAATTTATAATGCCTCACATTGCTACAGGCACATTTTTGAGAATCATCTAGAGACAGCAGATAATTCTTTCTAGGTTGCAGGGATTGCTAATTCTTGTGCTTGCCGTGAAGTTTTTGAGGGCATGTATCTAAACAGGAAGGCCGCAGAGCAGGAAACCCGCATGATGTCGCACTGCAGTGTGTGAAGGACGCTGATAGCAAGGTGTGTGGAAGGGCATCCTATCTCAACAGTACGTGGCTCCTAACCTGCTTCTCTCTCTGATCCCTGGGTGTAATAGAACCTGACTATTTCCACTCATTACCCAAGAAAAAAATCCTGCTGACTGGGGAGGAGAGCGAGTCATTTACAGCTATACTCTGCCTGCAAAACTGTGATGATTATCAATGATTGTGCTCTGAGCACCCAGAATGCACCAGGAGCTGTAAGCATTAGATGGATGAGAACAGGGGTTAAGTGGGTCCTTTTCTGTTCTCTATGCCCTGATTAGACCTTCCTATCTTCCTCCGCCCCTTATTTCTTTTGATCTTCCCTATAGTTTGTCTCCTTACAGGGAGAACACAGGAATGGCATTCACTCCCCACCACTCTCGAATGTCCCCACCGTGGTTCTGCTTAATAGTTTTACTCTGATCTTCATCTTGTGGTTCTCGTTGAGACTCCCGCCCCATGAATCATTTTGTTAGCTGCCATTCTGATCACAACCGTACCTTCCCCTTCTCTCCTAATGCTATAAATTTGAAAGGTGGTGGCATTTTAAAGTGCTGTTTTGTATTCCAGTCACTGTATCCTTTCCATTTTAAAGGTTCATGCATCTTTATAGAAAAAAGTCAACAGAATACCGATAAATAATCACATATAAAAACATATTGGCATGCAGGCACATATATACAATATAGACTTAGAATTTCAGCAGAGGCTTTTATTTGAGGGTGATGCTGAGATGTTTACTTTTCAAGGATCCACTATTCCTGACCTGTACCTGTTCTGCTATTTGTAAAAAGAACCCAGCAAGAATGATAGGTTCCATTGGCCAACAAGAAGTAGGATATGAAACCACTGCAAAGATAGCTGCAGAAAGGAGCTTGGGAAAGCTTGGGAGGGTAGACCCGTCATTAACAGGGGAATTACCACAAATTCTTCCACACTAAATTTGGTCTAAGGGACGAGGAAGAAGTACTAACTTTTTGATTAATACTCTAACATCTTCAAATTCTGACAAAATTCTGGCTCAACTTGTTGCCAGAGTTACTTGTATCTTATATTACCTCCTCAGCAGCTACCAACTGGGTCTGCCAGCGTGGTCTACATAAGTTGTTAGTGGGTATAAGACAGGCACTATAACTGAGTTTGATCACTGCCTGGATTTTCCATAACTTACTGATATTTGGCCAGCTCAATTTTTGGCATATGCAGAAAGTCCTTGATGTCCATAAGGAGAATGACAACTTAACAAATCAGTAGCTTTTGGGTACTTACGGAAAGGGTGAGAAAAAGCCAGCTGCTTCCGCTACTGGAGGTGATGCATGGTTAATTTATTTATTTTAGCATACAGTACACAGATGCGGCTGGGTTGTTAATTTTGCTTTGCTACCAAGAGTTACAAGTATCAGCTATCGGCTGATTTATTTGGAATCCTCCCTGGAACACATCAGAATTTTAATTGTTTTCTGAGTTTCTGCAACAGAAGAATTGATGTCACTGGAAAATGCCCTGGGTCCCTGCTGACTGCAGCTAACTCCCAGTGACTGATTTCCAATTGATACAGATGAGGCCTGGGAGGTGGTGCACATAGATACACCCACGTGAGCCCAGCAGCCCAGTAATGACTAACAGAGATGATGGGGGAGACCAAACATTTCTTTCCAACAACTCATCAAGCGCACTGTTCTTCTCAACAGATGTAACCGTCGGGGCCCAACATGGATGCTGGCAGAAACAGATGGTGCCGTGGGGCAGCTCTGTTCCCTGCTCCCGGGGCTGGGCTTTGCAAGATGGGAAGAGGGCTTGTGTGTGCAGTGTGTGGGGGGGTAGGACAGGGCTGTGTTTTCCAGCAGCAGGTAAAATCCATTTGTCACACCAGCTCCAACCGGGTTTTCAGCACAGAAGTTAATATCTGAAGCCAATGAGGCATTCTGTCCCACCGCTGCAGGGAAGCAGGGGGAAGCCTCTCACTAACTGCGTCCTCTGAGGGGAGAGGGAGGCAGAAGAAAGGAAAGGGGTGGTGGGTCAGAGAGGCAGAGGGAGACCTGGCAAGGGAGGGAGACAGATGAAAACATAGGCCAGGCTTGCAGTGGCTTTAGAGGCTTTGCTTTTTTATATTTCTTTGAAAACAAGATGGCAGATAGAGAAGGGGGAAGAAAATACATCAAGAGTGTTTTCTCTTAAATACTTCCAGGGGAAAACTGCCACCACCACTGTGACTACCAAAGTCATTGATGCTGTATCCTCCTCCCCTACCCCCCCATTCATCCTCCGCCCCCAACCGCCAAAAAAAAAAGCTCCAGGAGAAAAACAAGTGTTTTCTTTTTCTGAACAGCGTCTCGGCGATCTCATGAAAGCAGCTTCTACATATTCACTCAGTCTGAAATATAAATACACACAACAGCAATAAATTCCCATTGCCTCCAACTTTGAACATTTCCAAGGTATGTGGCACAGAGAAGATTTTTATGAGCAGGCCTTCAGCTGCCAGGATCCCATCTTCATAAAGAAGAGATTTTAGTCCATTCTGTCTATTTATTTTGTGTAGAGAAATCAAAGGCAATAAACCATGAAGAAATTCACTCTACCTTATTCCATTTCACACTTTTGTCAACCACGCTTTATTGAGTATCTAAATGAATTTTTAATATCATGCCCCAAAATGCTTTGGTCTTCTATCATATGCTGGGACTCTATCAATCTGATAACACTTGGGAGTTCTGAGAGATACTCAGCACTGAAGAAAACAGCTTTAAAGTTTAGTCATTCTGATGGAATGTAAAAGCTTATATCAGTGACAGGTTGACAGAAAAAGCTGTTTTCCTTTCCATTTCACAGACTTCCACGTATGAACGCCATGAAACATGTCAGGACTTTCTCTGAGTCTATGAAGACAGAGATGGCATCTGCTCCCAGTGGGAAGCCCTTCTAACCAGTAATACTATAAAATTTCATGATTCTGAATTCTGACTGACATTCAAAAGGGCAGGGAGGAGGTGTTTACTATATTTTATAGAACCACATCAATTGCTTGTCTTAACTCATAAATATAGTTTTATGGTATACAATGCCACCTCAAGCATCTCTCTCTCTCTCTCTCTCTCTCTCTAGCAAAAAGAAATCACAATCCACTTGTGTTAACCAAAGAAGTCTCTAATTTCCTTGCTGCGGGTAGGAAGGAGCTTATATTTGCATTTTCCCTGAACTGTACATACACATCTCTTGACTCGGTTAGGAAGCTGTGGCATAAAGGAAGAAGGTTTCCACTGGTTCCAAGCACAGCCTATAGGCTTTATAGTAGCAGGAACTGTCACCCCAGTTTCTAGCTATGCTGCTGCCCTCCAATTCCTATTAGATTTGGGTAGAAGCAGCAGTGAGAGAAAATGTTCACGAGATTCATTTCAGGGGTTTGGTTATGGTGATGTTTTCTTTCCCTCCTCTGTTGTCTTAGGTAGAAAAGATGATGAGCCATATTGCCTTGCATTATACAACTATGACAAGTAGGCGACACACAGCTGTTAAATAAACATGCCAAAGGCTAACAGGGCCTCCTAAGAGGACTGCCTGTGGTCAGAGCTCTGCTGTAATGAGGCACTTTCAGACAAAAGGGTAGATGGTAGCAAAGTCATGTCATTCCAAATGTTCAGATAATCCTTGCCCTCTATACTTGAATCACACGCTTTTAAAAAAAATGCTTAAAAAGGTGGAAATACATTCTGATTTGAAAAGGCAATCTAACATCTTTCTGAGTTCCCAATACTAATTCCCCTTGAAAATTCCCCTTGAATGGAGGACTTGGAGCAGACTAAGGCCTTCAGAAGAAACCAACTTGATATTTCCTAGAAAAGTGTGAGCACCTTCATCGCCAGGAGGCCAGAGAGATATGGGCAGGAACGAAGGCCAGATAAGGGAGAAGTCAGGAAATGCTGGAAAGTGGAGGACAAGCCAACAGTCTCTACTGATGGTGTACTGTGAAAAAGGAAGAAAAGATACAAAATAAAGAAAACAGAGTCCCCAACGCATTTTTAAAACCTTTTTACATATCCCAATAGAGGTGACAGAACCCCTAAAAGGACAAAAAAAAAAAAATTCTTGGGAGTAAAAATAATCATATATTGCAATGGTCAAACTTCAATCCCAGCCTACAAAACGTCATTCCTCAGTATTTACCTTCATGGAGAAGGGTGTGATTTTTGAAAAAAATGTCTAAAAAGGCTCCTCAGGTTGGTGGAGGGCCTATAATGAAAAGAAGGCTGATATACACTGTTTTAAAGACATTAAAAATGCAGTGCATATGCCCACAAAGTGGTCTGTCTGAGGGTTACATAGCTACCGAGTGGAGAACCCGGACTTAAACTCAGGCTCTTATTTCCTTTCCAAATATGACTTCAATGGATTCCAATCACCCCTGCAATACCCTTTGCCCACAAAAGGCTGACGGTGGAGTGACAAATGGTGGATTTTACACTTGGGGCTTAGAGGGTGTTATAAAACAAGAAGAATACAGGCTGGAGTAAGGAAGACCTCAGAAAGAGAGAGAGCTGGGGGAAGGGAGAGAGGGAGGGAGGAAGACAGATATTTCACATGGAAATTAATGAGAGAGAGGGTATGCATAAGCCATTCGAATTCTTTTTCTTAAACAATATTATAATTGCTATCCATGTCACCAAGCTTTCTAGACTCATTCTTGCTTCTTTTTGAACTTGGGTGTGAATATTTTCAAGCTTTTCCCCAAACCAGTTCTTTAAGAATCAGGCCAGTAATCTGACATCTTTGATCTCCTTCCAAAACCCCTCTCTAAACACAAAGGTTGAACTAAAAGAATGGCAGCGTCTACACCAGCTTAAGAGGACCCAAAATGTCCAGCACACATTCCAAGCTGTAATGAATTTTGTATCAAAACATTCTGCTAAGCCTTCCTTATTTATTCTTTTGTGACTCTGCTCATTTTCTTCAGGGAAGAAAACCCCACAGAGAGCCAGAGAGAAGCCTCAGTGCTTTACCCCTTCTTAAGTAATTTCTTTTGTTGAGAGAGTAAGAGAGGAGGAAAATGGATGGGAGTCTTGAAAGCCCAGCGTCAGGGAGTCTTTGGGGTATTTTTACATTTGAAGATGCGCACCAGAAGGCAAATCCTTGGCCACGATGGGGCCATCAGACAGACACGCCACACAGACCCCCGATGATCTAATGAGAAAGGCCCTGCTGTTTTCAAGTTTGTTTCAACATGAAGTGTCAGGGGGTGGCATTAGCAACCTCCACTGAGAGCAGCAGTGGGGCCCGTGGTGCTGGATGGGCGGGGGTACCTGGCCAAGTCTCCTGACATGTGGCTGATCTGCATGTTTGCCTGGAGTAGGGATGGCAAGAAATCGTAGGGTGCTCTTCCTGGTGGTGTGAAAATCTTCACATCCTGTTGTCTTTTATTCATTTTTTTGATCGCATACCCTGCCCGAGGCAATGTTCTGGCAATTCTGCAACTTCTGAGCAGGTGGCTCAGTAAAAGTTCACTAGTAAATAAGGGGTTAGGGCACCATTCCTGGCGCCCTGGCCCACCCTGAAAGTCCTATTCAGCACAGAAATACCTTGAAGGACAGAATTTATTAAAAGCAGTAGCTCAACTACATCTGAGCTCTGTCTAACTATAGCGTTTCTACGGGAAAAAAATATTTAAAGCCCAAACTAGGAATGCCAACGGAAAAAAGTATTCTCCCTTCAGGTGCATCCAGGGGTGGACATGAGTTGTCTAACTGATGACAGGAGAAAAAAATTAGTAATTATTATAATAGTCACCAATTATGAAGGATCAAGTACATGCCAGGCCCATGATGGGCACGCCATATTTAATTCCCAAAACCACTCTCAGGAGGTAACTGTGATTATCCTCCCTTTACAATTGAAATCGAAGCTCAGAAGGTCAAATAAATTGCCTAAGGTCATGTAGTTAAGGAGTGAGATTAGAGTACAGCCCAGGCCCCTCTCTGACTGAGGCTACAGACGTTGCTCCTCCTACATGCAAGCCTTTCTCTCACTAATTTAACACCCTCCATCAAGAAGAGGGTCCCGCCGAAAAGCCCCTCTAGCAAAATGTGCTTGTAGCCTACATTCCAAAACACTACGTTCAATTTCCTTCCCAATAACCCATGAACTTGTAACCTTGGAATCCTTTCTTCATTACTGAATGCTTTGGTTTCCTTACTCAGAAAATGAGAGACCTTCCAAGGCTATTCTAAGATAAAATATAAAGTTTTACATCTGGAGGCCCTTTTTACAGTGAATTGTAGTGCACCATCAGCTTCACAGAGCGCCTGTGAGGCAGATGACCCAGTATCACCTCCCAGCCGAGTGCTGCCAGTGTCAGGAGTGGCCAGCCTCTATGATGTCCCTATCAAGAAACACAGCTTCCCAGTATCATAAATAGCATCTCTTCATAATTCTCTGCTTCCTGGGTTGATACAAACGTCTTTCCTCTCTATTGTTGTTCATTCAATTTGTTTTTTCAGTTAAGATGTGCCAGTTCTTGGTACCCTGGAGGTGCTCCAAACACAACATCCTATTTTCACAGAGTGAGACTACAAAATACAGACAGAATATCTGGAACTTTGAGGGGTGCAAGGACCCCGAAGTACTATAAAGATTTGTAATACCTCATATTTGACTGTGCTGGGCCGAAAATGTGTGTAGAAGGGTTAGGAGTTGATCACAAACCTAGGGAGAACGGTATAATAGTAAAAACCTGTCAGTCTCTTTGTCTGGTACAGCTCAAAGCCACCAGGTTTGTAAAGGAAACTTTTAAACGTGTGTTTCTGTGGAGTACTGACCCCTTTTCACGACAGTGCCACATCCCCTGCAGGACAGGATTGCTCCATGGCCAGAATCACGCCTGGTACGATGACTGGAGGAGCCAGGGCTCTGTCCTCCTGCTTGCAGGGATCTTTCCAGGCATTTGGCTCTGCCTTGGCTTTGAGCTCTTCTCTCGCCTCTTCTCTGACCCCTCACCTGCAGATGACTACCAAGTGAAGCTTCCTCTCCTCTCCCCTAGTCTCCTCTGTCTCCACTCTGACCTCCACGGGGTGGCCTCACATTTGTATCTCCAGCCTAGCTCCACACCTACAGAGGTACCCCACGTCCTGATGTCAGCTCCGGCTCTGTCCTTCCAAATAGAGCTCACCCCCGTCCCCTGGATCACCTACGGAAAAGCCTTTTGCTTCCCTGGCAGGTACTGAGTGCCTCCTCCCAGCCCATGTCCAGGAGCTTGTGAGAGAGGAAGGGAGTGGAAGGTGAAGGTGGAGGGCAGCAGGTGTGTGCAATCTGAATAAGGTCCCCAGGGGATTCTGTTGCCTCTCCCTCACAACTTGGAGAACTGCTTCTCTAAACCTTGGCATTATTAAATCCCATTTCTCTCTCCCATTCCTCATCAAATTGGTTACCCAGTCCTTGCTGACTGCCTCTCAAAAATACCTCCTTTATCTGATTCTTCCTTCCCATTCCCCCAGCCCCCAATCTCATTATCTCCTGCCGGGATTGTTGTTGCAATCGCCTGCTAGCGGGTCTCTGAACCTCCAGAGTCTCTCGGCTCCAATCCATCTTGCACACTGCTGCCAGATTAACCTTCTAAAGCAGTAGTTTCTAAACTTTGGCGTGCATTAGAATCACCTGGGGAGCTTGTTAAGAATACAGATGCCTTGACCCCAACCTATAGATTAGGATTGAGCAGGTCTGGGTGGGGCCCAAGGTATATGTATTTTTTTAACAAGCTCCCAGGTGACTGTGATGCAGTCAAGGTTTGAGAATCTCTGGCACAGCTCTCACCATGGTCCTCCCTTCAAAAAACCAAGCAACCAAACAAACAAACAGTAAGTGTCAATGACTGCCCACTGCCTACCCCTCTCTTTCGGTGTTCAAGGCTTGGCGTGGTCAGGCACCAGTTTACTTTTCAGACTCACCTCCCACTCCACCCCAACATGGCCCCGATGCTGAATCCTGACTGCTTGCGTCTTCCCATGTGTGCTCTTTACTGTTTTGCCTCCTAACTTGCTCAAGCTGCTTCCTGTGCCTTGAATGTTCTGCCTTCTCCACTTTCACCAAACACTGTGATAGACTGGAGTCAGGGGACTTTTGGGGCATAAGGATCACAAGGTTGGGCACAATGTCCCATTTTAGATAATGTAAATATCTTGGAATGAGGGAACTTCCAAGGTTATTCTAAGATAAAATATAAAATTTTACATCTGGAGGCCCTTTTTGCAGTAAATTGTGATGTACCATCCAAACTACAAACTAGAGTTACCTACACTCTGTGTCAGTTTCGTACAGGCTCAATCATTTATTCTTTGAGATGACCCTCTGCTGTACTAATTTTACCCAAAGTTGTTCAACAACACAGGGTTGCTGATATTCAAACTTAGGCTCATCTGACTCTAAATACAGGGCTCTTTCAACTACTTCCTTATAATGCTACCATTGTAGTTAAAGCTGACGCAAGGATCCACTCTTTGCCATGGTTGTTTTTAAACTGAACATGGATCAGTTGACTAATTTGTGTTCTTCACATAGTAGGTCTTATGACCAAAAGCTCGTTTTGCCTAACAAGGATCTACTCTTTGCCATGGTTGTTTTTAAACTGTGAACATGGATCAGTTGACTAATTTGTGTTCTTCATATAGTAGGTCTTATGACCAAAAGCTCGTTTTGCCTACTAGATGTTGAAGGTTGGGAGATCCGTTTGTAGGAATGACAGAGAATTACAGATGCTCTCTTACTCAACTTCCGTTTCCCTAGCTGCCTGGAGTAACCAAACCTTACCAATATGCTCTCCACATAGCTTACCACACACTCACTCTTTGCGTCCGATTGGCTAGTCTCTCGTTTGCCCACACACTCTGCTCTCATCAGCTGAGTTGCTATGGGTCCCAAATCTGTTTATGTCAGTTGTGCTGAGTACTGCAATGATATATTTTAATTAAGTATTATCTACACTGATGGATAGAAGTATAAAAAGGATTGTTTCTTCTCTAAAACCCAAGAAGGAAGTTTTAGAAGCACTCACTAAAGGCAGAGACTCAAAGACAAATTGCTATTCACCTAGGTGTGGGCAAGACAACTGTAAAAGACTGGCAAAAGAAAGAAAACAAACTTTTAAATTTAGAAGGATTCCACACATCACAAATGTTTAAGATCTCCCTCAAACCGAGATCGCAGAGGATGCATTAAGGATGTGAATTATACAAGAAAGATGGCACAGGACTTTCATAAGCAAATCCATAAACAAATGAAAGGCCTTCATTATAGACACAAAATGGCATAAGACTGAAAATCAATCGATGTAATTTACCATATTAACAAACCAAAAAATTCATATGATTATCTATGAAAAACCTAAAGCTGACAATATACTATAGTGAAAGACTGAATGCTTTCGTCCTCAGATCAGGAACAAGACAGGAATGTCCACTCTCACCGCTTTTATTAAACATTGTTTTGAGAGTTCTAATAGTATAATCAGCCAGTAAAAGAATAAAGGCTTCCAGATTGTAAAGAAAGAGGTAAACTGTCTTTATTTGTAGATACAATAACCGTCTAAGTAGAAAATTCAAATGGAATCTATACAACAGCTACTAAAACTAGTAAGTGAATTTAGCATAATTGCAGAATATACAATTACATATTGTATTGTAATTGTTACACATAATTGCAAATCAATATACAAGAATCAATGGTACTCATCAATTATAATAGTAACAATCAGAAATTGAATTAAAATTTTAAAATCACATTGTTTATAATAGCAATAAAAACACGAAATGTCTAGAATCATTCTAATTAAAAATGTGAAAGGCCTGTGTGTTGAAAAAATTAAAATAATGCTAAGAGAAATTAAAGACCTAAATAAATTGAAAAATAATTTGTTCATGGGTTGATACATGGAACAATATAGATAAACCTAAAAATAATTATTTACAGTGAAAGAAAAAAAATCATACTATATAATACTCTAAACATGTAATCTGTAGTGACAGAAAGCAGGGGGAGGGGGCGTGAAGGAACAGGAGAGAGGGACGAGAAAGCAGCATGAAGAAACTTTGAGGTGACAGACAGGTTCACTATTTTGATTGTAGAGATGGCCTCATGGGTGGATGCATATATCAAAACTGACCAAATTATATACTTTAAATATGTGCAGTTTATTACGTCAATTACACCATAAAGCTGTTTTTCTTTTTTTTTTTTTAATTAAATGTTGTTGGCATGTTCCTTTTTTAACTTCTCCCTTTAAATGACTTTCTCAATTAACTACATACTTCATAGGTTGAGGGCTCTTCTTGCACATGTAATATAAATAGGCCTGAAAGTGGAGAAGAATCATCAATCATCACTTAGAGCTAAAACAAATCATCTAATACGATGGACAGATTAAAAAGTTGAGGTTGAAGAGAGTTAAGTGAGGTTCCCAGGTCCATCCAACTAGTTGAAGAGCAGAGTTGGGTACAAATTCCCAGCTCCTCTGACTTCTGAAAGCTCCTTGAACCTATAATCTGTGTTCACCTACAAAGTGGACAAGCACTGATAATGCAGGAAACAATCCTCAATGAAGAGAAGTTGTCAATTAAATTTCACCTATGTCATGGACATGGCAGCTGGCTGCTGGGAACACTTGAAAGAGATAAGCTCATCCATGGGACCAGGTATGTAGATCTTTGTATATTCAGTTTAATCACACACTCTCATCTGCAAATACAAGATCCATCTATTTTTTTCCTTTATCACTATGATGACCTACTGATAAAAATGATTCTGATTAAATCTCAAAGTGGGTAGAGAGGCTGGCAAGTAAGGAGGAATTGGGATCAAATCTCAGTTTTTTCATTTAAGATCTGAGCAAATTTGGGCCAAGATAACCTCTCTGAATCTCGTTTTCTTCTCTGTAAAATGAGATAATATCTATTTTACAGGGTAATAGGAATGATCACTGAATGAAAGCATATGTAAAATGTCCAGAGTCTGACATGTAATATACATGTTTAACCAGTGACAGCTAGGGGACACTGTGTAGTTTCAGAACCGTGATTATCCGGTGATTATCATGACTCCTTTGTAACCCTGGGCTGTATCAGAACTAGGCCCCACTCTTTTTCCTGTGGTCTTTACCATCTTTCCCAACCACATTGGTCAATCTCCTCTACGTCACTGAGAATCACTGGTCTAATGGGGCACAGATATTGGTGGGAGGGTGTCTCATCCCTTAGAACTTTAGAACACAGATTATCTTCTGCTTACCTCATTTCTGCTGAGATCTATTCCTTGTAAAGACAGATATAGTTCTCTGGTCAGCAAAAGTCAAATGAGTGACTGATAGGGTATCACACCCAGGCAGTTTGGGTTATTTGCAAATAGCCTGGGCACTCAAGACTGAATGCTTAGGGTTCATGTCTTAGCTGCAACAAGGCAGACAACCTCACATGCATCAGTCTCTCTTTCTGTGAAATGAGACCACTTCAAAAGATTGATGTAAGGATGACATAAAACCATGCACTATCCCTGGCACACAAAAAACTCAAAATAAGGATTGGCAATTATTATTAACACCGATTCTATGGCGGGGGGAAGCGATAAAGAGTCTAGGTCTGATTTTTCGTTATATAAACTGATAGCGCATGAACACACGCGCACACACGCGCCTATATGAGGTAGATGAATTCTCAAGGGGACAGAAAATAGCCATCCTTTCAAAACAACTGGCAAAACCTCCAGAGAGACAGGTATCAAGCAATAACAACCAACAAGGCTATTTGTGAGGCAGCTTTGAAAGAGGTAGCTCTTATGGAAGCCAAAATGAATAGAACAGGTTCCCAATCCTTGCTTTTTCTTTGCCGAAGAGATGTCAGGGTGAATAAAGAAAATTCTTCAAGCTGCTGCTTGCCATGAGGTGTCAATGGCTCGCCCTCTGTCTGTGTGTGATAAAAGAGAGCAGGGCGCAGGAAAGAGGAGGAAAGTGAGGAAGAAAAAACACAAATTGGATGCTCAACAAGCTGGCTTTCAAAGGAGGCAGGTATTAAAGGCTGGAGGGGGGATGGTGGACTCCACATTAAGAAACCAAATTATTTCAAAAGCAGAACATGTTAGTTGCATGCTTTGGCACCAGGGGCTGGTAAAGAGCAAGGAAGCAAAAGAATAGCACACAGAGAACCTTTTTAGTAATCAGTTTGTGCTACCCCCTCCATGAGGGCAGAGAACAGGATCAATGCAGAGGTGCTTGTGTGACACAGTCTGTCCCAGATAATGAGAAGCCTCTGGAAAGGATGTGCACAGGCTCACTCTTTGGCCCACAAAACCCACTCGTAAGCCAGGCCACTTCCTATGACCCCAGGAAGTTTCAGTGAAATACTGTGTTCGTGCTTCAGGACAAGCCAGCCTGCAGGTCAGGTGGGCACGAAGGGCACTCCTCAGAGGCTGGCACTCTGCTGAGTACTGCTGCCTCGTGACCCCGCCGCCCGCCTCCTCTCTCCCGAGCCAGCGCATGTGCCCTGGGACTCTCCTGAAAACAGTTCCCAGAGAAGACATATGGTGCTTGCTTGCTAAGAAAGAGTGCTAACAAGACAAACTGAGAAGGAACGAGGGGAAAAGCTGATTGAGTTTCTCAGTCCCACGAGGCGAGACTCAGGCCAGAGGACATGAACGGGGCTGCTGTGTGAACGCACGCCCCCTGAGCGTTCCCTTCTGGGCCCACTGCCCTATGGGCAGACCCTCCTGTAAGGAGTGGTCGTTTGCCTCAGGCCTCTCTGAGGTCTCAGATCTTTGGGGGTAAGGAAGGGCCCCAGTGGGAAACCTCTCTACGCTTAACTCCTTGAAAGACATTTTTCATAGCTCTAAATTGTCCAGGAACATAGTCCCTTTCTAATCCCCCTAGAAAATAGGAAACTGAAAATCTCACATTTTTGAGTGTGTTTAGGGGACAAGTGGCTCCTGAAGATTTATCGGAGATGGTGGGATATCAGTGCAAGGGCTGTACCAATGGCAAACTGAATCTTATCTTAAAGACCTGCTATAGTTAGCAGGCGGAGGCAGGCTGAGCATGCATCAGTTGGTTTTCAAAATATGTTATTTACAATACGCAGCAGATGTTCTTTGAATTCTAATGTGAAAATACAGGCTTTTTATTTTTTACTGACAGACTAAAAAGTACACTTAATATAATAATCTTGCAAAGTCCAAAGATTACCTCACAGTTTGGAAAATACTATGTTGAGTCATTAGTCCCATTACTCAGTATTTTCAAAACTCACCAGATAAATATGGTACACGGAGACTTCCTGGTAACGACCTTCTATTTTTTGCGAGGAAGAACACAGCAAGGCTTCCCAGAAGCCTCAATTAAATCTGGAAAATGTTTCTAAAATATTCTGAAGCACAACACATGCACACATGCTAAAGCATTTCAGGAGAGCTTTGCTCATGGATGAGTTTCTGCTGTCACTCGTCCTCGTAAAAGAAACATATGGAGTGCCGCCAAAGGGCTAGGCAGTACCTGAGGCTAAGAGACTATGAAGATGAGCAATAATCAGTTCTTGCCCTCAAGGAGCCACCTGTCTACAGGAGAAAGAGCCGAGTAAACAGGCAACTACAAAGCTGTGAGGATAAGCTTCATACCACGGTTAGCACAGGAAGCTAGAAGGACACTTGACCAGTTTTGAAGGCAGTCATGTAACTAATCAAGTCATGGGTCAGGGAAAATCTCCCAGAGGAGGCTTCATTAGAGAAGTCAGGAAGCTCTCTGCGGAGTCCAGCTTGTCGGAGAAGGGCTAGTTATCCTGTGATGCAAGAGCAGGGGCAGCTGGAGAAGATCTGAGGGCGGCAAAATAAACATAGGAAAGGAACTCGGCTCCAGAGTCAGACGAGCTCCCTCGTGCTTCCCAGCTCTGGCAATCTTCCGTTGCCCTTTCTCCACTGACAGTTACAGAAAAACCAGGGAGAATGAAAGTTTGTTGTGAAGTGAGAGAACATGAAAATGTCTGGCACATAGTAGGGATTCAATTTGCTTCCTTCTTTAACATTCTCAAAGCTCTATAAGGCAAGAGTTTTCGTGACTCCTGACCTCACCTGGAAGAATAAATTACAGTTGAGGTTGACTACAGTTCTACAAATTGTTCCACTGATACCCTGTGTGTGATTGTGATTCTCTAAATTATTCAATAAATACCCTCTCCCAGTGAGGGCCTGAACTCCACAAAGGGCTATATTTACATAAAATATTTAAATGTGGGGCTATTGGTATGAGTTTTGTTGGCACTTCGTTTGTTTATAAACAGAGCAATTCATTCATTCAAAATTCTAACCCCTAAGCTTGGAGCATCTAAAGTGGTGTAAGGCAGCCGGCTGGTTTCTGGGCACACAGAGCTGCCCTCGATATTCTCACCGTCCAGTATGGGAAAGAGACACGCAACTACAAACAGTGCATTTGCTGATGTAACGAGGACTCTTTCTGAGTCAGTGGTTCTCATTTTTGGTTGCAAATTTGAATTAACGGGGAGCTGTTAAGACAGTACTGATACTTGGATCACGGCCCCAGAGATTCTGATTCAATGGCTCGTGCATGTACAATGTAAAGGCTCCTCAAGTGATTCCAATGTGCAGACTGTCTAGAGTATATAGTTCCTTTACAAGTTGTCATGAAATGGCTTTAGAGTTATCAGCAAGAGGCAATAATTCTCAAACTCTTGAGTGTATAAGGATCACTTGAAGGCTCCGTGAAATAGGATGGGGCCGGGCCTTTGTATATTTACAAGTGTCCGAGGGAATTCTGAATCACGGGAAAGTATGAAAAACACTGCTCTATCACAGCCTGGCTATATCATAGAAAACATGACTAAAGCAAGGCGTTTGACTTCTTCAGAGACAGTTCACAGAAGGAAAGAATTCCCTCAAACCTTTCCATTTTCAAGTTTCGTCTTCGCTGGCACACACGGCAGCAGAATTCTGGCCTCTGTGTGCCTCTGTTTGATAGTGTCTATATCTTAAAACTTCTCTGAATTGTTTTCTGCCAGCTCCTCTCATCATAGTAATTATAATGCTTCAAGTCGCTCCAGAAGTACTAATTGTTTCCTGTAGATTCTCAGATTTTACTCTCAAGGTCCCCTAGAGCAGGAGTCATTACCCTTCTTTTAGGGATGAGGAAACTGAGGCCCAGGGACTTGTCCAAAGACCCATGGTTGGTTGAGAGTACTCAGTCCTAGGACCAAGGTTTACTGACTTCTGGACTGGACATTCTTTTCAATACATCAGTGTTTCTCGATGTGCAGTCCTAAAAACAGCAGTATCATCATGTCCTGGAAACTTGATAAAAAAGCAAATTCTTGGGCCCTACTCCAGATCTACCAAATCAAAATCTCTTGGGATGGGGCCTACCATGTATTTTAACAAGCCTTCCAGGGGATTTTGAGGCACCATTGAATGTTATTATGCTATCTCTTTAAGAATACCTTTTGCATCCAGCTACAAAGCTATTGGTATTTTCATCAATGCATAATACAATTAAATATTCTAATCTTTCATATATTGGTGAGTTACAGAAAAGCTGGAAAATCTGTGAGCTGGTGTGGACTCATGAGTGAATCCATAAAGCATTAAGAAAGCATATGTCCTCTTTTACCTCTAATTCCCGAGGAAGAGAAGGGGGCTACGGCTGGGATATAGCACCGTCCAAAATATTCACGTCCATGTCTGCATTCTTCCAGATAAGTTTCAGAAAAATTCTCTTCATCTACAGGCGGTGAGGACTGGATGAATAATTCTAGTCTTTCAACATTGCACCCATAATTTTTTTGCAGCGAAAAGTTACTGTGAAATAGAAAATGAAGTCTTTCACTGGTACCAGCCAAACCTACAAAGTGGCTCCTTTATGATGAATTCATGAAAAATTTAATGTTATGAGAGGAGAGAAGGGTATTTACAGTATCTGAGCTTAGCAAAGTGGAACAGGGAGCCAAAGTATGATTTCTTTTTGGCTCCCAAGGCACATGGCACATAACATGTTTCTATGAAGGAAAAAAAGGCAGATCTGGTTCTGAGTTCAGTGAAATATCATGATTTCCATTTGGCTGTTTTATAGCACTTGCCTTTTTAGGCAACTCCCCATTTCAAGGAAAAGTTTGGAGCTCATAAGAGTCACCTGCTTCCTTCCAACCAAATATGCCATTGTGAGAGAACACAGGGCTTGCCCACCACGTCCGAAACAGCAGACAGGTAATGGGGTTGCCAGGTTGGGCCTGCTACATGTGATGATGACATCTGTGAGATTTTCTGCAAACTTCACTTTTTTTTTCTGGGATGGCAACTCTAGGCACTGAAGGATTTGGTGGAAATATGTTCTTTTACATTCCCACCTGCAGGTGGTCCACTGACAGTTTACAAAGAGTGACTAGGATTGGGTGGGGTCTTCATTTCCTGGAAGATTTAGGGCATGGACAGGGGCGTCATCCTACACCTTAGCTACATTTGCTTAAGGTCAAGTTCTAAAGAGAGACAGAAATCAAGACTTAGAGTATGGAGTACAGTGGCATAGTGTTAATCTAAAAAGAAACCGCAGAACTGCAGAATTAGAAGGGACCTTCATCATCCTGCATCTTTTGAGTGTCTCTTTTCCATAAATATTCTATATTTGGTTGGCCAGGTTGTTCTACCTGAGATCCACTTGAACAACAGAGGCAGTCAACACTGTCCTGGAATGGATTTGATAGTTATATAATTTTTCTCCTTAATAGGGCTTGAAATGCTTGTATTTTTTCTGTCTTCTGAGGAAATAAAGAATAAAAAATGATTTAATCTTCTTTCATATGATAGCTCTTCAAATATTTAAAGACAGCCAACATGTCCCTTTGTCCAGGCTCTGCCACTATCTAATAACCTAACATTGGTTAAGTTATTAAAACTAACCAGGTCACATTTCCCTCACTTATGAACTGACAGATATTAGAATAGCTATCCCTTTCTAACTCTACGAAGATAAACAGAGGGTCAGAGAAGATGTGAAAGTACTTTCAAATGGTATAAAATATTATGCAAATGAAAGACACGACAATGAAGATGATGTCAGGTTCGCTATAATTCTCTCAAGCTTCCTTCATCTAAGTCCTATACTTGGACTGATTGAAAATAATAATAGTTCAGAAACTACTGAGAACTCTCCTGACACTGACATAAAGCCTGTCATCCACGAGTTTAGTTTTTATACTTTCTATATTTTATAGAGGTTAAAAACTTATTCACTCAAGAAATACTTATTCATAATATATTATATTTAAGATATGCTATCAGTTGTTTTTAAAAAAGTTACTCTATCAGCCGTTATAGCAATTATAACAACGAAAATGCTAGGCTCCTACTTTTGGGAGACTGGATAAGATAAACACATAAATAAGTGAAATACAAGACAAAGTGCTGCCAAAAGTCCTTTCCCATCTCTCTCTCTCTCTCTCTCTCTCTCTCTCTCACACACACACACACACACACACACACACTTTAGAAATCCAAAGAGAGAAAAATCCTATTCCAAGATTTCACGGAAAAGAAGGGATTTGAAGGATGAGAGGATTTCAACACATGAGATCATACTGGCAAAAATAAAGGATATAATTTTAGATAAATGATACAGGGTAAGGGCTTAAAAATGAGAACTTGTGGAGGAAAAAGAATGATCAGTGTTTTGCTTAGGTAAGAACATAAAAAATATGGAGAAGAAGAATGAAAATTAATCTGGGAGGGAAGACAAGGTTTAAGTTGTAGAAGGCCTTACATACTAGGTTATGGAGTGTAGAATGTATTTGGTAGGCTTAGAGCAACTTGAAAACTTGTTGCCTAAGGAAATGACGTAATCAGATCTGTGTTGTTGGAAGACTGATATCTAACAGCAATGCATGAGATGGAATGGAGCAGGGACAGAATGAGACCTGGTGACAGTCCAGGTAAGAGATAATGAAGGCCTGGACAATGGCATTGAGAAGAATCATAGATGAAGAAATACAGCCTAGATGGAACAAAAGGGTTATTGCATACAAGTCTGCTGTCATCTATGGCAACCAAGGAGTGAAAAGAAAGAAAGAAGTCAAATTTTCAACGCTGGGTCACACTACGGACAGAATTAGAGAAGACAGAAAGCCTGCCAAGGTATGAGTTCGGTTTTGAGCAATGAATCTAAGTAGCTGGCAGGACATCCAAGTCGTGAAGATAGTTTTGGAAGTTATCCACACGGTTAGGAGCCAGATGATGTCATGAGACTGGAAAGGGAGAAAATAAAGAGACAGATAAATGAGGGGGCATCCATGTTTAGGAAGGCATGGAAAACTGGAGCCAAAGGTAGAAGGAGAATATGGAGTATTACAGAAGCCATAAGAAAGAGT
>NW_006441386.1:3081043-3086707 GCF_000325575.1 Pteropus alecto
CAGAGAAGGTTACTCAGCTTGACAAATAGGATGATGCCATGAACCATGAAGAGACAATTTTCAGTAAAGTAATGAAGGTAGAATCATGAGTGCAAGAAGCTAGGTGGGAGTGGGCGGAAAAGAAGCACCAACAGTGAGAGCAAACTGTGCTTTCAAAAGATTCGACAGTGAAGGGAATGAGAAAAATAGAATGGTACCTTGAAGGAGGGTAGCAGGATCAAAGCGATTTTTTAAAAATGTGAACTCTTGAGTATTTTTGTAGGTTGAAGGAAAAAAATGAAGATAGTCAAAAGCCAGGTTCTGTTGGAGGAGGGAAGAAACAGAATAGAAGGCACGAATGGAGGCATTCACCTTAAAAAAGTGTGGATACTTCATTTTTTAGATGACTGAGAAGAAAGAACAGAGAAACTATTGAGTAAAACTGGGAGGGGCTTAGCAATATTGAGATCATTCATCCCACAGATAAGTTGGAGGTGACTTGAAAATGATGTTTGAATCTATAAAGAATCTGAGGGTTGGTGAAATGATGAGAGGCAGAGAGATAAACAAGGTCATATGAGTAATACTACAGAATACTATAGCTAATACTATAGAAATAAGTACAAGTTAGACATGAGTGAAATCTTTCTGAGCATAAAACATGTAAGAACCAGGAGGCCTCATTGGAGCACTAGAAAAATTTTCTTTGGAGATATTTTAAAACATAACTTGACTCATGTTCAGTGAGCTTAAAATATTTCAGAGGTTAAATATCCAGAATTGGCAAATCCATAGAGACAGAAAGGAGACTAGCGGTTGCCAGGGGCTGGAAGTAGGGAAGAAGAGATATGGGGTTTATATTCGGTGTGGAGAAAATGTTCTGGCATTAGTGGTAATGGCTGCACAGTTCACTAAGTGGTTGTGAATATACTAAAAACCACTAGATTGCATATGGTAAAAGCGTAAACTTTAAGTGAACCATATCTCAATAAAGATTTTAAATTAAAAATATCATCCTTTGAAAAAGAACATTTAGAGGTAGAACTCATGACGCATCTGGAGATATACTAAACGATGATCCCCTGGCTGACCCAAAAGCCCCCTGTGTTCCTGTCCTGAGGCTCCTCAGATCATCGTCTAAGATATCAGCATCTTTTTAGAAAGATGCCCTGAGAAGAACGCAGCAGAAAGACTGAAGGAAACGCTGAAGCTCTCAGTATTGTGTTTTTCTAATCGGTGCTTCCCAAACCAAAGACCACAGACTGACTGCATCTAAAACCACCTGAGGAACATTGCAAAGTACAAATTCCCAGGCTCCACCATAGGCCTCATAACTTAGAACATCTGGGGACAGAGCACCCAAGTCTGTGTTTTCATGAAACTTTCCGTGTTAGCAAACCGCTGTGTCATAACCAACCACCCTGCTGAGCAGAAGCATAAATAGTGAAACTGGCAGAGCGGTGGCTGGGCCATTGCTAGATAGAGTGCGAGAGGCCACATCTCTCACAGTCCTCACTCTACACCCAGCCATCAGAAACACAGCTTTTCTAAATAGAGCCTGCTACTGCCCACATCCTGAACGGTCTGCCCCCTTGGTCTTATAAAGACTTCTACTTTGCTTTAAAGAAATTAATTCTTTTGTAGCAAAAGAGAATGTAGATACCGCAGCATGCAGATCAGGCTGCACTGATACTGGTTTAGTTGCTTGGCAGAACGATATTATTTTATGTAATTAAATATTACAATTAAATAATTGTTTATTATTTAATTAGTTAAATTAAATAATATGATATTTCCACCTGGTTTTCATTTAATTGGCAAGTCATACCGAAACACCAGAGTTATGATTTCTTAGAAATCAAGAAGGTAAAAGAAAAGCCAACAACTCTCCAACGGCCTCGTAATGGCTTTCGTCTTTACTAATGAGCATTTTCTTTCCTTCATTCTTTCTGCAGCCACCACAAAACGAGCACTCAGCCAAGCACAAATAAGCGGGTACGTGTCCTCAAGGAGAATACATTTTAGTGGAGAAGTAGAAAGTACATAACGATAAGTACAGCCAGGTAAATAAAGCTGGTGAGCAGTCTGTGCAGTGGGAATGCAGGGATGTGGGCCGTGCATCATGGGGAGAGGACACCATGAACTAGGCTCTCTGCAACCAGTGCTGTGCCAACCTTTACCTGCTCTATCGGCGAGGTGCCGGCAGGCACATGTCCGCCTTCCCTCTGGGGAAGGAGCCAGACTGCGACACCCAATCCCTTCACACACTACCCAGGGACTGCATTAATATCTCATTCTCCCACTGGTGTCCAGCGGGGAAATGAAAAATAGCTTCTCTTCACGATAAGGTCAGGAGTCTCTGCTCAGAGGCCGATCAGTCCACTACCCAATACCAAGGCCAACTCCAGATCCCTTTCAAGTTCATTTTAGTAGGCTAAGCAGAGAGGCTCTGACATTCTCCACTGACATCCTCAGGAGTATTTTTGCCAGTAGTACTGAGCACCAAGGCATAAAGAAAATACCTCAAAACTGAAGGCTCTTTTCCCTGCACAGACAATCTCTTGGCACAGTCGGCACCATACACAGCTGCCTGGAACTGAGCTGGAATGGCAATCATCTTTGTGTGGTATGACAGGAGTGGTATTTTGCTGTAGGCCCAGCTTCTGTTAAGATGGCAGAAGGAGTGGCCTGTCACCCAGAATTACTTCTCAGATCCCAATTATATGTTTCAAAAATATCACCTATTAAGATCTAAACACTTTGTTTGCTGGTTGCAGTCCTTTGAACAGGTTCCCATGGATTTACGCTGGCATAATGGGCTCGCGTGATGTATGCTCCCTGTCAGCGCTGAAACAACAGTCAGTGCGTCTAAGCAGGCCCACCTGCCAAGCAATATGCTCTCAGTCCCTCAGGCAGAGCAGTGCACGGCTCAGCCAGGAAAACGTCCCCCCACTGGGCAAATGGCAGAGCCACGGAACACAGGCAGCCGTGCGCGCATGCGCGCTGATCACAGGCGGCAGGAGGGCTGGTGGAGAAAGAGTGAGGACGTTCCCGTCAAGCTCCACTTCACAGTGACAGGCAAACAATCTCATGGTTTTCCTTCCGTCCTCCTTTCTTTCCTTCCTCCCTCCCTCCTTTCCTTCCTTTCTTTTCCCTAATGAACTAGCATAGGCTGCTAATCACATACATCATTAACGCAAGTGGCTGGAAGTTGGCTGGGAGATGACTGGCAGACTGGTTTCTGAAGCCAAAAATGGGAAACAGACAGGAATAATGCTCAGAACAATGCAGAAGTGGCTTGTCTCGCGGTGGGCAAGGTACTTTGTTAGCATACAAAGGCACAGTCTGATGGCGGTCCCACCTCGTAGAAAGGAGCCAGCAACAGCAAGTCATCTAGAGGCTGCAGCATGTCTCACTGCATTGGCTGATCTGAGAGCTCACCGCCACCCTGCTTTTGTGTGCCTTGTGGAGGTGCCCCTAGACAGAGAGGCAGGCTTCATTCTTCCCATGGAAAAACAGAATTTTGTCAAGCCCAAGCACTGGGGCTTCTGGCCGGGAATGCTCTGGCTAATTAGTGATAGCATGAGGTCTGTGCTGCGAAGAATGCCTCAGAGACACAGAACAGATTCTGCTTTTAGCTACTTGTAAGAGAGAAGACTACGATGAATGTGCTGCTTTCTACGTGAATAAGCTCTCTGCAGATTATGTAACAAGGAACAATGAATGGCTTTCTTGCAGGCAATGGAGGCACAACACTGTTAAAAGCAGTGCTAAAATAAAAAAAAAGCTACAATTTTACTGTGGATTTTAGGTCAATCATCTCTAACCTCTTTTCAAGATCTCCAAACATTTTTTCAGGTCCCCAACCACATGGAGTGATGTGTCACAAACAGTTCTTGTCAAGCTCCTTGACAGGCTGCTCACTTGCATTTCACGCGACTATGTTAAGCACATGGGCTAGAAGACAGGATAACAGCCTCCTGCCTGCACCTCCTAATGTTGGGATGAAGGCAAGCTAAAAACGAGCAGTGATTAGATTAAGGTAAAGCAAAACAAGGAAGTATCTTGCAGCCATTCACTGAAATTCATAGTTTAGTTTTCTATTGAATAACATTAAAAAAGCACCAGAATATATCAACAGAAAGAAAAAAACAGAACTTGATTTCATTTATGGAAAAATAGACTTCATAAATGTTTGCATACGCACAAAGAGGTCTGGAGGGATGCTCAAGAATAGATCTCTCTGGGTGAAAAGATTTCAGGTGGTTTTTAGTTTCATTACTCCTCTGTACATTTTAATTTTTTTCAATAAGTATGTGTCATTTTATGAAAATCCACTGAGTTATTTTAATAAAAAAGTAAGAGAATAACCATAATGCAATGAAGCGAGAGACAAGTACATTCAAAGGAGAGAAGAATCATGTTGATCAGACTAAGAAAGGTCTCTGCAGAAGGCAGCGAGCAAGATATACTCAGAGGTTATGATGGGTGTGGGGGTCGGGGGAGCCGCTTCAGGAGCTCAGGTGGGAACCATGAGTGGCCGCAGAGTGGTACCGAACTGGGGGCCTGCTAAAAGAGCAGCCAAGAATCTACTTTGGCTGAAGTAAGTGCAGGAACCTGTAGTGGAGATATAAGAAGATTTAAGAGGGAGGTTGGAGCCATGCTTTTAATAGTCTTTATTGCCAGACAGAGTCGTTCCCATTTAATTTGGAAGGCAAATGAGATCCCAAGAAGAATGGTGTGTGTGTGTGTGTGTGTGTGTGCGCGCGCGCGCGCGCGTGTTGTGTGTGTTTAAGAAGGGGTTGATATAGAAGATGTGTTTTAGGAAAATTAATCAGGTAGTGATGTACAGAACAAGTGAGAACTGGGGACAATAGGAATAGGGAGATGAGTTAGAAAGCTACTGGAACATTCTAAGGAAGAAGCAAGGAAAATAAGGAGATTCTGAACAGACATAAAAAATAAATAAATTTGTTAGAATTTAGAGAATTGACATTAGTTAACCTAGAGGTTCAATAAGAAGAATCAAAAATGTTCTTCACACATAGGCGAAGCCTGAAATTGAGATAATTTGGGAAGAATGTGAGAGTATAGCCACGTTGAACTTGAGATGTCGCCATGAAGGGGAATGGAGTCTGGACTGGGTGAAAACACTTGTCTGGGAAATCACTATCTGGGCTCCATGTCCATCAACGGCAGAAAATAAGCTCTGTGAGGGAAGGCACGTAGTCCATTTGGCTCAGTGCTGTGTTACCCACCCATATATCAGTGCTGGGCATATGGTAGAGACTCAATAGTATTTATTGATTGAGTGAAACACTAACACTGAAATTAATAAATCAATGAGGGTGCAACATTAAAAAAAAAAAGCCAAAGAGAGCAGAAAACAAACCTTTGGGCGAGACTTAGCAGGTGGGAGGAAGAGGAAGTCAATACAACAAAGGAGAAAGAACTTTAAGCTTATAGTTTGCTATCTGGTGAAATTCTGTCTCTAATTTTCTTTGGACAACTTTCTAAAGTTTTCTGAGTCTCATTTTTTTTTTTTTTTTTAATATTTAAAAGCGGAGAGATGACGGTTTTAAAGTTTCCATCCAGGTCCAGAATTCTATGAATCACTTGTTGTTGAATTACTTAATCTTTACTATTAAAATTTGTCTTACATTTGTGTCCAGGATTAACCAATGA
>NW_006441386.1:3086748-3104435 GCF_000325575.1 Pteropus alecto
TTTCCCTAAAGTGCTTAACACAGTCACCTTCTCATAAGTCATTGCTCAGTAAATAAGCTGATTTGACTCTGTCCTTTTTTTGTATTAAAGTCCAATCTGCACACAGTAATGTGTACTGATCCCAAGTGTACAGTTCGTTGAGCTTTGACAAACGCACGAAGTGAGTCACCTGCCCTCCTGTCAGGATGTGGGACATTTCCATTTTGATTTCTTCATCACTGCATCATTGGGAACCCACCCGAGCCACCCTTATTCCTCTTCTTTATCTCATCGGTATATCACTGATAAAATAGTTATGTAATCAGTCATTTTCAGACATATAATTCTGATGTTTTTTTAGTGTTACCTTTTCTTCCCCATTTCAGTATTTTCCTCATGTAATCGACAATAAATTCAACTAAGAGCCCTGCACCAGATCAAACATTATTTATATAGTATCACTGCCAGGTTTTCTACTTAAAAGAGAAATCATCAATCTGACTTTCTGACTTTCTGTAAGAGGTATTTATCCGAGATTCTTTTATATTAATAAATGTTTGGTAATTTTAAGGGAAAAAATTCTTTTTTAGTCAAAGATACATATGTTTGATAGCATGTTTTTAAAAACACGCTGTTATATTTCAGAGTAGTTTTGAATATTTCTCTGGTTGGGTCATGAGACTGTGGCTTTTGAGTCATCTGGACCCAAACACCATTCAGTTGACTTTGGCTCCGTGGAGTAGGTAAGGGGAGCTCTGCCTCCTCCTGTTTTTAATCAGATACAATTTGATATTTACCCATTTCTGACACCTGGCTCTGACAAAGCCCATGGGTGCCAGTTCAGGCTGGGCCACATTCCTGACCTCGATGGGTCCTTTGGATCTGACAGTTCCCCCAAGCTCAAATTCTGTGGGGTCACTTTGGCTCTGCTTCCCCCACCTTACGAGAGGCAGCCTTCCCAGTCGTAAACCCAGGCCATGGACTAGAGCCCTCCCCTGAGATCACAGCCACGGACGTGGGCCTGGCTCTGCCAGCGGAAAGGGGGACTGCTTTTGCGGTCAATGTTAGACGTCAATGCCGGAGGCTGGCTTCCAGGCAAGGTCTCCAGCACTCAATTTCTATCAAAACAAAATAAGAACCAATACATGCAACTGAAATTACCAAAGCTGTCCTGGTGACACTTGAACAAACAATTAAACCTGCAGTGAATTTTAAGTACTCTTGGTCTCTAGATGAGCAAATATTCCACTATTTGCATTAACTTTGGTTGATCCTAGAGCCACATTAAAAAGGAGGAGAGAATGTCATTTGTATCAAATACCCAAGTTCTTGCTCAAGTTAAATGTTACATTGAAACAGTACGTTTTCTAGTGCTGGATGCTGAACAGTTCCAATACGACTGTGCATAGGAGAAGTCAATAAATCAAATAATCAGTATAAATTTATTAAGCCACTTCAGATACTTTGCTCAATGTCAGCCCTGTTTTGCACATGGTCTGTCCACACCCTGGAGAATCTGAATCTAAAAAGATGAACTGTTGTCTCCCTAACTATGATTTGGATCTGGTCAAAATATTTTCTACTTATAAGCCATCCCTACACAGCAGTTATTCGCCCCTCTTAGCTGCTGCCCTGTGTTGAGGCAAACAATACCACATGACACAATAGTTAAAATGAAGTTCTCAGGACACTTGAAGTAAACATAATGATATACCAAGACTGAAGATAAATAAATGAGTGTCTTAGTGTAGGGATCCTCTTCACCTGATTGTTGAGCAAGATTTCTGGCCTGTGTTTGAATACCCCACTGGCGGGCATTTACTACTTTCAAGGCACCCAGTCCACCGCTGCTTATCTGTGCATTTTATTCTGAACTGATATATGTCCCTCTAGAACTTAAACACACAAAAAGGCCTCAATTCTGTCCTCTGAAAGAATACTAAGTCTAATGGCTCTTCCACATGATAGCAATTTAGCCATAGCCTAAAACTTCTGGGATTTCAAAGATCGTTGAAGGCATCATTCCTCTTCTGAGGCTATAAGTGATAAAGAATATTATATAAGAACTTGGTATATTCCCAGCAACTTAAGTCAAAAAAGTTGTGAAATTCATAACGGCAATTAAAAAGGCAGTGACGGTCCTAACAAGAATTAGAAATGATATGAATAAAACAGTATATGAAGCAATGCTCTAACAAAATCACAAAGGCAGGCCCTAGTTAGGTTGCATAATGCTTAGACCACAGTTTAAAATCTAGATGGTTTTTGGTCCATATATTTATAGCTTTTAACATTTGTCCACCTCTAGGTTTAATCTTAATATTTTACATTCGTATAGCACTTTAGAGCTTTCAAAGAATTTTACATGTTATTTTATATAATTTGATTCTGAAATCTGAAAATGATAATCAGGCTATAGAAAATGATAAGCCTTCCACTAACCATGCCGAGAATATAATGAAGTATATAAATGTAAGCCAGTCTTCTGAACAGTTTTGTGGTATCTACAAGTGTGGGCTCTGGAGTAGAACCCTGTCTGTCACATACCAGCTGTGTGACCGCAGACAAATTTCTTAAGCTCTCTAAGCCTTTGTTTCCTCTTCCGTAACATACAGATAACATGCAGTAGGCCTTAACCAAATTAATTCACATAAAGAGCTAAACTTTGTGCCTGGTACACAGGATGAATAAATGTGCTTATTGATCTTTTTCTTTCATCGTGGCTAATAACTGATTTCTTTACTATAAAAATTTTATCTTATTAGGATATATGACATAGAAAAAGAAGGTAATAATATTTAAAGTAACGTAAAACTTAAAAGAAATCTGTTACGCTGGCAGTCTCGAAAAACATTGCGAAGGTCACTCTGGGGAATATACACAAAAGAACTGAAAGCGGGGACTCGAACATGTTCCCAAGCATATTATTTACAATGGCCGAAAGGTGGAAGCAAGCCAAGTGTCCACCGATGGGCAGATGGATACACAAATGCGGTGTTACATGCAACAAAACAGCATTCAGCCTTAAAAGGGAAGGAGATTCTGACGCATGCTACAACATGGATGGATCTTCTGGACGTTATGCTAAGTGAAACTAGCCACTCACACAAAGACAAATACTTTATGATTCTACTCATATGAGATGTGTAGTCAAATTCATAGAAGTAGAAAGTAGGATGGTAGCTGCCAGGGGCTTGGAGAAGAAGAAATACGAAATTACGGTTTAGTGGATATGGAGTTTCCGTTTGGGAAGATGAAAGAAGTTCCAGAGGATGGAAGATGGTGACGGCTGCACGACAATGTAAATGTACTTAGTGCCACTAAACCGTACACTTAAAAATGGCTGAAATGGTAAATTTTATGTTCTGTATATTTTATTATAATGAAAAACCCTATTAATATTGCAATGATATTCCAACAGACTTTTAGGGTTCAAGAAGTAAGAGGCATATTCCCTGTACTAGAGGCACTTAACATGTAATTAGAGAGATAGAAAACAAACTAAAAAGACAAATAACAATCCAAAGTACTCTAATTAAGGCAACAAGCAAAAAAATAAATGAGCTACAATTTGGAGCTACAAATTGCCAAGGACATTATCCAGTTGGTGGACATTAGCCATAACTTACATATGCCAGATATGCTGGGTCAGAGTCATGGACACAGACTGTGACCTGAGGTCTCACTCAATAGCACTCAACAACAGAATATGATTATTAAATACTAAAAATCAAGAGGCTCCCAAATATACTTAGTGACTGACAGCTTCATCTGCCAGGCTTTTTATTCTTCACATGCAAACACAGACAATGTGAAACAGTTACTCTAATTAAGCACTTTCCTTATCCTCCCCCAACAGAACTGCGCTCAAGATAAAAGGATAATGGCACTAAATGAATAGGTTAATTAGAGACTGCATTTACCCCTACGGGCCTTCCACTGGAAACGCCATTTCACACCGTTACATCACACAGGAGAGCAAGGCTCCAGGGGCCAGCTCCCGAGACAGCCAGTGACCAGCACAGAACAAAGCAAGGAGCAGAAAGAGAGAAAGCACGCTGGCATCCTCGACACGCATGCCCATCCAGGATTTCGCCCACGTTTCTCTTAGGCATGACTTGGCAAACTATAGCCCGCAGGCCAACTTCAACCCTTAACAGTTTTTGTACAGCCTGAAAGCTAAAATTAGCTTTTGCATTTTTAAAGCGTTGTTAAAAAAAAAAGAGAGAAGAAAAAAAAAAAAAAAGTTCAACCCTTAACAGTTTTTGTAAAGCCTGAAAGCTAAAATTAGTTTTTGCATTTTTAAAGCGTTGTTAAAAAAAAAAAAGAGAGGAAAAAATTAAAAAACAAAGAGTGTGTATATATAGGAACCTTTGTGGTGACAAAGGCGAATTTGTGCTACCTGGCCCTTTATACAGAAAAAGTTTGCCAAACCAGAGGACAGGAATTAGTAATTATTGTGCTCAATACCAAAGAGAAGGAGGGTATAGAAAACTCCAAAATGTTCATGTGGGAACATCTTAAAACTCTACCTTGTCACTCATCGTCATCCTACAAATATCTTAATTTGATTCAGAGGTGTCATTTTAGCTTACCGCTTTTGTGAGCAACCATGTGCCCTCCCTTCGTCCATCTAGAAAAAAAGTAACTTATTCACCCAAGCGACTTTTTTTTTAAAATAAGAAAACACGCACTCGTCAACTCCTCCTTTCTCTAACCTGGTCATTATTTCAAGCTCAAACATGTTCTTATGAAAATATTATTACTTAAGGTGGTGCCTGCTATCATTCCATTGGTTTGGGGGTGTTTAGGACTACACTTGAAAAGAGATTACAAGCTGAAACTTGGCAGAGAGAAACAGACACTCAGGGTAGGCACCCATTGCATGTAATTTGAAAACAGCCAGTTTAGAATTTGCTAATTCATAAGAGCTCAGGAAAGAAAGCAAACCTCAACGAATTTACCTAACTGAAAATACTTGTGTTCTGAATATAGCTCAGTGCTCATTCAGAATCTGCCATTAATTCAGCCGATGTTTTTCTTTGCAAAATAATAAATACTTTCTTCAACTGAAATGTGGGTTCATTACAAATAAAAATATTGCTATTGACTGACTGTAAGTGGATTACATATTTACTTTGCTTTATTGGAAGGTCCATGAGGGGAATAACCATAACTTATGCCTTCTCTTGCATTCCACACGCCTAGTTGGGCACAAAATTGGCACTAAAAACAAATCCTTGTTTATGAAATAAAGAACGGCCAATACAAAGAATAAACACCAGTAAAGGAGACTGGTTCACCCTTGCCAGATATGCACATTTTAATGTGGTTATTGGCAAAATTTGAAGCTTCTTGGCTTCAGCGTGAGGCTCAAAGTTTAGTAACCTCCAATGGAATTTCAACACAAAGTCAATTATATTTCTAATTGCTCAGGTCTCATACTCATGTGATTTTGAGATGGAAAAAAAAAACACTATATATATATTATTCATTTTACAAATATTTCATCACTTAAAATATTATATCAGTATGTTATCTTTTAGCTAGACCCTCCCTCTGAAGGAGCTGAGCAGGACAAGCTCGCTGTCCAGAGGATGTGGACTCCCACCCTAGCTTCGCAGGGTAGAGCTGAACAGAGGTGCAGAGAGCACGCGCAGGAAGGAGCAACCCGTGGGCCTGCACTGAAGCAGGTGTGCCCAAGGGACACTGTGCTGCTGGAGCCTTCCACTGGGTCTGTTGATGATGGCTTGTTTCCCATTCGCAGAGAACAGCAATTCATTTAAGGAGTTCCTGTTTCATCTACTTAAAGCCTGCGTGTTCACGCGCACACACAAGTACATACGTGTACACACACACACACACACACACAAAGCAGGTGTGCCCAAGGGACACTGTGCTGCTGGAGCCTTCCACTGGGTCTGTTGATGATGGCTTGTTTCCCATTCGCAGAGAACAGCAATTCATTTAAGGAGTTCCTGTTTCATCTACTTAAAGCCTGCGTGTTTACGCGCACACACAAGTACATACGTGTGTACACACACACACACACACACACACAGAATGGATGACTCTGAAGCCAAACCTGATCTTGGGGGAGAACAGTGTCTTCGAGGCTCGCATGAGGATAAGGACCTAGTTATCAAACTGACAGCAGATCTTAACGCCTTATGTCTTTCACGTTCTTTTTGATACATGAATATGTTTTTAAAAAGGAAAACATCACACCAATTGATAGGCCACTCATCTCAACCCCAATGAAATCACTCCCCTTTTTACCGTTTTAAAAAACTGAGTCCTTGATCCTTCCTGAACAATGATTTTCTTGTCCTTTGACTACACGTCAAACTAAATGTTACTTACAAGCAATTGACTGCAAGTTTGTTTAACAGCAAGACATCTCTTTAATTAACTGCCCTTTTTTTATTGGATTTGACAGGCAATATATTTGTAGCATCTCAACTGATTACATGAAGTCTTAGGTAGTTATAGTCCAATTGGTAAAGAAAAAATCGCCTACATTATTCTTGATAGGTTTTGTGGTTAAGAGACCCTACAAGGAAAAAAAAATCTCAGTAACGTCAAAGAACCTCAGACTGAATGTCATTACCATTTTTAAATTGAAAAAAAAATTATTAATATCGTTAATGCAAAAATAATCTTTTATCCCACTTTTCAAGACAAATTAGTTGTTGAGGCATTTCTGATCTTCCCCTCAGATCATCTCTGCTTCATTGTAGAAATTCTACTTCTAGGAACTCTCTTAAAGAAATAATCAAGAATGTGCACCAAGATTTAACCAAAAATATATTTATCACTTCCCTGACTAAAATGGATAAAGAGTGTAAACAATACTTCATTTCAATAGTACAAGATACGTAAGATAAAGCATAGTAATTCACAGAAAATACACACACATACACATCATATAATCATTAGAAATGGAACTTAGGACTACTTATGTGAGAATATACTCACGATGAAACATTTAGTGGAGAAAAGATGAATTCTAAACAGTATACGCGATGTCAATTATGTTCATTATATACGAACAGGAAAAAGACTATAGAAAGATATAAACAAAAACTATACCAATTGTTATCAGTGGGGGGAGGAGTTATAGGTGATTTTCATTCTCTTTGTACTCTCCACATTTCATATAATTTACTCATTTTGTAATAAGAATAAAAGTATATTTCAGAATTATATTTAGGAAGAAGGTTCTCCCACAGGTCTTAATTAGATGATAGTCTAGACTCAGAGCTGTCCAGCAAACCACTCCCAGAAGCAAGTCGAGTTCTTAACTAGGATGACGGCCTGCTAACATCACTTCTATCTTCTCCAGATTGTTGTGAGAGCAGAAAAGATAGTTTAGGGGGAAATGCCTACTCCTGCACTTATAAACAAGCGAATTCTCAGTAGGAGAAGGAATCATTAAAACCAACCAAAAAAAAAAAAACACACACACAAAACCAAAAAAACACCACCCTTGTTATCCAATATTCACATCGAAGTGGTTTCATATTCACACATTTTAAGAAACCAAGAGGGAGTCATAAACCCAATTCAATTTAATTGGGTGCTCTCTTGACAGAATTGTTATTAATAAGATTGTATGGTACAAATCTCTCTGAAATCCCAAACGCTGCAGACTACATGGGCAGAAACACATAACATCCCGCACACAACATGCAGCTGCGTCTGCCCTTCTGTCGTGGCCTCTCCTGCAGACCTCTCATCCCTCTTCTCCCCCCTTCCCCTTGGATTCTCAAATCAAAGAAAAAGCTTGTCTTGAGCAACCTCCATAAATTATTCACATGATATTACAGTGTATGTCAGCAATCTTGCAGTGTTTAAAAAACTTAACTACAAGCCAATTAAAATGTAAACTGAGAAAGACGGATGGAGCTGGTTGCTCTGGTGTGAACTTGAGCAGCTCATAACAATATGCGCTACAACTTCCAGACCTGCTAATTTGACAGCTACTTTCATCAGCAGAGCCTCCCTTCCCCCCCGACTGCTTCCTCTTCTTTTTAATGTCGTGCTTCTCCCAGGACAAATGGTTCCATATCCTTCCACGTTGAGCAGATTAGTCCCCTGGGCTTTGCAACCAGCCTGAGTGCTCAAAATGGAAGTCAGTAACAAAGGTTCGTTTATTTTTCTTTTTGTTTTTAAGGATGTGTAATATATCCCTTATTTTCTTTACAGGTTACAGTTTATAAGCAAAATAGTTTTTTTTTTTTTTAAAGAAGGAAAAAATAGAAAAGAAAGAAGAAGAAGCAGGCAGAGATGAAGGATGTCTGAGAGTAGCCACGTGGAGATAATGATGTCCCACACTATGTCCCTTGTTCCTTCCATTTCAGTCTTTTCTGTAACGCACCTCGCACCAGTGGGTCTGCACGCCACAGTTCCCTAAGTCTAGAGACAACTCAGATGCTGAATACAAGCCTGCTCCATTTTGAGATGAAGAGGCGGCCCAGCTACTTACACAGATTTTGAGCAATTCTATTAAGACAAAAATATGAGTTCTTTAAAAAATATACTAGCACATCCTTCTCTTCATCCATCAGCCTGACCTTCCTTTTCATTGCTCCTCTCTTTAAACATTATTGAAGAAATCTCGATCTGCAATGAAATGAAAGCAGTCCCTGGTCAAGCTGGCCTTAGAACATGAGTTAGGTCACTGACATTTCTGCATTGCCAACCTCTTCTCTGTAAAATGAGTTTTCATTTTCTGAAACTATGTAGCTCAAATTTAAGTCAGGGACATCTGATTCTTCTAAAGGCAGGCCTGGACGAGGAAAATTCATACTTTCAGGATTGGAAATCTGGCACCAATCTAATGAGATAATATTCCACTTCAGTTCTCATCCTTTTCGGTTTTGTGACTAGACCATGTAAACGAAAGACACAAATGGTCCCCAATCCTTATAATGAGTAAAACATACTGTAACTTCCGAGAAACTGCTGACCTTATGGTAATGGATCATCACCTTGATTGATCCCTCTCTGTCATCTGGATACATCAAGTCAATTAGAAAGGTCAAAGCTCTCATATAAATGTTCAAATCAACACCACCACAGAAATGCTTGTCCCTATAACCCAACTACTAGGATATCTATCAGTGACCCATGATATCAAATTAATGCCTTATAATAGATAAACTAATCAATGAAATAATTCATTATTTTGAAAAGCATCATGCATATTGAATTCAAAGAGATGGATACAATTGAAAATCAAGAAATGACTCATCGGTAGCCAATATAAACGGAAAAGAAATGAAGGAATTCAACTCTTTGACCAAACTTTGAAACTGAAGGTTTAATTGGAGAAAACTAGTCAGTTGCTTTTATGAATTCCACACTAGGTTTACTCTCTGCTATTATCTAGAGAGGACTGTGCACACTGTAATTGTATCTCAAATTTTTGGGGTCAGATTCAGTTAGCAGGTATCTCAGAAAAGCTTACTATCAAAATAAAGGCAGATGGCTATCAGAGCAGTACATATAATCGATAAATTCATCCTACAAAAAAAGCTGATTTATACCACAGTTGCTTTCAACACTCATTGTGCATCAAAATCATGTAAGGAGCTTTTCAAAAATACAGAAATCTGGGCTATATCCTAGATATTCTAATCCAACTGGCCAGACACAGATATATTTAAAAAAGATTTTTCCAGGCGACTCTAATTTGGTTATGCCAAGGACTGAGAACAGCTAACCTGAGTTAGAATAATAATTTCTGGTTATTCATTATGGTGGAATGTGACACCTCCATAGACTGGACAAAACATGATAGGTGGCCTTTAACTCCCTCTTAGCCTTTAACTACCTGAAATTCTCCTTCTCTTCAGATTAGTCTCTTGATATAGTCTCTCGGGCTTCTGTTGAAGTCCTCATAATGTGCTTTCTATTTTATGCCTTAGTATTGAAAACAGGACTTCTGATAAACGAAAAACAGATTAAAATCACAATGAGATAACACCTTTACGCCCACTAGGATGGCTATAATCAAAAAGACAAAGAACAGCAAATGTTGGCAAAGATGTAGAGATAGTAGACTCTTCATATACTTCTGGTGGGGATGTAAAATGATGCAGACATTTTAGGAAACAGTCTAGTAATTACTCAATGGTTATATCATATGACCCAGCAATTCCACTACTAGGTATGTACCTAAGAGAAATGAAAACATACATCCACACAAAAACTTGTACATGAGTGTTCACAGAAGCATTATCATAACAATCGACAAGTAGAAACAATCCAAATGTTCGTCAAATGATGAATGAATGAATAAACAAATCGGTCTATCCATCCACCGGAATATTATTAGGCAATGTAAAGAAATGAAATATTGGTACATGCTACAACATGGATGAACATTAAAAACAAGCAAAAACAAGTGAAAGAAGTCAGCTACAAAGGACCACCAATCATATGATTCCACTTATATAGAATGCCCGGTCTAGGTAAATCTACAGAGACAGAAAGCATAGTGGTTGCCTCGGGCTGGAAGTCTGGGGACTAGGAAGCGGGTAATGGTAAGGTTATGGTTATGCAGAATTTCTTTTTGGGTAATGAGAATGTTCTAAAATTGATGGTGGCAATGAATGCAAAACTCTGTGGATATACAAAAAACCATCGAAGTATACACTTTAAGTGTGTGAACTGTGTGGTATGTAAATTAGATCTCAATAAAGCCGTAAAGCCAATAAAGAAAAGTACAGAAAACTGCTTTGATGCCTGTCTTGGCAGCCCACTTAGCCTCCAGTTTCCTACTAGGGCTGAGGCCTGTCTGGCTTCATCACAGCCCCTGCAAGGTGCTGGGCTGCACTCCTGCACCTGACACGTTATAAGACCTTTTGATTTTAACTGTCCCTCCTTAGTCTGGCTCCTGGTCTCAACATATCCTAGTCTTCTGCATCATAATATCCATTGGATATACAGTTGTCCCTTCAAAATGGGCACGTCCAAATGAGACTAAAGACAAATTTTATTCCGAAGGTAATAAGAAGTCATTAATGTTTTATAGGGATTAGTTGAGAAGAAGACACATGGATTATTATGAAGTCCTTTGACTGATCTCTCATTGAAGCTTCTCCCCGCTGACCAAGTATACCCTGTCTTAATGCCACTCCTCATGCAATAACTAAATAATTCCTCCTTTTCACCCACATTACCAACTCTTGGTAATTAGTCTCCACCCTGTTGGTTCAACACTATGTCCCACAATTCCTTTACCTAACCCTCTCCTCTTCTTTCTCCCTCTTGTCCCCATACAGACCATTTTCACTCCCACCATCGGGTCTGTAATCATACCATCGCTCTCATATCTTGCATCCTCCTTCTATTCTACACTTTCCAAGTTAAACCTATTCTTCAATGTCTAGATTTAATGCCATATGTTCCTCGAAACTCTCTCCCAAAATTATATTAATCAGGGCAATCAATGATATATAGTAAACTAACCCCAAACTCATATCATGAGCTTTGTCCCTCTAACCAAACTATATTCTTTGAGAACAAGAATAAAGTCACACACTTCTCTTGATTCCACACAATGCCAAAGTGCTAGGACAGCAGCAGATGTACTTACAGATTGACTGATAAAAGGGAACTCATTTTTATTTCCGAGGATTGATGTACAATCAGTTTCTCTCAGATGTTTTCTTTCTGCAGTGGTTTCCCTTCCCATTAAGAAAGCCTGCTCTTTGTGCATTTTCTTTTCTCTAGGCTATGCGCTGTTATAGTAGAAATCACTCCCTTGGGAAAATTATTGATGGGCAGCTTCTAATTTTAAGCTACAGCTGAACTAAGAAACTGAATTGCAGCTGCATTACCATTTCATTCTGCGTGGAGCCCTAATGATAAATATTTAACCAGAACAACTTCCTTGTCCTTTGCTGCTATGTTCTTGTTTAATTATTTTAACGAATGACTGTTCCAAACACTTACCACTCTTGTCAAACCCGTAACTACTCCTGGTGTATCATGTTCTTGCTGTCATCTTACTAAGAAAATGCATACCATTCCTATCACCTCCATGTATACTGATACTGATAGCTTTATCCATTGTTTGGGTCATTAAACTGTCAATCAAATATTTCTCATTCTCCTCAGTTCTAAGCACTTTCTCGGTCCCCTGAGCCCTGCGAGAACCGTACAAGCAAATGCTGAGATGAAGGCTCCATGAGCCTGGGTTCTTGAGGGGCTAAGGTGAAGAGTCTCCTTCCTGATTCATGCTGGACGTGTGGCATGAGTAAGAAACTTTTGCTGCATTAACAGACTTAGATGTGAGGGCTATTTGTTATGCAGCAAAATCTAAATTACCCTGCCCAATGTCTAATTTTATCATTGTCTTTTCCTTCTATTATCCATCTTCACTTTGAAACTAACTCTTTAATTCTCTTCCAGATTCCATTCCGACCTGCCTCTTTTCTTGGAAGACATTTACTTCACCCTTTCCCTCTCTTGTATTTTTTAAATCTTTCTTCTTCACAGGAAAAAAAAAAAAAAAACAAACAAACAAACAAAGAAACCCACTACCACTTACTGAGTGCCTTCTGAGTTCTAGATGCTTTTCATATTTTGATTTCATTTAATCCTCACAAAATTCCAAGAAGCAGTGGTATTAATCTCATTTTATACATGAGGAAACTGAGGCTCCTAGAAGAACTTGCTCAAAGTCAATACCTAGTAAATGGTAGGGCTGAGATTTGATCCTCAGTCTCATTCCAGAGCCCTTGCTATGCCAAGGACATATAGCTGTCCCCAGCATACAAAC
The DNA here is from genome assembly GCF_000325575.1 of Pteropus alecto. Lineage (NCBI taxonomy): Eukaryota > Metazoa > Chordata > Mammalia > Chiroptera > Pteropodidae > Pteropus > Pteropus alecto. Next base: position 3,099,521 of record NW_006441386.1, read on the forward strand.
ACATTACTTACCCTCACACACGTATCAAGCTTTCCACGTTGCTGCTTCTCACACCACGGCCTTCTCTCCATTTCCCAGGCCCATAAGCACAGAGTGCACAATCACCGTCTCCACTTCTTTACCTTATGTCTCAATCTCTTTTTGATTTGTTCTAACCCGGCCTTCACTCTCATCATTCCACTGAAACATCTTATTAAAGGTCTAGCTGGCAAAAATCTTCAGAAGATTCACATCCTTCTGTCCTATGGCATCAGATACTAGTATTTCTACTTTCGGAAACCTCTCTTCTTTTGCAAAGCTACTCTTTTCGAGATATCAAATAATACCTCTTACTGAATATTCTTTGCTGAATATTCTTCTTGTAGCCATCATTAGTGAACATGCCCAAGCTTATGTTTTCAATCAGTGATTTCATAAATCAGTATTTCTAATCCCGACCTTGTATCTTCAGCTTTCAGCCAAAGTTCTCCACCTAGATATCTCACAGGACACCAAAGTCAACATCTCTGAAACTGAACTGACTCCTCCTCTCATCCTTACCCCAGTCCTCTGCCTGTACTGTACATTATCATCTATGCAGTCGTCCCCCTCATCATCATCTCCCAGTTCTCCATACTTAGTCAATCACTCAGATCTGTCCGTTACCACTCTTAAATCTCTCTGAAATGTTCCCTCTCTTCAAATAGTGCCACCACTGCCCTGATCTAAAAGAGCCCCTGTGGGTTTCCTGAGGTTGTCTGCATCACCTCACAGAAATCCGAATCTGATAATGTGACTCTTCTGCTTAAAAACCTCTCTGCAGGCTACAGGATTTAGAGCCTAATCCACTTCCTGTTTTATCTCTAACTAGTCCTTTCCGATCACCTCTGTTCTATTCCAGACATATATACAGGGCTACCCAGTTCCCTAAGCATTCCATAGCCTTCGCTTTCTTTGCCCACAGAGCTTCAATTCCCCTCTCCTCCTGATGAGCTTCTACTCAATCAACAAGACCATCTTGTTCGAAGTCACTTCCTTTGGAAAACTTTTCTACTGTCACAGGAGCTTTAGCTATGTCCTTAATTAAGTTCTCTTGTCAACTTTGTTAACATTTCTACTAGATCGCTTATAATGTATCATGATATTTGCTTATGGACCTGTCCCTAAGAGGAGTTGGTTTCAAGTCGTGTTTAACGAGCCCACGGGGAAAGGGTGCACAGACAAAAAGGGCAGGCTTTTAAGTAAACTTCTCTTGCTTTTTATAAATTAAGGGCTCACATAAGCTTTGATTTGGAGATTTAATTGATAAAATAAAGTTGGATAACCATTTTGCTGACACACAAGTTTTTCCATGTGTCATACTTAGAAAACTCTGGAGCACTAGAACAGAGCACGATGACTAGTATGTGGTCGGTACTTAAAAGATGTTTCCTAAATGAATTAACGACTCTGGACAATGCTGCTTATCAATGGCCCCTTTCATTTGAGCTTTTACCCTGAGTACAGTATGAAAGTTAGAAACCCTTTTCCAGGTTGCCCTGGGAGACCAATGGCTCTGAGGAACAAATCTGGTCATTAAAACGATGATAGGTGTCATCAAAACGGCACTGCTTTAGAAGCATCTAAAGTTTCTTAACAGCTTTGGTTCATTACCAAAGTAGGCATTATCTTAAAATTGATCTTATCTGAAGGTTAAACACACTTAGTTCCTTGTCAGAACACTTAACTCTCCAATATGGTCAATTACCAGATAATAGTGTCCACTTTCTCATGTCTTACTACTTAAATGGTCTGATCAATAAATAAGTACACACTGCATTATTAAGAGCTTGCTGATGTCAGACATGAATGGAAGGAGTTTATGAACTTCTAGTTTTTAAAAAACACCATCTATGTTCCCTGTCAATTGCAGGCACTTTGTAAGCCTTTATGGTGCTCAGAGCATTGAAATATAATTTTCTTCGAACCTTTGAACTACACTATATGTGCACATGCAAATGTATGGACAATTTTTTTTTCAATTTGTTCTGAGTGTCATTTTATTTCTTCTACTAATAAAGGGATGTTCACCAAGTGAATTGGTTCTTCATCAAACCACAAAATATTTAAAGGCATCAAAATAAATGTAATTCTGAACCCTATACTCTAACAGGAAGTAAGAATATTTGTATTCAGCTTGGCGATGAAACAAAACCCTCTCTTCTGTAGAAAAATAAGAGGGGAGATTTGGGGCAGAACAAAAAGACTTTGAGGGAAAAAAACCTAATCCAGTTATTCATTCACCAAATGTCTCTTCTTTGTAGATGATGTCTTAGAAAAGAAAAAAAAAATTAGTTACTGTTAGTTTTAAAATTCCTATTGACCCTTTCCCAGCATCTTTCTACATTTACACAGGCTGTCTAAACTGAACTACGGCACCTGTGGAACAAAGGAGTAATGTTCTAACTACCTTCAGTAGTATCGTTGCTAGAGGGATATGAACTCAAATCAAGCTAAAGAAAACATTTTTGGCATCGTATCATCAAGAATTATTCAAATGAATCCAAGAATATTTTATTTACTTAAAACTAGGTTGAACACTTTAGCCAATATTTATATAATTGGTTCTGCTTCTCCAACAAATACTTGAATGTCTATGACCAAAGAGAGTTACTAAATGTTCTCAATCCAGAAAGGGTCTAGTAGAAATGAATACAATCCACCTTTCGCAGGCCAGAAAACAAAAGTCCCTACTTGCCTGGAATCATACAATAAGAGGCAAATATCAGTTTTGAGTCTATTTTGCAAGGAAAAAAAAAAAAAAAAAAGGCTTCCATTTACTGAATGCCTACTAGGTGGCGAGATAGTTTAAAATCTAAGCTCTTTTTTTTCCCTGATGTAAACAACTGCAATGCTTTCTCAGTGAGCCAATCTTTCTTCTTTCCATATCGAAGTGAGAAAGACAATGGTCAACATGATATTTGAAGGCATATGATTACCATGAACTTGGCCATGCTTTTCAGCTGGAAAAAAAATAAATAACCCAGATGTATTAATCATTAAAATATATCATATTCCTCTGATGTGTGAGACGTTCTGCTAGCTATGCATATAGAGCAGTCCAAGGCACGGTCTTTGGCTCTAAGTAGTTTATAATCTACTAAAAGAAATAAAATTCTAGTCACAAAAAAAGATAACCTATAAGGTAATTAGTTAATTGACTAATGAGATGAATAGCTTTAGGAGGCATACTAGAGGCCAAAGAAAGAAGAGTTCAAAGAGGCTGGGGTGTCTTGGAAAGTTTTCAACAAAAAATGTTGTTTGAGCTATTTTGTTTGTTTGTTTGTTTGGGTTTTTTTTGGGGGGGGGCGTTGGTACAGAATTTAGAGAACCACAAAAGAACAAAATTCAGGGTACATAAGTAGCAATAAATGTGGAATGCAGCGAAAAAGTTTGAAATTGTAATCAATTATATACAAACTTGATGTTATAAAAGAATAATAAATAGCAGACCATAATACTTGGATATTTCATCTGCAGAAACTCCTCCATTTAAATAAAAAATTCTTGAGAATTCTGGTCAAGATGGTGGAGTAGGTAAACTATGCTCACATCCTCCCACAATCACACCAAAATTACAACTAAATTATAGGAAGACCATCATTGAGAACAGCTTGAACACTAGCTGAATAGAATTCCCATAACTAAGGATTTAAAGAAGCCATGTCGAGACTATTATTAAAAAATTAAAATAAAATAAAGAATTCCTTCTAAGAACATAATATTTATTTTAGAGTAGCTAAAAGACTGTATTCCAGCCTTTTAGATATAGCAATTCCATTTCCAAGAACATGTTCTAAAGAAATCCAAAATTCATTTAATGAACATAAAGATGAAAAACTGAACAAAACCTAAATGTCCAGGAATTAGGGACGAGTTATCTAATATTACTGTGCATCCATGGAATAGATCAAAACAGATGTATAACACCATTAACAGAACGAAAATATATATTGCTCATGAAAATATCGGGGGGAAAACATTATGTCTCATTAGATTATCTTCTGTGTATTAACAACAAAAAGAAGTTATACACACACAGGAAAAGACCGAGACAATATGTATCCCAAAGGCTCTGTTTCTTTTGTTCTAAATGGGGCTCATGTCTTCTCCACGTTATGGAGATAATTATCTTTCTTGTAGGAGCCCTGCTACTTAGCATTGGATACCTGGTGCCCCCTCACCTGACAGTGGCCACCTTTGTGTTCCCACTGTGGCTATGAATGAATGAATGGACATGCCTTGGTGTGCTTTCAATTCTTGAAAAATGTTCTTTAAGTATCTGTTGAATAAAGGTTTGAATAAACACAACCAGGAACCATGAAAGCATTTGGCGTCCCCGTGGAGGGGTAGTCCACGAATCCCAGGACTGAGGGTTCACCTGTCTGGGAATACACAATGTTGATATTTCTCTTCTTGTTAAGAAAACTGATTGAAGAAAGAAAAACAAAGAAAAGAAGGGATTATTATCCCATCACATGTAAAGATAAATATCTGACTTCTTAAAATGAGTTTTTCTGGCTTGGAATATCAAAGAGCATAATTGTTTTTTAAAACTGTAAGGAATATTTTACTTTCCCTGGGAAGAAACATTTGAAAACCAGGTCCTACTATGGTATTTCAGGATTCGAATGTCTTCACCAATGCAGAATCTCAATGAATTGTGTTGTTCAGTCTCTGGTCAGCCTTCCCAGACAAGGAAGGAAAGTCTAGAAAGAGAATGAAGGGAAAAACAGAGTGGAGAGAACTGAAGGAAGGAGGGGGAAGAAGGCGGAATATTCGGGGACTGACTAGTTTTACTCCCCATGCTGGCCTGGTTCTTGTTTTATTGAACTATTTCACTGTCCTTAATTGTCATCAGTGTGAACACCCAATCTGATGTTAAAAGGAACCATTC
>NW_006441386.1:3104491-3112134 GCF_000325575.1 Pteropus alecto
AAATCAGCATTTGTCATCTTTTCAACTGCTAAGGAATTTTTGTGGTTCTGGCATTTCCAGGAAAGGCTCAGCTGGGTTTCCATAATAATCACTTCATAGACTCTAATTTTTCCTTTTGAGTTGTCAAAAGGTTAAATCTACCCTAAATTAGAATCCCTTAAGTGTATGAGTGTGTATGAGAATATATGTGAATATATGAGAATATATGTGAATATGTACATGTGTATGCATATATAAACACATACATGCACATATATACATATGTGTATATACGTAAAAATATTCATATACATATATATAAAACTTTTCTTCTTGAAGTTCTCTAATTTCAGAACGTTTTATTCTATTTAGCAGCTTACAGAGTTGAAAGGTCTCAGGCAACACCCACAGCCTAACTGCATGGGCAATAATTCCAACCAGGGAGCACGTGTGTCAGGTTGACCTGGCTGACCTGGACATCTTTCCCCCTTTCTATTATACTACCCTTGCTACTTTGGTGGACGAATAACCTCCTTGGACTCTATGATTTAGCACTTTAGGGGTGCTGCTAGGGAATTCAAAGGATTCCAGAATCTTCTAGAGGGAATGATGACATCTTAGGAACCTAGTCATTCAGACAAGAGTTTCAAAACTCAAGCAGCTCTGGAAAACGGACATGAACATATGCACAGGCCCATGGATATCAGGGCAAGGGCCCAAAGTAAAGGAGGCCGGGGCACAATGAAAAATAAACACTGGTTCAGAAACACAATCTCAATATTTTGCTCTAACATCATTATCTGGCTTAATTTTCAAAGATCTGTATTTGTACGAGGGGTTGGGTGTAGTTGATGACCTTTTAAACAAATCTGCTCCATACCACCTTTTCCCTCAAGTAACCAACATGATGACACTAGCAAATGCAGGCAAGGCCAAGGCCACTTTAACGGAGAGAAGGTGATTTGGGGGTGGGGCAGATCATTTTGGAGAGCTAATGCACAGCATATCCTGAGAACCAGGCTGATCCTCCAGAAAAGAGCAGCTCAGAGGCGTCTGGGCAGAATAATGACAATGAGCCCTTTTCAAGCACAGCCCAGGATCAGCCTCTAGTGAGAGGAAACGTTCCACGTGGCAACTCACTTGTCCTGGCTCAGTTCCCTCTTTTACCTCTCTGGTGAGAAAGCCAGGAAAGCGACGTCCATGTTAGAAGAAAAAGAAAGGAGAAAAACATCTACGATTCAAAATTATACAAAATCAGTCCCTGTGCCCAGTTTTCTTTGAATAAGTCGAGTGGGTGACGCAGAAAACACTGAGGCCACTGTGGGCCTGGAGTCTTACACACGCTCGTTTATTACAGCCTAACAACCTGATATAGGTATTACTATCATTTTCTAGATAAGAAAAGTGAGGCTGAAAATGTGTTCTCCTGATACTTCCATCTCTTGAGATAATGAGAAAAGCAGACTGACAAGGATCCATTTCAAGATAGTTGCTTAATTTTCCATTTTTCCCTGTTAAAGCCAATATTAGCATGCCTCCCCCAAAGGGTTTTCTTTTGGAGGATAAGGTATCTCATTCACACAATAAAAAATATTAACTGCTGTCTGTCAGATGAAGATGACAGACACTTAATAGAACACTTAAAAAAACAATTAATAATAAAAATACCCACAAATAACTTCAAGTACTTTAAGAACTATTGCTTCCACACAAGTGTCAGAATCCCCATTGTTAAAAATCTAGACCATTTAGCACAATAGAGAAAGCATACTGCATTTACTTCTTAGAGGACTTTGGGCCCACTTAACCTCATTTAGAAGCCCATGCATCATATTTAAATTTGGAGGAAGGATGAGTTTCAACAACCTTTTTTCATATTAGAAAGACTATTAGTAACAATGCAATTATCCCATTCTTTTTTAAAAAGAGGTTGAATAGAAATGTGTTTTAAAATGCCACAAGCTCCAAACTGCCTTACTTTGTTTGAACTACGTCAGTGTAATTCTTTGTTTCTGATCTGGACTCCTGAAATTGTAAACATTCTAATTTGGTCCCTCACTGCAATTTTCCCTCCCATGGTCCTTGCATTGCCTTTCTCTGTGCCTGGAGAGCGGTATGCTATTCTATAAATGCCAGTGGAAAAAACATATTTCATATAAAAGTATGTCCCATAAGATCTTTTTGCACAAGACCCCAGATGGCTTCCCAGTATTTAATCTGAAAACTAAGCATTCACGTCTTGTGTCCATAGCCACTGATGAGTTAATAATTCATCCATTTAGCTTTTTTTGGACAAGACTTGGATCCATTTTATTTCTTTTATCTCATTTTGGTTTTGCAGGGTAGGAGGAGTGAGGTTATCAAGATTAAAATAGAAGGGCAGAAGCAATACCATTCATATCTAGGCAACTGGGCTCTTGCTCTGAGATCCACACATAAGGGGCTCATTCCTACTCAGGCCCTCTCTGTGCAGCAAGAATCCATGGGGTCCCGAGGATGGTCCCACCTGGCTCACACATCTCCCGTTCTGAACCATATTCTGCATACCAAGGACTTAGGACTCCCCTGTCCAGATGGCGCAAGTCCCTTCTAGAGCTTGCATGAGCAGGCTTCTCCCCTGGGGACTGTCCTCGTGATAGCAAGCTGTGCTGCTGCTACATACACCTGTTGGCCTGAGAGTGGCCAAGGGGCAGCTGTTTGCTGGAGTGGTGAGGGCACCAGGTATGAACAGAGCTTGGTTGTGTTGAGTGACCACCCACTCTTGGGTGTGCAAAGCTCCTTGAGGTGCTGGAAAGAACCAGAATTGGACAGAGAAGTAAGGCAGGCTTCTGTGTGTACTCTTGTCCCAAAAACGTTAGGGGTGCGTCCTGGCAGAAGGAGACCCAGTGATAAAAGTGATTTTAATGGTGCTCGTTTAATAGAGAAGCACCCTCATTTGGACTTCCCATCTAGATCAACGAGAGAAAAGTTACTAGGATAAGATCTCATCAGAGAATCCTATTGGCTGAGTTTATTTACAAATAACTTCCAGAAGAGTCAACTATAGGAGAGAGAAATTAACAGACGTAACTTTGTCAAAGCCTAGTCGTCAACACACACACACAATCCAGAGTGGGCTGTGGGCTATGATTACCAAGGTTACAGACGTGCCAACCTCCACACCATCATGATGCTAAAAAATTTACACCTCTCAAACGAACTCCCGAGCCAGTTTACAGCTGCCTGTTCCAGTTCCAATACGCACCTTTCAAACTGGCTTTAACTTGCCAGTTGCTTTTGCTCCAGAAAATTTAATGACGATGTATAACCTATACCCTCTGCATTACACACAAAACCTCAGAACTGGCTTTCTTCCCTTTTAAAAAAATATTTATTATAGGTGTTAAATTACAGTAATTCCCAAGCTCAACCCCTAAGAAACTGAGCTATCTGTGTCGAGCTTACTTCATACTAATTTTCTAAAGTATCACGCCAAAATATTCCCTTCTACACCTAAAAAGGCTGTGTGTTTACTGGTAAAATGCACAGGTCTTCGCTGAGGTTTCGGAACCTTAGAGAGTAGGGTTGAGACCTTGCAGGTCTTCAAAGGGAAGAGAACTGCAGGTGCCAAGGGAGACAGATGGGAGACGTGTTCTGGCTCGGGAGTTCTTCCGGAAGATGAAAGAATAATTACAACGTGTAAGGAATGGAAAAATGGGATCCAGAAAAACATACATAGATGGACATCACTGTGAGTTTTAGAAGACCCTCTAGGGTCAGAAGGCAAACCGACTTTCAAGTAAGGGTGGTGATCTCCCGTGAATCTGGGCGGCATCAGTACGATACCACCCAAGATCTGAGTGCCTGGAGAAGGCAAAGAGGAGTACACTCTGGGGATGAGAAGGCTGGCTATGGATTTTGAAACTTGGGAGTGTGAACTGTTCTTCCCCTGCACAGACCGTTTCCACCCACTTCGATGCCACCAAAAAGTTCCCTACCGAAGTACTTGCCGCATCCACCTCCTGCTACAAACCTTGGCCAACACTTCCCACTTAGAGCCAAATGCCTGGGTTCCCCACCCTCTTCTACCCAGTGAACGAATCCTGCTACCAAACTATCCCACACACAATGTGTCCCCTCACTTTTTTTATGTGCTCTAAGAAACACTGTGGGCAATTTTCTAGAATTTATGTAACATTCCTTAAGGGGTCATTTTGAAGCAACAGGAAAACCTTCATGAAATTCTACTAAGGAACTGGGACTGGTCCAATTTTCCTACACAAATTTTTACTAGATGGAAATCCAGAAGTTTTGGCCTCTTCTATCCATCATAAAAACGCCCTTTGTTTAAACAAAGTCTCCACTGATGCATTTTCCAGCACATAAGGTAATTTCCAGTGTGGTACAAACTCACTAGGGTCCTTTAAAATCTGGGGTGGAGGGGGAAGGAGAAGGAAAAAAGTACCTATACAGCAGAAGCCTTTATGATCTATAACTGAGTACATACTGCATTTGCAATAATACCACATTTAACCGCCTGGGCTGTAATACAGTAACCCTCTCACAACACTGACCAGCCCGCAAACAGAACCAAGAAACCTGGCAGGGAACTCTATCTGCAATAACAAACCTGACTTGCAGTAACAGCCATCTGTACAAGTGCCAATTATCCTTCTCCTCAAATGATTAGGTTCCATCTAGTTTTGCTGACAAGCAAGTTATGCCACATTTTAATAGGCAATAAAATGTATTATTAAATAATTAGTAGGTATAAAACAGAAATTAGAGGCTACCTCCCTGCACATGCATCCCCTAGTACTTCAGTCTATTGATGTAAAGCAACTTGATTCTCCTCCGAAGAGGACAGAGTGAAACTCGATACAGCAGTTTACTGTGAGACAATTATGAGGCTAATGAGTGTTCACAGAGACTGAAGCAGGAGAGAAATCTAGAAAATTCCACCTAACCCCAGTTATGTCTGATCTGTAGCAGGGTCCCAGAGGAGCGGAAATTTCTTCAAACTGCTCCTTGTTCTGAGCACATTAATTAAACTGTTAAAGGTAAAGGAGTATTGATGTCTTTCCCATCTCCCCACTTCTCCCCATAGGTAGTGTCTGGTACTTGTTCAGCCCTAAAGGTACAGTTGCACTAACTGAAAAAAGCCCCACTAAGACCAATTAAGGTCTTTACTAAGAGGCTGAAAAGAAGACAAATGAAGGCAGAAAGCCCGATTACAAGGGACCTTTGTACAGATGTAAAGCAATTAGAGTGGTCCCGGGGGGAGGCAGCACGGTTCCAGAAGCACGCGATTTTACAGCCTGTCTAAACTTGGAACAATCTATCTTTTTTTAGGTTGAGAATAAAAGTGAACCCTATATTAGTGTCATATATCAGCTGCTGGTGCTTGCGATTGGTTCCCCCATGCCTGCTAGAGCCATAAAGCTTCTCAGAGATCCCCGGTGGAGGGCAACACCATTATACACTCTGCTCTCACAGGCGGTGGGGGGAAAGACCTGCTCCGTATCAGAACTGCTTACCGGAGGGTCCGCCGCTGCCGAGCAGACGCCCGGGAGCGAGGGGCGGCCAGGAAAGTGGTGGGCAGGACTGGAAGCGGGGGCAAGGGCGGCCCGGGAAGAGAACTGAGAGACAGTCTCTGGGAGACACTGGAGGGGTCGGTCGCCTTAAGGAGAACAAAAAGGCCGCCCAGCTTATCCTCTCAGGACATTTTAACAGCAGCCACATTTCTGTCATTAGCCCTTCTTTTGATCTCGTTAATGCATAACATGTCAGCGTTTTATCTTCCCATACTTGATAAGAGCCAACAAATGGGTTCTTGGTGGAGACCCAGATGTAAGAATTTATACTTTGTGCTGGATTTCTGGAAGTGAAATGACCAGAAAGGAAGGGTCACAAATCTGTGCTTATTCCCTCAATAATTTAGGATCAGAAACTCAGAAGGCAAGGAAAGAATCCAGAAACTCTGAAACTCTGGATATGTCTCTATAGAAGCCCTTTCCAATAGAAATAAAATGCAAGCAGCAGAAGAAATTCAAAATGTTCTAGTAGCCACATTAAAGAAGTGAAAAGAAACAAGTGAAATTAATTTTAATAATATATTTTATTTAACCCAATATATCCAAAATATTATCATTTTGACAAGTAATGGATATGAATACATTATTAATGAGCTATTTTACATGATTTTTCGGCACTAAGTCGGGAATTCAGTGTCTCTTTTATACCGACAGTGCAGCTCGATTTGGACCTGCCTCATTTAAGTGCTCAGTAGCAACTCACGGCCACCGTCATGGATGCAGAGCCCTGTGCTGCCGGGAGTAAAAGCACAGACCCCTGGCCCGCCACTAACCAGCCATGTGGTAGTGCATGAGTTACTTAAGTTTTTAGAGCTTCATAGTGCTCATCTTTAAGTTGTAAATAATAATACTTATCTCATAGAGTTGTTGAGGTAATCCATGTGAAAAGCGAGTAACAGAGGCTGGCACCGAGTAGCACTTGATAACAAACCAATCTCATGTAAAGAAAGTTGCAATTCCCCACCAAAACACGTTTTATAACAGCTTTTAGGGAATCATTCTATCCGAGGTTCCTTACTTCTATCTGGATTTACTGGAGTTGCCCAATGAGTTTTAAGTGATTTGAGTTCAAGCAACATGGGTTTGGAAGACCTGGCCCCATCACAATGACCTCTGTTAGATGAGGTGCCAGGACTTTGTACCTGCTTCACCCCAGGAAGGCCAGACACGAGTAGGAATGTACCGAGTCAGCAGCTGACATCTGCTGGAGGGAGACCCAGGTCCAGGCAGCAGCAAGTGCTGTCACCCTTCAGCGGGAGGAGCAGCAAGAACACCAGCTTTAGGTAAAGAGTTGGTAATTCATCAGATCATTTTGATTTTTGATAACTAAGAATTCACGCCGAGGAACAGCATTGTTAAAAGGTGGCATCTGACATTCAACACAGAAATAATTAACTTTTAAAGTTAGCCAGTAAAAGAAAATGCCAAGGCAGGATGGTGAGGCAGAGCTGACAACAAGAGGGGATACAACAGGACATTAATTAGGTACAAGCAAACATCTTCTCTAATAGCTCGTGTTCTCATTCCCAAAATGTCAACAATAGATATTAACACCAGATGCTGGCATTACATCTCCCCTGACAATGAGTCTGGGCCATGTGTGTGTGCTCGGAGAAAAGACTCACGTGACTGAGGGGAAAAATCCAGTGGGATAAAGGCTGTGTTTCCTTCTCTTAAATAATTTACAGAACCTTAATGAATGGTGGGGGAATGGGAGCTTGCAAGGGATCTCAACTGAAACATGGGGGGAGGGGTTGAGAAAGATGGGGTCAAGTGAGTCACTGTCCGTATGCAGATTAATCCAGGATCTGCTCCATCCACGGATGCACCTGAACTGCAAAGTGCTTATGCACCCTCCTGCAGGAGGCTGGGGACACACCTGTCCTACATGGTATTTGTGAGCGATCTCTGGAGTAAAAGGTAGTGAAACCACCATCCCTGGGGGTGAGAGACATAACTACAATATTTAGAAATTTTTAGAAAAATAATTAATAATGATCTAAGAAATCATTCTATTTTGATTAATTTTAATTTTTCATGCATCGATTACAAGAGAGATAGCAAATACAAGGAATTTGACATATTTCCACT
>NW_006441386.1:3112154-3114415 GCF_000325575.1 Pteropus alecto
CTGAACCCTATGCAAATAAGGTTTATGACACAGATGGAGGGAGATATAATGGATTAACTTAACTCATAGTCCACACACCCTGTCAGTTAGGTGAAACTGCCTCTGCCTCTGGGTTGCTCTGTTTCCAGAGCAAGTGGTCAAAAAGTCTCCAAAAATTGGCTGCAGCTTTGGTAAGTGGTCTTGGAACCACCAACAGTAAGAGAATAGGCTGCACACTGGGGGACAAAAGTTTGGCAGGAAAGTATGAGAGGTAACTACCTAATCAAAATGATTTCCGTTGAATTCCACTACTAAACAGGTTAAACAAACTCCTTTTCAACCTCAGGGCCTTTGCATATGGTGTTTTCTTCTCCTAGAAGGTGTTCCCTTCCAGTTTTCTTATTCTCACCTAAGTCTTAAGTCTCAGCTTAGAATATCATTTTCTCAAGGATAACGTTCCCGTGCCTACTCTATCTGAAGTAAACATAACTACCACCCCCATCTCCATTATTCTCCATCTCAACCTCTTAGTTTAACAAAAACAAAAACAAAAAAACAGCACCTATCACACTTGTGCTTATTTCATTTGCTTCTCTGCTGTACTATAAGCTCTGAGAAGGTGCGAGTAATGTCTGCCCTGTTTAGGCGCAGATAATGTCTGTCCTGCTTACTTCTGTATGCTCAGGCCTAGAATACAGTAGGCACTTGACATATGTTTGATGAGATCTCTGCTGCCTCCTGTTGCTGTTGACTCAATCTTTGAACCAAGAAACACCAATGAAGATCCCAGTGGCTGATGGAATAATTTAGATGTAGAAGTATCTAAGAAAACAAAAAAATCAGAGGCTCCCTGTGAACAAAACCCGAAGGAGTACGAATGAGTAAGACAGACTTTCTGCTCTCAGGGAGTTTACAACCCAGGAAAAGAAAAGTGTACGCAGGCAGCCAGAGATTCAGATAAAAAACAAAAGTCACCGGACTGATAAAGGCTGGTCAGGTCAGGCGTTCAATGCAGGTCTCGTGCTGACACTGTCAGAGTGCAGGTTCTCAGAGCCAGCCAAAGAAAGGCGACAACTAAGACAAAGTGCCCAGAACTGGCAGCATGCTGTGGGGGGCTCAGGGCGTGATTTCTAGAGTCAGACTGGCTTCGTGACTTACAAATAGAGACATTTGGGGTAAGTTCCTTAAACTCCTTATACCTATTTTCTTATCTGAAAGATAGGAGTAACAGTTGTATTTATGTTATAGATTGTTATGAGGGTTAAATATGCATAAAGTGCTTAGAATCGCATCTTACACATAGTAAGCACAACAAAGGTTACTTATTAAAAATAACTGGTATTAAAGGCCCGGGACACTTGTTTGCTGTTAACTCCACCCCACCTATCATTGGCCCCTCGGTCCACTCACACCTTTACGTCTCCTATCGTCTCGCTGATGTGGCATCTAGCACTGGCTAGGAGCTTGAATCCCCACTTGGCCTCAAAGGCCTACTTCCAACCACACACTCTGATCCAGCCCCCATGTTGTATGACCTTTTGCTGTGGCCAACAGACAACATGCAGCTTCTGCCCCAGTGCCTGCTATTATTTCATATTTGCTCTCTCTTCCAGAAAATACGAGCTTTATAGAGGCACAGCATGACACTTGATTGGGTCCTGGGCGTTGACATCCAGGCGATTAAGAGGAGAAATAAGATTTCTGTGCTTAAGCAATCTTTGCTAATATACTTCATTCAGAAATCAACTCTTCCTTGAATTCAGAGCCCCTGAAGCAACGTAAAATAATTTCTGTCTGTCCATCCATCTCAAAGTATCTATTATGTATAAGGCAAGATACTAGGCACCACAGGAGGACAAAAGTACATAAAACAAGATCAATCTTCAAAGGGTGATTATGTTACCGTGTAACAAATCTCAGAAGTAGCCTGCCAAAGAAGGCACTAACCTCTGATTTTCCAAGGCTCAATTACATTTTGGTTTTGAGCACAGATTTTAAGCTTTGGACTGCCAGTGACTTAAGCCACAAAAAAGTCCTTAAAGTACCACTGGTAAATAATCACCTTTGTGATGGTTTTTGAATTTCACTTTAATCAAATCCAGTAAGATGTTCCAAATATCATTTATCCTTTAACAATCAACCCTCGATCTCTAAATCCTAGCTTTTAATCACTCATGAAAATTCTATTATTCAAGTGCTGATTATGGTCTGTCTTGCTGGGCACCAAGGAGCACAGTCCCTAAGCCCACAGGCTGCTCACCACCCTGGGGTGGAGCCAGAAG
>NW_006441386.1:3114430-3119384 GCF_000325575.1 Pteropus alecto
AGCCAAGGGTTCTGAGTCAGACGGCCCGGGGTCACGTCTGGGATCTGCCTTGGTAAATCCTTCAGCCTCTTTAGGCCTCTGTTTTTCATTTGCAAACTGGAAGATGATGGCAGTAGTGTCTCCCTCACACAGGGTTTGGCGGAACTGAACGACATGAGTATAAAGTGCTTAGAACAGTTCTTGGCCCTTAGTAACTTGGCCATTTTTGTTATAAAAAAGTTCTTAATCAAGAAAGTTTTGTACTCTATACGCCTCTCTATGTCTTTGGCCCTCTGTGACAGGCATAGGGCAAATGGTTCATCAAGTCACAAGATGAAATCCTAGTAGTTCACTATCACTTAGCTAAAATTCTTAGGTAGCAACTGCCTGATGAGCAGCACTGACTTATGAGATATTGGTGGTGAGATACAAAGAGTTTATCTCAAGGAGATTAAAAGGTACTTAAGGAGCCACATAGCAAATAATTTTCTCAGTGGTTTCTCTTAAATGGGGAAGCCATTGGGTAAATCTGAATGTATGCTTTTGTTTTGCCAATAACTAGCTATCGGTGGTCTTAGAAAGGTACTTTTACGTTTCAGCGCCTCATTTTCTCTATGCTAAAACATGGGGGGAAAAATGGGGTCCACCCTGCCGACATCCTGTAGCGATGACTGAATGAGGGGGAGCACAGGCACTTTTAGTCTGACTTTGCAGCACAGGCTGTAAGGGAAGAGAGTGTGGGCCTATCTTTAAAAATCCTCCAAGAATTTTCATGTTCCTTCCCTATGACTAGGTGGTTTATAACGCCTGACTACTCAGGAAGCTTGGAACTTATTTTTTGATAAGCCTGTAGAACTTCCACCCAAAGATGCAGAAAAAGATGACGTGAACTAGCACAGAAGAGGGTGGTATAAGTGGTGCTCACAGCTCTAAGAAGTCCTCTGGAGCCACAGACTAAAGGGGGTGCCACCAAAGCTGGGAGGAGGTGCGCCCCTGGAGCCCTCCCTGACACAGAGGCATGCAAGCTGGGGGCACTGTGCAAAGCCCCGCAAGAAACATCCTACTGAAACTTTCCTGACAGAGGCCAGCCCTCGCTCTGGGTGGCCCTTGGACAAGCTAGCTGCACCCTGCAGGAAGGTGAGGCGAGGCCTGAGGATAGGTCTCTGCGCCGCAGAGCATCCAAGACTGGGAAGGGTTGTTGGGTGGCTAAGATTCTCTTCTGCTTCCTGGTTTCCTGTTTGCATGATTGCATCCCTTTCCATTCAAGTTGAGGAGAAAAGAGGAAAGACAGAAGAGGAAGAGAAAAACATCCTGAAACACCGTGGGGACACTCATTCATACACGCCCGCATTTATAAATAGCACCTACTGTGTGGCTTGGATGAGTGAGACACACACATGGATCATTTTACAACAGTGTTCAGACCGTGACAGAGACACCCTTAGATGTTATGGCACATATGGAACATGGTGAAGGCGCATCTCCAACCAAGCTCAAGCAGAGTGAGGTAGGGAGATGTGGGAGAAATTAAGCTGTCCTCGGGCAACTTCAATGAGTTTGTGTCCTCAGTGAGTTTGGTGTGATTGCAGGGGGTACAGGGAAGAAATCAAGGCAAAGGAGCAGTGTGAACAAAGGCACAGGGTACAATGGTGCGAGGAACTACCAGCACTCTCTGCGACGGGCAGGAGGAGACAAGATCCCAGACACCAGTCTCGCACAAAGCCAGACGACAGCCCAGAAAGTAACATGCATTGGGATGGTGTGGACTCCTGGGTACACGGAGGCGACAGCTTTAGGAGTTCACAGGACCAGGAGGGAGGCCTGTGGTCTTCCCAGGGCATCTGTCTTTTCAGAGTCACCAAGCCACTTGTCTCTATTGACTTATATTGTTTCATAACTCTTCGGTTAACATGTAGTCCACCCTTCACAGTAAAAGACTTTGGAAGGGACAGTGGTTCAAGAGGGTTGAGGAGCTTTGAAACTGTGAAACTGCCACTGACATGTCCAAGAAGGAAGGACATGGTGGTGAAGAGCTACATAAATCAGGAGCAAACGCGGAGTTTCTCTGGATAAGCTGATTTTAAGAGGCCATATATAGAAGCTGGAAAGCCTGACACACTGTCAAAGATATTACACTCAAGAGGATAGTGAAGAGGAAATGGAAGTGAACTCATGAGTATCTCTGAGGTTTGGCGAGTGCTGCCTGAATGGGCAGGGAGCACTGTCACGGGAGGTTATGGCTCTATGGGCATTATGGGAAATAGTAGATTTTCCAGGTGGAAGACGGACTAGATGACCTTCAAATGCTCATCTAACCCTGTGATGCTGTAGTTCTAATCCCAACAAATGCTGGATGTGTGCAAGTTATACTATGACTACCCTCTGTTCTATACCAGACACCTCCACAAATCCTTTCAGACTGCAGGTGACAGGGAACAGGCAAGACCAGAAGACTTCAGAAAACAGCGAGAGGCTTTGTTTCCAAACTTCTCTGAGTCAAAGGCACATTGGACCCTGCTTTGCACACAGCCACCTGTCTACTTATCTGAGACAAGTAATAGCATATGCTGGAAGAGTACAACAGGCGGCCCAAGGAGCCAAGATGTCTTTTCTTGCATGTTTTCCCAATTAACTATATTCTTGGATGCCTTTGAAGCAAAGAATCCCTTCTGAAAACATCCCAGAGTTTGGAGAAAAAAGGGAGTTTCAAGCAGTACTGGTAATTCCAAGCTTGTCAAATGGAAAAGCTTCGTTCCAAAACAAATGGTTTTGGGGGGTGGAACTATTGCCAGCCAAATGTCATCTTTGCTTATTCTTGATAAACTTGCTAAAATGTCTCCTAATCCTCAAAAGGTGCTAAGCCATGTTGATCATCTTTTAAAATAAGGTCACTGAATTTAGAGAGCCAAGAAGACCGCAATTCACTGAGAGTGTTAACACCATCCAGTACAACAGATCTATCTAAAGTCAGAGACTAAAACTCTGTCTCTCGTAGCCTTCCTTCAAAACATGCCCAAGTGCATGGGACTTAGTAGATAGGTAAGGGCTGGACTCGAACTGGGCACGACCCTAGGACAAAGCAGGAACTGAGGAATGTGAGAAATTAGTGTGAACCCAGTGTCAGGCGAATAAAGTCCTCGGGATTCAGTGACAAGACAGTTGGCCTCCTCTTTCTCATGCCTCGTATATATTCTGTCACTAGGTCGTCTTTACCTTTTTAATGCACCTCATTAATTTCTACTCTGCCATGTCTACTGTATCACTTTGGTTCAGATTCTCATCCACTTCCCTTTCTAGCCCAGTCACTGCACAAAAACCAGTCATGTTTCAGCGCCTAGATTAGGGTATGGCAAGTGAGGTGCCGAGGGCACAAAATTTAAAGAGGCACTCGGTCTGAGAGTTCTAAGTATCAACCTTGAACTTCCATGACCCTGAAAGCGGGCACTTCCTTCGATTCTGTGTTCTAGGTGCCTCACCTGAGTCCTGGTCCTGTTATGTTTCTAAAACTTAGCGTGCCACGCTAATGTTCCGTGGAGGGCGCCTTTCTGTGCTCCTCTCTCGGCAATCTACCACCTCACACCAAACACCAGCACTCCCCTCCTGACAGCGGTTGTGTGAATGCACGCTGTCGCTTAACACAGCTGAGCGGTACTACGCCGGAGCCCCCTTCGTGAAAGCCCTGCTTTTTTTTTATCCCCGGCAAAATTCTGTAATTCACTTAAGAGTCTTATTCACATATATAGAACTTCCCTAACATGTTTCCAATCTTAGAAACCACCACTTAGTTTTTCTTCTTCTGTACTCCACTGCACGCCTTGTATATATTCCTATGATGATACTGATCACATAGTGTCATTTTAAACTGTTTATGTGTCAGTTGCTTGAGGTTACCATCCAGTAAGGGTACATGGTGTCTTTCCATCTATGCATTCCCAGAGACTATCGCAATGCTTCGTATTAGCTGCTCTTCAATAAATGTTTGTTGAGCGAATGTGCATTCTTTTGAATATACAACCTGCATGTTCTTCTTTTCTCCTTTAAATAGGCTCAACTTCAGGGTCCGAAACAACAAAATGAGACTTCCGACCATGGGAGAAGGAACCAGAGCAGGCTCTCATCACATGGATAGATCTCTTCATCTTGGTTGCTAATCATACCCTTTCAATGTGAACTGGAAAGGTCTACGATAGTGCAGCTGGCTATCGTGAGCAAAGTTAACACATTTGTTAAACATCATTGATAACGATGATTAAATATTCCGTTTTTGTTTACTTTAATTAAGTATAATTAAAACATCACAGGGAGTTTGTAAAAGTCATTTGCATACACTCAATCTAGACGTTTGGAGAGGTGTCTGATAGGATCCTATCTTTGAGATTTGGAAGGTTCCATATATGAAAATAAGTGGACCGATTCCCTCCCACCTTTCCTCTTAGAAACAAACCCATATTTTGGCTATTTTAGAAACTACAAGGTCTTTTCCAATTTTAGAACAAAACACTGGCTTGGTGGAATATGGAATGATCTAGAAATAACACAAGCCAAGAGAATGCCTTGTGTTGAATTGCTAATAGCATTGAAAAAGTTGGACTCGTTTTAAGGCAAGGCTGAGAACGGACAGCACGGGGGAGCAGAGAACAGCATATTTTCCGTTGGTAGTGTGTGCAGCTGTGTGTGTGAAGGGGCAGGGTGGTCAGGAGGCAGAAGAGGTCCAGACCTACCCTGTCCAACGTGGCAGCCGCTAGCCGGCCATGTGGAGCTATTTAAATTTAAACTAATTAATAAGATTAAAAATGTGGTTCCTCAGTCTCACATTTCAAGTGCTCGATAGCCGCATGGAGCTAGTACCTACCGTGCAAGTGTAGACACTTCTATCATCACTGGAAGTTCTATCGGGCAGTGATAACGTGAACATTGCAAACTCATGTACTTCTTGGCCTCTATAGTCCAGTGAGCAAGAATGCCCATTTCTTTC
>NW_006441386.1:3119417-3147207 GCF_000325575.1 Pteropus alecto
CTTCCATCTTCTTCTAAGTAGGCGACTTCCCCCAAAGTGGCAACAGCTTACATTCTAGAGTACCAGATGCTGTCATTATAGTTACTTTTCCAATTAAAAATGAACATTGTCAACAGAGATACCCAGAGCTGGCTCCATTAAAAACTGTGAATTGATAGATGGGCACTAGAAATTTGAGAACAGTTCGAAGATGAATGTGGCACCTACGGGTGACTAAGGCAGAGAGCAGGAGGAGAGACAGAGCACTGAGTGCACAGGTTAGCAAAAACTGATGGGGAACGCTGGCGCTGCAGAGGCTGAGAAAGCAAGCCCCGGACGCGTCCCAGGCTCCCAGTGCGCTCCGATCCCAGAGAGCAGTATGTTTCATGCCCTGGGGAGGGGCGGCCGCACTGAGCTGTAGCCGTTCCAGGCCCAAGTCTCCCATTTCAAACTGAAAGAAATCAAGGAAAATATATCTTTAGTTGAACTGATAAAGTGATAACTGCCAATTAAGGAATATTTCCAAGCACTTTCTCCAGTTAAACTGGCATCGGCAAGTCAACAAGTTGTCCATTTCTTGCCCTTTCTCCGGCTCTTTGCTCACATTTTATATAAATACTCGCAAATAGATTCCATTCTTTAAGGGGGTGCACACAAAATCCTAAGATCCAATCTGAAAGAGAAGCCAAGGGCATTCTTTCCCAAGCATTAGATTGGTTTCACATGAAGTGATTAGACTCTTTCGTGCTAATTGCACTAGAAAGAACTAATTAGAAAAATCTACCATTCAGCTAATGAGAGCCGGGCCCTAACTATCTCAGTGCTTAACTTCTCAGGCTGTAAAACATCACATTTTTTTAGATGCCCCCTCCGCGAAAGTTGTTGTTGTGTTAAATCCCAGCAGTTAGGCATTAAGTAACCAAGGCAACATTTACAAAGTGCCTACACATGCTGCAGTTCGCGGCTCCTCTGCCCGTGGTTTCTTACTGTCTCAGAAGGGTAAATATGATAGATCAAAGACTGTTAACTAGTACTATACTGAGCTGGCAACGAGTCCTGCCCCATTTCTCGCCACAACCTTCTCGGTGCCTTTGTGCCTTTTATTCTGGGGTCCTTTAATAATGCAGGATAAGGATTTTTACATGCAATGTGGT
This sequence comes from Pteropus alecto, assembly GCF_000325575.1. Lineage (NCBI taxonomy): Eukaryota > Metazoa > Chordata > Mammalia > Chiroptera > Pteropodidae > Pteropus > Pteropus alecto. The sequence goes on from NW_006441386.1 coordinate 3,120,551, forward strand.
TACTCTGAGAAAAGGAGTTCATTAAAAAGCAATGATATCACCTGATTGAGACTCATGTCCCTGCCAAAGGTTATAGCATTTACCAAGAAGCTGGAATGAGAACAATGGAGCACTAATACATTGGAGACCCTTATTATTCAATAAACTCGTTATATAATAAACATTATACAGTATAAGCAAACATTGGAAAATAGGAAATCAGCCATATTATTGAGATGAGTAAGCTTTCTTAGAAGAGTAAGTTCAGAGGAGGGCTTTGAGTTTCATGCTTTGTAACATAAATCTACATGGATACTTCAAGAATACTATTAAAAAAAAATGTCTCTGCAGCTCAACGCCCTTCCCACATCTCCAAAAAAGCACTCTTTCAAAAAGAGTTTGCAGTCCTCTTGGCAGGAGCCCAGATCCTATCTGCTGCAAGATGATGTGTGAAATTAGCAGATATGGAAATGTCAGAACTTCTGTCTTTGGAATAAAGATTCTCTCTGTATCTAGGGTCTCCCTACCCCATCTCAACGTAGAAAGTTTTCAAGAAGAAAAGTGTTCACATGTTTGAGTATTCTGAGAATGCTGACCTCACTCTTGAGTTTCCAAGAAAAGAACTAAACTCACCTCCCCTGGCGACCTTTGGAAAGCAGAGATGCTGAATGCTATGTAGGAATGTTTGACAGGATCTATTCTGGATTACCCATAACTTGACTCAATGGTGTTTGAATTAATAGCTACTTTGGGGGTTATTCTACTGCTGATTAGCACATCTAAGCAGAGTGTGAAATAGTACTGAGATTCAGATCCTTCCATTGTCCTTTGTTGATAATTCCAGAAAAGGCTTACTAGGGCAAGGGGCTAGAACAAGAGGTTACAGTAAAGTTTGGGAAAAATCTGGAGATTTCAGTTTCTAGGTATACCTCATCCCTTATACTGCATTGTTTAAAAAAAAAAAAAAATTTGTACTAATGTTTGTGCTTGAATTATGTCATTCCAAAGGTTCTTAACTTAACATGGGTGGTACGTGTGTAGGGGGTGTCCCCATCCATGGACACATATTATAGGCAATGGGAGTGAAAAACTAATAGTGCAGTACCTATGTGTGTACTATTATCCCCATTTTACAGATGAGATAACATCAGAGGCTCAGGAAGATTAGGTAGTTTGTTTAGGATTCAACAGCTAAGTAACAGAGCTGGAATTTCAAACCTGACAGGCCCTGTCCTCAATTTCAAATTACTTCTCTTTTTCTTTCAATTCTCCTTAGTGCAGTGATCAGCAGTATTTTGCTTTGAATTTCATCATAAGTCTTAATTTCATCCACTATATTTTTAAAGGCAGCTATCATGAATTACTCGGAATCTCTTCATAAGTAAGCAACAGGAAGAAAAAAGATATCAAGAATTTGTCAGGTATTAAATTCTTACATAACGGAAATGGGATGGGATTTGAACTGAACGGTTCTTCTTATCATAGTCTAATGTTCAATATTTTTTTTTGTCAAGATCTTTCAATTTCTTCATGAACCAAAAAAATCCAGATCCTATTCTCTACCCTATCTCTAACAATATGAAACCTAAAGAAGTGAAACATTTTGCTCAATATTATAGCAAGATATTAACTGAACCGTGAAGAAAACCTCGGGTCCTCACTCTCACATATCATTTTTAACAATTCTGTACTTTGCTCTTTTCACGTGGTCAAGAAAAGAGGTTCATCTTTGGCATTCAATAGGAATGCTAAATTGGCTTTCATTTGCATTAATGTATAATCCTTATTAATAAAATGGATGGCCCAGAGTGAGTAAAGATATAACTACTAGGAAATACTGTTAATGTCACATAATTAGAAAGAAGCTACTGGAAGAGAGAATATTACTTCAAATTCTATGTTGAGTAAACTGACATATTATTTTGGAAAGCAGAGATTTAATGGCAATACCCAACATCTAGTCAAATTTATACAGATAAAGAAACAAACAGTTACACTGGTGCAACTAAATAATAATAACAAGCAACATTAAAAAAATACATTAAAGGTGATTAAGAGGTTACTTCTTTGAATCCAAACAATATTTACAACATTATTATCTGTTTTTTAAAATGAGGAAACCAAGAAACAGAGATGAGGCTAAGGAGATGGGTCAGGTGGAATGGTCTGGTAAGGAAAGGCTAGGAGGAGGGCCTGACTCTGCTGAAGGGCCTTTTCAGGAAAGCACATGTCTTCCCAGAGCCAAACCAGACACAATGTGAGACACAGGAATGCGGAGGGACTCACTCCTGAGCTGGTGTTGCCATGGACATTTCTCTGTGTTGTTTGTCACTGAATTTCTTCTGGACGCTAAATGGGAAGTCTAAAATAACCCTCCAGCATGGCAGGCTTTGGGATCATAGGTAGGAGACAAAATAGCAATTATATCAGCCACGCGACACTGTCACTAAATTTTCCAATGATCTCCCAACCTTTAAAGAGAAACTTTACTCTTTTGTCAAATTTTCCTAAAAGACAGTCTCTGCTATCTGTAATATTGGCTGTGTCTCAACATCAAGTGTAACCATGATACCCTTTAATAGTTAATCCTCCAACATGTAATTAGGCATTCACATGACAATCAAAACCATGACTATATTTCATGTTTGCCTTCCCTTTCAAGCCCTCTACTAGAGGGGCACTTACTCTGTCAAATCTGCTATAGTAATCAAAACATTGAAATTACTTCTTTCCACACTAAATATACTGGAACTGGTTGTTTGATTAAATGTAGAGCAGAGAGTGCAATTTGCTAAATTACAAGTATTCTGAACATGTAAATATAGTTTAATTACTGCAATTAAAGAAGATTACTGGAGATTGGCAGATGGGAATGTAATGCTGTTTTAATTAGAGTTTTTAATGCACTGTAACATAAGCATAATATTAACCCTTTATCCTAGAAGAGGTAGCTGGTCTTTGAAAAATTAGTATTTAAAAAATGTATTAAAGCTAGTGTTTCCTAACAAGGGCTAGACTGATCCACACCACTCTGGAAGCCCACCGGGGAGGAGAATCACGGCACCTAAGACAAGTAAACTGAAGCAGAGAGCAATGATAGACAACACATCTGCTAGAGTCCCAACTGGGAACACACATGCGAGTGAAGGCCTGTGTGTGTGCACAGAGAAACATACACCACACTGGCTGCTTCACATAAAAGGAGAATACTGTCACAAAGTCAAAGAACGAAGGGACTTCCACGCCATGAAAGGTTTCATGGAGCTCATGTTTAGCAAACATGAAAAGAAAAAGTATTTCAGAATTGCATATATTTCTTAAAGATGCATTTATTCATCTTTGAGAAAACTATAGCGCAGATGCCGCTGACACTCTGCAGAGGTAGGTTTATTATTGTTATTCACCTTCTAGAGCAGTATATGCTACATAAAGTAATATTCTAGAATGTAAGAAGCAATCTTTGTCATCTTGAAAGCTATCACTGGCAACATTTTATCCATTTAAGTCAATAGCCTATTAGAAATTCTAATTGAAAGTTCAATAGTCAGCTTGGAGCCTTACAATAGAGGTTGCCTTTTGGAAAGCCATTTAAAGTCTTAATCTCTTTATCATTTGGTATTTTGAAGCCTAACTTTGTTCTTGTTAGGCAGATCAATGGCATTAATTTACAAAATGGGGGAAAATGTCACCCTTCATCCTTTAAGTCTCAGCTCAGTGAAGAGCAGCATAAGCGAATCTGATCACTGCTTTCCTATATTAGCAGCAAACGGTGCCATGGGAGGCCTGACCTACAAATTTTAATTACTGCATGAAAAATTCAGTTCCCGAAGATGAAGAGAGACTTGAGCAAAAGCAGAGGCCCACCTTGTGCGTGTCTGAGTGTTAAGTCTTCAAGTACTGGATTTCTGAATCAGTGGCTAACACCAGTCAACGCAAAGGGTTTACTATGTCCAAGAATGAGTCACGATCTTCAAAACAAAGCAAGACCAAGACAGAGGATGTCAAGGCAACTAAATAAACTTCTAAGGGAAAAACTGTGGAAGAGAATATGTTTATATTTTACTAAGCAGATAGTGTCTTGCAGGCTATACACACATCTATGAACTGGAAAAAAAGAAAAACAGTTATTATGAAGCTAATCAATTAAAGGTTAGAGCCTCAGACACAAGCCTTCTGGCAAAAGCCAGAAGTGGTCATGGTGCTCTGCCACTGCTGAAAACATCCTTAGCAAAATGGGCACTCGCAGGAGGAACTACTATCACCCAAAATAAAAGGAATAAATTCTGAATGTGAAGATATGATGGCTAATTAGTGGTGGCAAAAACTCAATAAAAACATGTCGCCTAACATAGCAGGCATAAGCTTACTACTGGTGCACAATGCAGAATTAAGGGGCAAGCTGTCAGCTTTTGTGTTCTAGAAGCTAAGGGAGCAGACCTGAACAACAATCGCCTTACATGCAGGCAAAGCCAGTTATAAAAAAAATATGCGTTTATCTACAGCAATTAGAAACAATCATTTAGCACACGCTCGAGTACATTTGTACTTAAGAAAAGGGATGAGAAGACGGCAGAGGGAGATGTTAGCAACAGTCAGCCCGTGGGAGTGGGGGCATGTTCAGGGGGTTGGGGATTGGAGTGGGTCGGTGGCTTTTGCTTTTTAGTTTGGATACCTTTTTTTTTTTAACTGTTCAGATTTTTATAATTACCTGCATGAGCAACTTTTAAAAAAGAAAAATAAAATCTATATTCGATATTCCAGCATAAAATCCTGTGCATCTTTTTAGAAAGAAAGGTTCCTTTCTGTATTGTGAAGAATATTATCTGTTTCCAAAATTTAGACTTTTTAATCTTAGGCTTTTTAAAAAGTTAGACTCACTGATCTACTTCAGATGTTTGCTGCAATTAAAGAATTATGTTAACTGTGAGGTCTTAGTTAATCACTTTACATATCTATCCATACTCAATTTAAATGGAAGCATTTCTGCATAACTGCATACAGAGCCCAGCACTGGGTCATGTAGAGTTGGCTTCTTCATTTATATTACTTGACAGTGGTGATAAGGAAATAATGGCCTTGCAACAATGGATATAGCTAAAATTTAGAAGCCAAATAGCTTCCTGATAATTGAATCATATTCACTTCTGATCTCCATCGATCTCCATATCCTTCTTATCCAAGAGATGCCTCACTATCACCAACAGCTGGAATTCTGTGATGAGTATCATAATGTAAAAGCCATTAACATCTATATCAAGTGCTCCTGGGCTTTTCTGCCCCTGCACTTAGGTAAATAGTATGCTGGAAGGTCTCTAGACAAGACATAGGCTCCTGGTTAAAGAGCTAAATAGTCACATCTCTAATATGCCTTAGCCATTGACACAGATGAGCTGGTCCTTGGGTCAGGGCCACTAGTTGGAGGGAGCAGAATCCCATGGTGAAATGGCTACCTTTAGAGGAGACCAGTAACTAGAACAAGTGCAGGGAGGGGAACAGGCTTATCTGAGAACTGGACAGGAGAGCATGCACAGCAAGGCGAACTCTGAGCACACTTAATGAGCACGGCTTCCAGCACAGCCAGAACCCATCCTCTGTCGACATTCCCAGAGAGGGCTTGGGGGCGCGCACAACAAAAATGAATGTCATGAGGATAGAAAAGAACACATGTTCAATATAAGAAAGCCTGGGATGCAAAACCTCAGCTTCCTTGAAGTGATGCATTTTCAAAGCCCACACAACCTAACAACTTTGACTTCTGAGATGCCTAAACAGGAAGCCCCTGAGGTTCCATCTGTCTCCTTGACTAGAAGGACAGCTGAAGAACCATGTTGCTGTCTGGAGGAGGCTGGCAGAACTCTCAGGAACCTACCCTGGCCTGGGAGCTAGGAATGCGCAGTTCATTCTTCTCTCCAGTCTACTTCACAGCCCTGACAAAAGCTGTTGGCATGTTACCAGGTCTATTTATGTATGTAAGTAGCAATGAGCTACCAAAAAGATTTGGCTCACTTTATAAATTTGGTTTTCTTCCTAAATTTTAAAAAATCATAAGATTCATCACATACTATTAAAGAAATCTAATATTTCCTGTGTTCTACATGAAACTTCACTAACAAAATTAAGAAGGAATGTGAAAGTCAATAGAAAAGAAGAAGTGGAGACACAGAAGTAGAGAATAATGAGCTGAGACCATGATTCCTAGTTGCACTGGATTCAGATACCTTAAGGAGCTCCAGATGTTGATTAGATAAAAGTATTCTGGGATCCAAGGTCTTCCCCATTGTACTCAGAATCTGCCTTTTCTTGGCTTGTTATCTAGTCCTTTGCTCTGCAACATTCTCTTCCAGTGACTTTAGATTGTGCAGTAATCTCTGAAAATACTAGTCATGTTCCTAGCACTGCAGTTTAGCTACTTCTCTAGACTTCAGATTTCTCTTTATATCAATCCTATTCTTTAAAATTCTACCCACCACACGATTATCTCAAATAATGTAGGAAAAGCATCCGACAAAACAACACCCTTTCATGATACAAACACTCAGAAAAACATGAATAGAAGAAGTTCCTTAGCACCGTAAAGAAAACTCACAGCTAACATCATACTCAGTGGTGAACTACTGAAAGCTTTCCCCTCTAAGATCATAAAAAAGACAAGTAGCGCTGCGTGCATTCGACAGTGCTACTGAACAATTTACTACAAGTTCTATCTAGAGCAATGAGGCAAGAAAGATAAATAAAAGGTATCTCTATTCACAGATGAAATTATTTTATATACAGAAAATCCCAAAGCTAATAAAATTAATTCAGCAAAGTTGCAAGGTACAAGACCAAGATGCAAAAATCAGTTGTGTTTTTATGTACCATCAATGCACCAGGCAAAAAGGAAATGAAGAAAACTATTCATTTATAATAGCACATGAAAGAATACGATACCTAGGAAATAATTTAACCAAAGAGGTGAAAGATTTAGACAATTGAAAACCTGAATAAATGGAAAGATACCTCATGTCCATGGATTGGAAGACTTAATATGGTTAAGATGTCAATACTCCCCAAAGTGAGCTGCAGATTCAATGCAACCTCTATCAAAATTCCAAATGGCCTTTTGGCAGAAATGGAAAAACCAATCCTCAAACTTGTATGGAATTGTAAGGGGCTCTAAAGAGCCAAAACAATCTTGAAAAGGAACAAAGAGGGCTCACACTTCTCAATTTCAGAACTTACTACAAAACTAGAGTAATCAAAACAGTGAGGTGCTGGCTTAAGGGTAAATATATGGTGTCTATGGAATAGAGTCAAGGGCCCAGATATAAACATTTATGGTCAATTAATTTAGACAGGGTGTCCAGACCATTCAATGGGGAAAGGCTTCAACAAATGAAGCTGGAACAACTAGAAAGCCACTTGCAAAAGAATAAATTTGGACCCCAATCTCATGCCATGTACAGACATTTCCTCAAAATGGATCAATAGCCTAAATATAAGAGTTCACGTCATGAAATTCATAGGTGAAAACACAGGTATAAGTCCTCACTGGATTTGGCACTGGAGTCATAGATATGACATAAAAAATGAGCAATAAAAGAAAGAATAGATAAATTGGACTTTATAAAAATTGAAACCTTTGTGCAACACAGAGCACTATCAAAAAAGTGAAAATACCACCTATAAGATGGGAAAAAAACCTATAAGGGTCTAGTATCCAGAATACATAAAGAATTCTTAGAATTCAATGATAAAATAACAAATAATCCGATTCAAAAGTGGACAAAGGACTTGAGTAGCTATTTCTTCAAAGAAGATATACAAACACATGAAAATACATGAATGTTCAATGTCATTAGTCAAAATTAAAAAATGCAAATCAAAACCACAGTGAGGTACCGATTTATACCCATTAGGGTGGCTATTAAAAAAAAAAAGCAAACAAACAAACAAAATAAACAGAAAATAGCAAGTGTTGTAGAGGATATGGAGAAATTAGAACCCTCATACATTACTGGTGGGAATTCAAAATGGTTCAGCCACTATGGATTCCGTAAGTCTTCAAAAAGTTAAACATAAAATACCACATGACCCTGCCATTCTGTTCTAGGTATATACCCAAAAGAAATGAAATGCGGTACTTACTTATACATGTACACACATGTTTGAAACAGCAATGTTCTAAATAGACAAAAGGTGGAAATAGCACAATGTCCATCGTTGGAAGTTTGGATAAACAAACTGTGGTATATACATACATTGGAATGTTATTCAACCATAAAAAGAAGTGACGCACTGATATGTACTACAATATGGATGAACCTCCAAACAGTATGCTAAGTAAAAAAAGCCAAACAGGTCACATATGATTCTGTTTATATGAAACACCCAGAACAGATAAACCTTTAGAGACAGAACACAAATGAGGCTGGCAGGAGCTCAGGGGAAAGAGGGAAGTTCAGTGGGTACAGGGTGTTACCTTGGAGTGATGCAAATATTTTCGAACTAGTCAGGGGTAGCAGTTATACAACCTTGTGGATGTACTGAACTGCTCACTAATTTTGTTGTATGAATTTCACCTCAATAAACTTTAAGAAAACTAAATTTATCTCCCATTTTCTAAAATCTTATATCACAAACTAGTGGTTTAAACTCATTCATTGTTGCTGAATATAGTTAATTTTATTTGTAGTTTATTTGCTCTCTTACACAGAAACTCCTTGAGGGCAGGGTCTGAAACTTTCACCACTTTCTGCAACCCCTGGGCATCGAGGCCACTGGCTTATACCCAGCGGGTCCACGAAAAAAGTTGTTCGAGTCATTTGGACATAAACTTGCCCTATGGTCTTAAAAACCAGCCAACTGCATCTTAGTTTCCTTGCCTAAGAGACATATCTCTGGAGTAGAAAGCATAAGCCTATTAAAAAAAAATCCAATAAGACAGAAGGGCCTGTTGTCCTGTTTGACAAAGAAGAATCCTTAAGCAGAGCTCCTCTCTCATCATGCATTGAGACACAAACGTGGGGCACAGCTGAATTTAGTGGCTGAAAGCAGGGGTCCTTGGAGCTGGTGGTGGTGGGGGCGCGGTCTCTTCTCAATATTTAGAAAGGCCAAAAAGGAACCACACATGCTTCCCCCAAGGCTGCATAGGCCGACTAAATACCAAGTGTCTTTACTTTAGGCAGGAAAGATGTCATCAGTCATCCTATGCTAATGACTATGTGGATGTGAGCAGTAATAAAATGAAAATTAAATGATAAACTTTACATAACAAATGCAGGTGAGTCGATAAAATAGTACAAAGCATGGAGTCTAAGGAGCAGATGGGGAACAGAAGAGAGTCTTACAGGAAGAAGGCTTAGACTAATCACACCTCTATTGAATTTTGAAGGACATAATCTGATGCCCAGGACATCCAAATTCATGAATTATGGGGTGCCAAACTAGCTATGCATCTTATCCAGGAAGAAAAATCTCAAAGGAAGAATCAGAGGCTGAAAAAAATTCTGAGAAAATGTCATAAGTCACCTTGTGCCACCCTTTAAATGTCCAGCCCCTCCCTCTTCCATGTTAGAAGTACTATTTCCAAGGCAATTTTCTTTGGAAGAACAAATCTGTACGCCATGTTTGAGGAATGTTCTCCAATTCCCCTTCCACCATATCCAGCTCCTCAAAACCCATGCAGAAGGCCAACAGGTAACAGTGCTCCTGAGGTTATTCTAGAAGCCAGTGCCCTTTCGACATGTTGAATAAAGTCGTCCTTTCAGAAGCCAGAAAGACACAGGACTGGAAACACAAAGGGCTCCATTTGGAAACCCATGAATGCTCCTATTATCTTAAGAACTAAGCATGAAGCCATGCGTTTCATGCCCATTGCCACCTGTTATTATGTTTTTATAGCTATTATCAAGCACTTTGATGATGAGATTGTTTAAAGACTTCAACAAGCCCGCTAATGTGACTTGAGGACTCAATGTCTCTTCATTGCTGCCACCCAGTAAGCACACTCATTTACTTTATGCCAAGGGAGGAAGAGGTCCAACCTGGCTCAAAGAAACCACTTACAATAAAACTGATCTGATCTCTTAGAGGTGACTGAGCCCCCCTTGTTCAAGTAAATGAAATAGCTGATGCACAAAGCACACATCTCCTGGGCTCCTAGCCTCTTCTAGATGGTTGGCGGTGAACTACAGAAAAGGGCATGGCTAACCTTGGCCTTCCCTGGCCTGTCTGAGTCAGAGGTCACTGGGGAGTTAGGTTTAGGAGAAGATGGAATTATGTTAAGCAGTGCTGAGAGAAAGATTCAGAGGAGTTTTCATAGTAGTACCGGTGGTGGTGTGTGTGTGTGTATGCATGTACATGTGTGTAAAGAAACACACATGAAATAAGGAAAAAACAAAAACTAGTGGGGCAGAGATAAGGTGGCCGATTGAGGCAGCTGAAGAGGAAATGCAGAACAATGCGGTACCCTGGGAGAAGAGGAGAGAGAGGCCCAGGGGAGAGCAGAGCTGCAATCAGATCCCTCTGGGGATGGGTGGAGAGACAATCACGAAGCCTTGAGAGAACAGACCAGCAGCCCCGAAAGAGTCTCCTAGGAAAGCCCCTTTCCGAGACAAAGTAGTTCATTCCCAGGCTGCCACTGCCTCTCCAGGCTCAGCCTGCTGTCCTGACCTTGAGGCTGGCCCCCACCCACCAGGCAGAAAGCAGAGAAAGTAGCTGAAGACTTGGTGACTAAATGAATCAAACACAAAACATGTGCAAAGTGAACAGTTAGGTTTCTGAGTCACCAGCAGAGATGCTTCAAAGCTGAGGCTTAGAGTGAAGGTAGATGCAGGCAGATGGCCGGTGCCAACGGTGGAGTGCTTCCTCCTCCTGACTGATTCACTCCTGCAGCAGCTCACAAGACCTGCCATCTTTTCCTACTTCTTTCCTCAGGTGGGTCTGATGGTCCTCTCCAGGCAACACATGAGGTCAAAAAACAACTCCCATGCAGAGGTGGGACTAACACTCAGGACCTAAGTCTAATCTGTGGGGGTGGGAGTGGGGTGACAAAGTTCTATGCAAACGGTTAACCACTCTAAAATATTTTCTCATTCTACCTTTGGAATACGCCTCCATAGTAGGATTCAGTTCACCTTTACTTTCTGTCATCTGAATTAGGAAAAACAGTACATATGGTGAAGCCCATATCTGAGACCCACTGGCCAGGAGTGATGCACCCCACCACCATTCTTAAGAATTCCCATGTGATTGAGGAGAGTGGATTTCAGACTCCTTTTTTACATGAGAAAAGTATTTAAATTCTATATGGGACCCCAATATACAAAATAGATAAAAGTGAAGCTATGCATGTCCCAGCTTCCCTCTCCTCGTCCCCCAGCACCCCCAACCGGCCCCTAACACCAGAATAGGGGCAAGATTCAGTATTGGGAGAAGAGATGATTGGGCCCTCACGTCATCACTCGAACTGTGGGGGTTTCCCTCTTTCAGCCCCCCTCTCCTCTTGCAAGCTTGAGTGGATTTTAGGGTCTTTGTTACTCTAAAATTCTCGACTTTTTATGAGCTAGGAGAGAGAAGATGATTACAAGTTTTTACTCATACAACATGAAGTAACTAAGAAAAAACTATATACAGAGCAATTGTGTCATTTAAGTTCCTGGACATGACAAGGTGACATTTTCCAACTTTTCCTAAGTAAGAGTTTCTCACTTGTTATCATTTCTAATGATCGTTATTATTATTATCATCTCTAGAGAGCTTGCTGTGAAGTTCCAATGCCAGAATATTACTTTCTTCTTCCTTTTACTAAATCTGTGAATTCCATGGTTACATAAGCAGGATCAGGAGAAGATGGAATTAACTCTAGGAGGAGCCTAGAGTTAATCTTTTTTTAAATGAATACAAAAATATTTTCAGTGACAGCTTCATAAGATGTTTGTTCGTGTATATTAATTTGACCAGCATATTTTGTGGTACTGATTAAAAAGATTCATAAAACTCAACACCTCATCTGCCCAGAGTCAACACAGTGTTTTCCACCACAATTGATTCCATTCAGAAGCCAACACTTAACATCATTTTTAAAAATGCCCTGGCTAGTCTGCATAATGTTCACCTCCACTCTCATCACCACTTTTAGACTGGTCACAACCGAGGAGGCCGAGGCCTCTCCCCTTGGTTAATGGCCAAATGTAGGCATCAGCTAAGAGCTCCTCCTATTGAGGCAGTTGGGCCATGTCTAAAGTGAAACACTAGTTTCCTAGGGCACGAGGGGAAGGCCTGCCTTTTTTCCTATCCCTCCCATGGTATATGCCGTAACTGTGCAATTTCCTCACTTTGCAGCACATTTTCTCCCTCGTGTTTTGAGCTAGAAATGGTGGCGGAGTAACAGACTCTGTTCATTTTATTGAATCACCTATATTTAATTGGGAAAATGGGTAGTTGTAACTCTGTCGACAGGACATGTTCAATTATATTCGTACAACCATTTTTCTTCAGAAGGCATTACCATCTGGTCTAAGCAGTTAAATAAGCACAGCTACGTGATATTATAGCTAATGAAATTAAATGTGGCACAAATATATACATGGTACACAGAACTCACATTTCTTTCTCTGAAAGGATTTTCCTTGTTTAAACATAAGATATGTGGGTTGCGAGATCAGGATTGTGACATGGTTGGCTGGCTTTACTGCTTTTCAAACAACATAAGCGATTATTTGCTTCATATCTAGGTCAAACAGAAGAATTTCATCTTCAGAACCCCAAAAGTCCCCTGTTCAACCTGCCTGTACAGCACCCCTTTTCCTAAGGGGGCTACTTCCTCAGTCTGACCTAGGGTCACTCAAAACTCTGGCTATCATAGCTCACCATGATTCCAGATTTATCTTTATCCTCTTCCCCAACACTTTTAAACCTCCCAATTCCACTTCATGGTGTCATGAGGCTTTAATTAGGCCACAAACATAAAGACCCTGGCACAGAATAGGCACCTGATGAACAGTATTTCTTTCCAATGTCTATTTCCTTTCCACTTATTTTGCCTATCCCAGCCTCTGAGTTGGGTTGTGGAATGGCTTCACTGGCAAACCTAGGTCTGATAATTTCTCAGCTAATGCTAACTGGAGAACCAAGCTATCTCAGCTCTACCATCACATATGTACAGACATCTGTTTTTATTTTTTCTGTCACCTCAACCTTTCAATTTTCCTGGTAAAACAGTGCCCCAACTTTCCTTGCTCCCACTTCCAATTTCTGTGGGATTAACTCCAACTCCAGGTCTGGAATGGGCTCTGATCGGTTTCAGCCAGGAAGGGGAGAAGGTGACTGATGTTGGTGGGAGGTACCCATGTGAGATCTGAGTTTGGAATCAAATCAAAGGAAGAAAATAACATGCAAAGTACTTAGACAGGAAGGATAAATACAAACAGTATTGTGCCATCATTTGATCTTTGGACAAAAGTGGAACCAGCATTCAGCATTACCTGCCCCTGTACTATCTCCCATGATGCCTACTGTTATGAGGTACCCCTCCAAGGGTGTTCCTGGTATCATTGTCTGCCTGAGCTTGCTACATCCTTTGAGCACAGTGCTTCAAATTGCCTGAATGTGTGGGCCAGGCCATGTCCACAGTGTATGTCTTTCTTGGGGATGGAACAGTCTGTCTGCATCGACTCATCTAACAGTGACCTGTCCCCGCCTAAGTATTGGTACCTACAGGGAACCCACCTGCACTGCGGTACAACCTGTGCCTAACAGATGTGCCTGCAAGCTTCAAATCTGGGATTTTAGAAATAATAATGATAGCTAACATTTACTGTGGACTTAGCATGGAATTAGTCCTCCTAATGATCCTATGAATTAGGTTCTATTATACACTTTTCAGGAATAAAGACACAGAGGGACTGAGAGGGTAAGTAACCTAGCTAATGTCTTCCAACAAATAATTAGCAGTGGTGGGATTCAAATCCCGCCAGCCTGACTCTGGAGCTATACCCTTGAACCACGATGCTAGACTGCCTCTCTCAATAAAGCGGCCTAATTTCTTTGGTTCTCTCAAATTTTTTTCTTTTTTCTTTTCCCCCAAAGTTAAACTTCCTTCCGTCACTAAGTATTTGATCTCCTTTACCCCTATCTACCTTTCCCCTCCCCCCACGTCCCTCTGGTGACCACTAATTAGTTCACTGTCTGTATTCAGATCTTAAAAATTCTGACACTTTTTCATTTGCTTGATTCACCTTTCTTTTAAATAGACACTCACCAGTAGAGAGGGCCACAACAATGAAACGACAAGGAATTATTTGACTTTTAGTAGGCATTCAATTAACATCACCAAAGCCTCTTTTTGTGATGACTCTCTGCCTGGGTGTACAGTTAACAGGTAAGTGGTTGCCTTTTCTTGGTGCTCCACGTGAAGGAAGCTGGGACTTTAGCTGCAGAATGCAGGGGATAAAATTCAGCAGCTTTGCAAAAAGATAACAAAACATACCACAAAGGTCCTTTTGGATGGCAAAGATTAGCCTCGTCCTTCTACCTCATCCACTTGAGTTCCAGTCCCAGAACATCTGGAAAATGTAACAGTTGGCCAATTCTGAATACTTTCCCTTCAGTTCATTTTATCAAGAATTTGGTAAGTCTCTCCTACATAAATACACTATGATTCATATAAAAATTATCCCTACAAAGAATTTTTTTCCTTGAAAAAAAAGGCTCCAAACTCAAGTAGAGTTTATATAAGTAAAGGACAGTTTGACTGGTCTGATAAAGCTTCTTGTAAAGTCAAAACGTTAAAACGAGACAATCAAATTAGATTTTAAGATTAATTCAGTCTCTAAGTAACCTATGAATTTACTACAGTTGTTGAATGTCCCTTCTAATTAGGAAATTAATGCTAAATACAAAATACTTTTTTTTTCCTAATCGGATTGACCAAATAAGTTTTCCAGAGTTCATGGGAACACTTTATTTTTATAAAGAGTCTCTGAAGCAAATAACTTCATTATGAAGATGCTTCAAAAACTATAAGGCAATATTCTTGGGGCGCAAATACACCATAATAAATTCTCTTGAACATAATCTCTTTTCATGACATGGCCGTACATTTATTGATTATGTTTCAGGGAACCAGTATTTCACTTTAGACGTGTCCCAACTGCCTGTGTTTATTTGGCCACATACATCTTTTCCTACTCTATAAATTTTTCAAACTTGGAAGTGCCTTATTTAGTCACTGTGGTTAGAAATTCTGTTTGTCTGGAGCCTGAAAGAACACCCAAAGGTGCTTCAAACTACTAAATCAATTTGGTGGCTTGTAACCAGAATCTTAAAAAATAATGAATAGACTAAAGATGACCAGAGTGCATATGCTTCCTAACTCTCTAATCGCAAATATTTAAAACAACACTGCAAACATTTATAATGATGCTTAAGTAGAGCCAACAAGATTCTGCCAAATTTATAGAGAAAGAAATGTTCAGGGAAAAACACACCTAACACAAAGCTTTTCTAACGTGAGAATATGTGGAATCTTGGTGTTGGGATGTTTGGAAGAGTATTCTCCATTAAAGGAGGCGTTATCACCTATTTGTAGTCAAACAATCGTGGATTTGTATCCTTGCTGCGCTGTCTCTATCTTTCACTAGCTGTTTTCTCACTAATTAAATGGGACTGATACTACCTATCTCACAAGGTTGAGAAGATAAAACATGATAATGCATTAAAGTAAGCAGACTAGTGCTTGGTATCTATCTAGTCATTCACATGATAAATACCATCATGTTAAGATACACTAGCAAGGATCCAAATTAAGGCAGCTATTATAAGGTGTTTACTGCCTGTCTTCACTCAGCTGCTATCATGTTGATTCTTGGGGTCCCTTTTATTCCATTCTAGGGTAAGGAAGAGATAGAGAGGCTTACACCCTGGCTCAACTGCACTGACTTTTCCTCCTCTACCCACCCAAGGGACCCACCAACTCACAGCCCCCAGCTGCTCCTGAAATGAGATTTTAAAAGGGCCCCTCCATCTCTCACACTAGCTTGCCCAGGGAAAGCTGGAGCCTCCCCGCTGCCAGCCTTGGTCCACATTCACCATTTCTTCTCCCCTTTTCTTTCAAGGCCTAGTACCTCCGCCCAGCCTATCACTTTGCAATTCTACTAGCTGTTTCACATTGGATTTCTATGCTAGACTACTTAGTCCTTGGGGACAGGGACTGTGTTTTAATTTTATTCCCCAGTGGTATACAGCACAGAGTAGGAGTTCAACAAATGTTTGCAAAATAAATAAAATAAGCTCTTTGGATTTCAGTTCAAACAAGCTGCTCCTAGTGATCCCCATAAATGCCATGATCTAAAATAAAGACAGATTTAATATATACTGGGAAGTCTGGCTTTTGTATAAGTTCCGTGATAGCGAACTTTACTCTCAAGGAATATTCCTATTACAAATGTGAAGGTGGCCTGCATAGCAATAGCCAGGCTTTATGAATGCATACTTCCCTTCTCTCCACAAACATAAGGGCACACAGATGATACTGGGGCTGAATAAAGAATGATACCAACCAGTGGCTTCCTAAAGACGATGCTGTCATGACCTCTGTGGCTTAATTTTTAGTTTAGACTGATGCTGACTAAAACAGAATTATCAACAGGGCAAAGTTTCTAACTGATTGCATATAGATGTTGAGAAAAATAAAAAAGAAACTGCATTTCGAACCTGGGTGAAGTCTCCATTTCACCTAAAACAATGTGCAGGTTTAATAATTAATAAATGATTAAAGTGCTTCGGTACAGTGGTGTAAAAAGCATAGCTAAGCAAGTCTTAAAATGCAAGTAAGAATAATTTGGTCTATGGATCGAATAACTTTCTTTTATTCATTTGTTTACTTATTCTTTTGTCTGGCTTCCTCAGTAAAATAAAAGTCCCTTCAGGGCAATTTTTAAAGGACCAGTTACTCAGGCCAGACGAAAGGCTGGGATGAAGGTATTACACTTCATTATTCACACTGTTGTGTAGTGTTTTCTAGAGCTTCTTTCCAAAGCCATTCATTCAACAGACATTTGCTCCTAAGGTGTTAAGCCATGGCCCCAGGGGAAACCAAGAATGAAGAAAGACAGAGAATACACACCTTGCGAGCTTGCCAGAGACCCTATTTTGTTTTTACTAAAACTCCCACAACAGTAAACACAGGAGAAACTGAGCAAACACTTTTTAATGTCCACAGGTTTTCCAGACTTCCATTACTGCTCCCTGTCTCAGCACAATAAATCCTACCTCGTGTTATACTCGGAAGTATTTATTTTCAAAAATCTCAAAGTTAGCTGGGTTGGGTCACTCTCAGGGAAAGAAAAAGGGTCAGGTGCTATTAACATTTCTGTTCTGTACTCTCACCTGTCTCCTTTCATTAAAACAGAAGTGCATATCTGAAATGGGATCATTATCTTTGGTGGATACACGTCTCAGCATCCCCCAACTCACAAATCCCTTAGCTTATTTAAATAACACAGAGCATAAAGATTAAAGCTGTCTTCTCTTCAGGAGACATCAGTAAGGAGATCACTTAGGCCTCAATATTCCTTTCAGTACTAACTTGATGTATCATATTTTTTTTTTTGCACTTTATTACATCCCACCAGGTTTTATCTATTTAAATCCCAGAATCTTTTGCTGACATGGCAAAGTAGAAGCAGAAATGTTTTGCAAAACTTAAATGAAGCTTTAAGTGGACATTTGTTCTATAAATCTTTAAAATGCTAGGTTATTCCTTAGAAACTACTTTTACAAGGCCCTTCCATCTTGCTTGAAAAGAGAGAGCACATAAAATATCCACTTTCTGTCCCAGCAGCACCAAAGTGACATCAACAGGCATAGTACATTTTCATGCAGAATAAACACAAAGTTCCAATCAAACACGAGAAATCTAATGCAGCAGTTTTGTAATGAGAAATGCGGGCTGTGTCTCACTTCTCTAAACACTTTCTGCTGACATTCATGGAACCCTTCTTGACCTCCTCTACAGCAAGCAGCCTCCTGCCGTGAGAATCCGTCTCCCTTTTAAAACATTTTTTTATTTTATCTTAATTTCAGGTATATAGTACATTGGTTGGACATTTAAATAGTTCATGAAGCGATTGCCTCAATTACTCTAGCGCCCACCTGGCACTACACAAAGCCATTACAATATTACTGAGTATATTCCCTATGCTGCACTCGATGTCCTCTTGACTGTTTTGTAACTACTGATTTGTACTTCATCCCTTCACCTTTATCACCCAGGCCCTCTAAACTCCTCCCCTCTGGCAATCACCAGTTTTTCTTCTGTATCTGTGAGTCTGCTGTCATTTAGTTTGTTCTTTACATTCTGCATATAAGTGAAATCATACAGTATTTATCTTTCTGTCTGACTTATTTAACTCAGCATAATACCCTCTAGGTCCAACATCCATGTCATTGCAAATGGTAAGATTTTGCTTTTTTTATGACCAAGTAATATTCCATGGTATATATGTACAACAACTTCTTTATTCAATCATTTAGTGATAGGCACTTAGGCTGCTTCCACATCTTGGCTATTGTGAATAGTGCTGCCATGAACATAGTGTGCACAGATATTTACAAATTAGTGTTTTGATTTTCTTTGTATAAATGCCCAGAAGTGCAACTGCTCAGTCAAAAGGCAGTTCTATTTTTAATTTTTTGAGAAACCGCCAAACTCTTTTCCATAGTGGCTGTACCAATCTGCAATCCCACCAACAGTGCACGAGGGGTCCCTTTTCTCCACATCCTCACCAACACTTGCTGTTTTTTGATTTATTGATGACAGCCATTCTGACAGATATGAGGTGATATCTCATTGGTGTTTTAATTTGCATTTCTCTGATGATTCGTGACCTCGAGCATCTTTTCATATGTCTATTGGCCATCTGTATTTCCTCTTTGGAGAAGTATCTTATTCAGGTCTTCTGTCCATTTTTTAATAGGATTTTTTTTTATTATTGAGTTGTGCTCAGGTGCTACTTTGATACAGTAAACATCCCAAAGGCGATGCTCAAAATTTTGGGAAACTTTGATACATAAAATATCCAGTAGGGCGATTGGGAAAAGAGGCACACCATGAGTGAAAAGACTGGTCAGGGTCAGTAGTGCTAAGACCCCAACTGTACCCAAAAGCACGACTTTGCAGGGGCTCAGACCTTAACTCTTCATTGAGAAGCTCCTGTGCTTTCATGGGGATGTTGTCAGTAACTTCTGAAAAAAAAATTGTATTTGCCAGAAAGATAAGCAAAATAAGTTGGAGAGTGAAACAGTACATTCTTGAATTCAGCAACTCTAGCCTCATTGGGCCGCATATGGGAGAGGAGGGGACAACAACATGTATAATATTAACAGTATCATAGCACAGTCATAAAGGTACAAACTCTGCTAAACAGGTGAGAGTTGCTAACGAGGAGAGCTGGAGAAGACACACTTGAGGTGATGGTTCACCAGGTGGGCAGGAAAGTTACATGAGACAAAAGCTCAGAGGCATAGAAGGGAATGATGAGGAGAGGGGACCTCTAACTTTGTTCTTTCTCAAGATTGCCATGATTATTCGGGATCTTTTATGGTTCTATATAAATTTTAGATTATTTGTTCTAGTTCTCTGAAAAAATGCCATTGGTATTTTGATAGGGATTGCACTGAAACTATAGATTGCTTTTGGTTGTATGGCCATTTTAACTATGTTGGATTTTCATACCCATGAGCATGGTATATATATGCTTCCATTTATTTGTTTCTTCTTCAATTTCTTTTTCAATGACTTATAATTTTCCAAGAATAGGTCTTTTATCTACTTGATTAGTTTGATTCCTAGGTATTTTATTGTTTTTATGCAATTGTAGATGAGATTGTTTTCTTAATTTCTCTTTCTGATAGTTCATCATCAGGTGTATAAAAATGCAACTGACTTCTGAATATTAATTTTGTATCCTGCTACTTTACTGAATTCATTTACCAGTTTCTTTTGTTGGAATCTTAAGGGTTCCCTATATATAGTATCATGTCATCTGCAAATAATGAGAATTTTACTTCTTCCTTTCCAATTTGGATGACTTTTATTTCTCTTTTTTGTCTGATTTCTGTGGCTAGGACTTCCAATATCATGGTGAAAATAGGCATTTTTGTCTTGTTCCTGATCTTAAGAAAAATGCTCTTAGCCTTTCTACATTGATAATGATGTTAGCTATCAATTTGTCATATACAGCCTTTATTATGTTGAGGCATGTTCCTTCTATTTCTACTTTGCTGAGAAGTTTTTTTTTTTTATTGCAAATAGATGTTGGATTTTGTCTAATGCCTTTTCTACATCTATTGATATAACTGTACAGTTTTTATCTTTCAATTTGATAATGTGGTTTATCATATTAATTGATTTGCAGATATTAAACCATCCTTGCATCCCATGAATGAATCCAACATGATCATGGTGTATAATATTTGTAATGTATTGCTGAATTCCGTTTGCTAATATTTTGTGAGTTTTTGCATCAACGTTCATAAGGAATATCGACCTACAGCTTTCTTTATATGTAATGTCTTTGGTTTTGGAATCAGGGTAATGGTGGCCTCATAAAAAGAGTTAGGGAATCTTCCCACCCCTTCAATTTTTGGGAATAGTTTGAGAAAGTAAGTGTTAATTCCTCTTTGAAAGTTTGGTAAAATTCACCCATGAGGCCATCTGGTCCAGGACTCTTATTCTTTGGAAGTTTTTGATTATTGATCCCATTTTATTGATGGTGATCATCAGTCAGTTCAGATTTTCTGTTCCTTCTTGACTCAGTCTTGGGAGACTGTGTTTCTAAGAACATTGTCCAATTTGTTGGCACATAATTGCTTGTAGTATTTTCTTATAATCCTTTAATCTTTTCCTCTTTCATTTCTGATTTTATTCACATGGGCCTCTCTCTTATTTCTTGATGAGTCTGGCTAAAGGTTTATCAATTTATTTTTATCCTTTCGAAGAACTAGCTCTTGGTTTCATTAATCTTTTGTATTGTTTTTCTATTTCTACTCCGATCTTTATTATCTCCTTCCTTCTACCCACTTCAGGTTTTGCTTGCTGCTCTTTATCTAGTTCTTTTAAATGAAAGGTTAGATTGTTCATTTGAGATTTTTCTTGTTTCTTGAGGTAGGCCTATATTTCCCTCTTAGGGACTGCTTTCGCTGTGTCCCACAGATTTTGAGGTGTGTTTCCATTTTCATTTGTCTCATGTATCTTTAGATTCTTTCCTTGATCCCATTGTTAGTCCATTAGTTGTTTAGTAGCATGATTTTTAGCCTCCATGTGTTTGTGTGTTTTCCAGTATTTTTGTTTGTTTGTTTGTAGCTGATTTCTAGTTTCATACTACTGTGGTCAGAGAAGACACTTGATATGATTTCAATCTTATATTTATTGAGATATGTTTTGTGGCCTAACGTGGTTCATCCTGGAAAATGTTCCATGTGTACCTGCCTGATAAGAATGTATATTCTGCTGCTTTAGGGTGAAATGCTTTGAAAGCATCAATTAAATACATCTGATCTAGTGTGTCACTTAAAGTTGCTGTTTCCTTGTTGATTTTCTGTCTAGAAGATCTGTCCATTGGTGTCAATGAGGTGTTAAATTCCCTACTATGATTGCATTACTATTGATCACTCCCTTTATGTCGGTCAATATTTCTTTTATAAATTTAATGCTCATATGTTGGGTGGATACATGTTTACTAGGGTTATGTCCTCTTGTATTGATCTCTTCATTATTATGTAATGCCCTCCTTTGTCTCTTACTATAGCCTTTGTTTTAAAGTCTGTTTTATCTGATACAAATATTGTTATTCCAGCTGTTTTTCATTTCCATTTGCATGAAATAACTTTTTCCATGACTTCACTTTTAGTGTGTCATTTGATCTGACGTGGGTCTCTTGGAGATAGCATATATGTGGATCTTGTTTTCTTACCCATTCAGCTATCCTATGTCTTTTGATTGGAGCATTTAATCCATTTACATTTAAAGTGATTACTGATAGGTATATAGCTATTGTCATTTTATTATATGCATTTATGTTTTTTCCCCCTTCTTTTTTCAGAAGTGCCCTTAACATTTCCTGTAATACTGGCTTATTGGTGAGGAATTCTTTCAGATCTTTCCTGTTTGGGAAGCTCTTTATCTCACCTTCAATTTTGATAGCCTTGCTAGGTAGAGCAGTCTTGGTTGTAGGTTCTTGTTTTTCATCACTTTGAATATTTCATGCCAATCTCTTCTGGCCTGAAAAGTTTCTGTTGAAAGATAAGCTGTCATTCTTATAGGAGTACCCTTGTAAGTAACTAGCTGACTTTCTCTTGCTGCTTTTAAGATTCTCTCTGTTTTTAAGCTTTGGAATTTTAATGATGATGTGTCTTGGTGTGGGTCTGTTTGGGTTCCTTTTGTTTGTGACTTTCTGTGCTTCCTGAACTTGTATGTACATTTCCTTCACCAGGTTAGGGAAGTCTTCTTTCATTTCTTCAAGTAGGTTCTCAATCCTTTGCCCTTCTCTTCTCCTTCTGGTGTCCCTATGATGTGGATGTTGGTATGCTTGATGTTGTCCCAAAGGTCTCTCAAACTTTCTTCAGTTTTTTAATTCTTTTTTTCTTTTTGCTGTTCTGTTTGGGTGTTTTCTGCTACCTTGCCTTCCAACTCGCTGATTCAAGCCTCTGTTTCATCTAATCTCCTGTTGATTTCTTCATTTCAGTTATTGTATTCTTCATTTCTGACTGGTTCTTTTTTATGGCATCTATGTTTTTTTTTTTTTATGCTTACTATCTCTCTGTTGAAGTTCTCACTGGGATCATCTATTCTCTCCCTAAGTTCACTGAACATCCTTATAAAAACTATTTTGAACTGTCTCTAGTAGGTTGCTTGCCTTTATTGCAGTTAGTTTTTTCTGGATTTTTCTCCTGTTTCTTTTACAGCATGTTTGTTTTCTCATTTTAGTTGCCTCTCTGTGCTTGTTTCTATGTATTAGAAAGATTTGTTATATCTCTCAGCCTTGGCCAGATGGCCTTATGTAGTAGGTGTCCTGTGTGGCCCAGTGGCACAGTCTCTCTAATCACCTGTGCCCAGGGCTCTAGGTGTGTTCCCTGTGTGGGGTGTGTGTTTTCTCTTATTGTAGTGAATCACTGATTGCTGTTAGCACGTCAGTGGATGGGAATGACTCTCAGGCTGACTGGCTGTGGGGACTGGCCAGGCCCATGGGGTATGAGTTGCTGTGCGTGGGGTGACCTCAGCAGGCTTATGTACCTGTTGAGAACACCTTTTAGATGTGATGCTTATGGGACTAGTCAGGTGGTGCTCTGTTGTGGTCTGACACCAGCCTCTTGATGTGTTGGTTCTGTGGCCCCCTGGGAGGGGCTTCCAGGTGAGCCAAGGTCAGTCACTGCCTTTGATTGCTCAGGGCTACCTGGTAGGAGCTACAAAGCAATCTGCAGATAGTTGCTGCCTGTGCTGGATCTGGAGGCAAGTGGGAGAGACCATACTGCTGAGGTCTAGTTACCCCCAGCACTGAGCCTGGGGCAGCTTACCAAAAGGACCAGCGTACCTCAAGGCCTGAGGCTGCCTGCCAGCTGCCTGTAAGACTGCAGCTAGAAGAGCCTTTGGGTGATACGAGAGTTGGGTGGTGCAGGGACCCAGGGAGTGATCAGTGTAAAGCAATCAGATTTCACCTAGCCAACGCAGTTCAGTTTTTGTGCTAGTGCTGAATCTGTGGATTCCTATAAAAGTCTCAGATTGCAGCAAGGCCAGCTGCTGCCCACTTTAAGCCTGTAGACATCTGAGGTCTTTTCAAGAAATACTGTAGCTCAGGGTGGGGCTTGTGGCATGCCACTTAAAGTCTCTCCTGGGATGCACTGGCCACACATGAACCATACAAGCTGAGGGCTGTTGTTTGTGGCCTATGGAAAGCACAGGGTGGGGATAGCTGCCTGGGAATGGGCTTGCCTTGGGTAATTTGTGGGTTGGGTGGGGCATGGTCATAGAGAGACACAGAGGGAAGTGAATTGATCCCATCAGGCCAATGCAGATTCAAAATCGTTCCCAGAGCTGAGCTCCCACAAAAGTCACAGATTACAGTAAGGCCAGCTGCCATCCATGTCAGGCTTTCAGACCTCTGTGATCTGCCCATGAGACACTGCAGCTTGTGCTGATGCCAGTGGACCCCCACCAAAAGTCTCCCCTGGAATGTGTGGGCTATGCACCTGCCACTTGAGCCAAGAGTCATTGTAGCAATGAATGTGTAGCCCAGGGAAGGTATAGGGTCGGGCCAGCCGACCAGCAACGGGCACCGTGTACAGTTTGTAAGTTGGATGGGGTTGGGTCTCAGGGAGACACAGGGTAGAGCAGGCTGATCTCACCCGGCCAATGGCACTACAGAACTGGCTGTGCATGCAGAGGGTTCAACACAGGCAAGATGGTGCACATCTGTAAACTGTTCCAAAGGGGGGCCGACAAAGTGCTGCTGCTCCAGCACTTACTCCAGTGCCTTACAACTCAGTCTCTCCCTATATGTCTCTTGTGCCTCCTGAGCTGCTGACCCTCCACCGGTGCCCAGAGTGAGTGTCTGCAAGTGAGTGAGTCTGTGCGCAGGCTCTTTAAGGGGATGTCTAAGTTTTCAGATTCCTTCCATCTCACTTGGAAGGTCAGAATTCTCACTGATTTTTACAGTCAGATTTTGCGGGAACTCCTCTTCTTGGTACCAGAACCCTGGGCTGGGAAGCCCCTGTGTGGGGCTAGAGCCCATTGCTCCTTCAGGAGGGCCTCTGCAGCTGAGCTCTCCCTTCCAGTGCTCAGCCACCATGCACGATTATGCGATCAGCCCACTTTGTGTCTGCACCCCTTCTACTGGTCTCGATGTGGCTCTTTCTTTATATCCTTAGATATGTGTTATGATCAGCTATACTTCAGGTGGTTCTCTACATTGATTGTTTTATACTTTGGTTGTAATTTTAATGCAGTCCTGGAAAGAGGCGAGACCTGCTTTACCTAGCCCGGCATTTTGACCCCCTCCACCAGAATCCTTCTCCCTTGATTTATATGGTCTCAACACCCAGAATGCTATAGAGAACTTATGGTCCAAACACTTTGAGAATTAATGACTTGGGGTGGGGGATGCCCTAAAAACACTTTCTCAATCTAAACTCAGTCAACCTGATATGATAGCATGTAAGTCTCATAGTTTTTAGGTTCTTAATGTCATCAGTGGACCAGTATATTTTGAAGATTTTTTTAAGCAGTATTTCGTCCTTTGCCTCGATCCTCCTGTCTAGCCAGTAGTTCCTGCTCATTCTCCCTGTACTCTTCCTCACACTTGTCTTCTCTCATGCCTCTACTCTAGCTCATGTCCCTGCAGTGTCCTTCTCAGTGGTTTCTAGTCCCTGCCCATTTTTGTCCTATGTTCCATTAACGAATTAATAATTTTCTTTCTCTGTCCCCCTAACACTGCATTATGTGAATGAGTTCATCTGATGGTTCTTCAGAATGAAAATCTCTATGCGATATACATAATATATTTATGAACCATACAGGAACCAGGAAGTCCCCACATAACCCTTAAAAGAGCTTTAAAAATACCAGAGTGCACAAGAAGTGTCCCAAGAACATCAGAGTTTTTGTTTCATTGGTGTTTCTAAAGGTATCAAGTCATGATCTCTAACTGTAGAATTTTCAAATTCCCCTTTATTGTTAACTGGTCATGGTTCAACTTTGACAATTCAAAGTTGGAACATATATTGATCGAATTCAGCAAAATTTAGAGCATCTCCTACATGTCTGACACTGTGCTCAACAATGGAAGAGTGACAATAAACTAGACAGACTTAGCACTCTCCTCCAACCATCGGACAGTAATGACCTGAAGGTGAGGGCCATGTCCTGAGCACCTATAAGTGAGGCAAGGGAGCAGGCTGAGGGAACACTGACAGTAAGCCCTCAGTGCACCACACTTGCTCCCAATTATCGTTTTCAGTAGGATGACCACTGCGGGCACTAGAACCCTTGCCTGAGTTTGAGTCCTGGGTCTCCTACTTACTAAATGCATTACCTCAGGCAAAGTATTTTCCTCTGTTTCAGTTTCCTCAAATGTCAATGGGAAAACCAGCAATAATGGATTCTTCTGAGGATTAAATGGATACATGAAGTGTTTGAAATAGTAGCTAACATACAGTAGGTGCTCAAAATATTAGTTATTTCCTATACAAAGTTCCTATAATATTGCCAGAAAAAGAAAATATTTCTCCACTATTTGAACAAACATCTCATCATAGAAAATGATGAATTAATTAAAATTCACAATTTACATCAAAAGGTTACAACCTTGCCCTGTAGTGACAAGAAACATGAAAAAGGAATATACAAATGCTCTTGCAGATACACACACACACAGTATCCATTTGTACAAAAAAACTTTCAGTGAAAAAAAAAAAAGATAAACAAAGATGAAAGCCATGCCCAGCAGCAACCATTTCCAGTGTGACCTGGTGAGTTCTCAGCTTCAAACCGGTCAGATCAAGCGCTCTCCAGCAGCGTTACCTGGGGATCTGTCACTCACACATCAAACTCCTTTCCGCTGGCCTCTTCTCACACAGAACATGATGCCAGATGCAGAAACATCACTGTTTTCTTGCCTGGAGTGTTGAGGGTCAGGGAATGG